>NC_134086.1:92177378-92487206 GCF_000715075.1 Nicotiana tabacum | reverse complement strand
GATAAGTCTCTTTTCTTTTTCCCCTTCAGATAGTCTTCCAGTTTGGATTTTCTTATCCTTAACTCTGAAAGTCATTGCATTTCATTTCTTTTGGGTTTATTTCTCTAAGATGTTCCCAATGTCAGTTCTGTTTAAGCAAATAAGAAAGAATTTCAAAGCTTACTGCCAACTTCAAAAGTTGCACAAGGCGCAGGGCAGACAAGGCATTGCTAGAGGTAGCATGATGTGGAATAGGGTATAAAAGGTCAAGTGGAAGTTCCATCAGTGAAACGGTTTAGTAATTTCGTGGGAAATGCAAAGGGTCAAACAGATGGGTCAGAGATGAAACACAACTGTTTGGGTATAGAACACTCGGGTCATCCAAGATCATGGGGGTTTGAAAGTCATCCGGGAAGCCAAGCGGTTCTTAGCCAGTTCAGAGGGAGCCAATCAAAACAAAGCACGGCAGCGGAGAGACCTTCAGCAAAGAATGCCATCAACTAACCACCACATTTAAACTGACAAGATTTCTCTTTGATTGAAACAGGGGCAAGAAAATTTCGGTTGTTCCGGAGAACTCCTCCGCAGGGGAAAGGCAAGCACCAGACAGGTTTGATGTTTGATTTTCAGGACCCCCAGGATAATAGGATTTAAGTTGAAATTCTCAGGATCCTCCTGGAAAATGGGACCTAGTTTAAAATTCAAAATAATCACGAGT
Source organism: Nicotiana tabacum (assembly GCF_000715075.1). Taxonomy (NCBI): domain Eukaryota; kingdom Viridiplantae; phylum Streptophyta; class Magnoliopsida; order Solanales; family Solanaceae; genus Nicotiana; species Nicotiana tabacum. The sequence continues at coordinate 92,486,509 of NC_134086.1, read as the reverse complement.
AGCAAAATCTAGCATAAATGTACCCCAAGGAATATAAGTTTGTTTCAAAGTTTGCATGTTTAAGATAGGATTCAATTAAGAGTTGTCAGGACCCTCCTGAATAATGGGACTTAGCTTTAAGATTTCGATTAGATAACAACATTTAGTGTAAGTTTGGTGTAGGGTAATATAATTTAGCCGTAAAATTGTCACTTTTAAGATAATACTTGATTTTTGATTTTCAGGACCCTCCTAGATAATGGGATTTAATTTTTTGTTGTTAGGGCCCTCCTGGATAATCGGATTTAATTTTAAGTTCTCAGGACCCTCCTGGATAATGGGATTTAATTTTAAGTTCTCAGGACCCTCCTGGATAATGGGATTTAATTTTAAGTGCTCAGGACCCTCCTGGATAATGGGATTTAATTTTAAACGTTCAGAACCCTCCTGGATAATGGGATTTAATTTTAAATTTTGAGGACCCTCCTGGATAATGGGATTTAATTTTAAATGTTTAGGACCCGCCTGGATAATGGGATTTAGTTTTAAGTTTTTAGGACCCTCCTGGATAATGGGATTTAATTTTAAATTTTCAGGACCCTCCTGGATAATGGGATTTAATTTTAAAATTTCAGGGTCCTCCTGGATAATGGGGTTTAATCTTAAAAATTCTCAGGACCCTCCTGGACAATGAGACTAAGTTAAAATTCAAAACGTTCATGAGTAACAAGATCTAGCTAGGTTTGGCTTTGAAGTTTTCATGCTTAGGATAAGATTCAATTTGAAATTTTAAGGACCCTCCTAAATAATGAGACTTAGTTTAATATCTCCCTTAGATGCTAAGATTTAGCATAAGTTTCATCGTTAGGAAGTAGAATTTAGCTCCGAAATTTTCACCCTTAAGATGAGATTTGATTTTAAATTTCAGGACCCTCCTGGATAATGGGATTTAGTTTTAGGTGTTCAGGACCCTCCTAGATAATGGGATTTAGTTTTAGGTGTTCAGGACCCGCCTGGATAATGGGATTTAATTTTAAGTTTTCAGGACCCTCCTGGACAATGGGATTTAATTTTTTGTTGTCAAGACCCTCCTGGATAATGGGATGTAGTTTAAGACTTTCTTAGATAACAAGATGTAGCAGGAGTAACACCTTTAGAAGATATAATTTAGATTTCAAAACCGTCATTTAACTAGGAGTTTTCAGGACCCTCCTGGATAATGGGATTTAGCTTTCAAATTTATAGAGATATTTGGTAACATGATTCAATTAACCCTCACAGATGCGCCCAACACCAAACTGGGATAGAAGTTTTCTTTGTTTGTCTTTGTTTATTTTGTGGAAATCAGGCGCCTACTTGGAGAACAAGAGAATACAGATCGAGTTTTGGCAATCAGACACCCACTTGGAGAACAAGGGAAATGCAGTTCAAGTTTTGGCAATCAGACGCCCACCTGGAGAACAAGGGAATACAGTTCGAGTTTTGGCAATCAGACACCCACCTGGAGAACAAGGGAATATACTTTCAAGTTTAGCAATCAGGCGCCCACCTGGAGAACAAGGGAATACAGTTCGAGTTTTGGCAATCAGGCACCCACCTGGAGAACAAGGGAATACACTTTCAAGTTCAGCAATCAGGCGCCCACCTGGAGAACAAGGGAATACATTTCAAGTTTTAGTAATCAGGCGCCCACCTGGAGAACAAGGGAATACACTTTCAAGTTCAGCAATCAGGCGCCCACCTGGAGAACAAGGGAATACATTTCAAGTTCAGCAATCAGGTGCCCACCTGGAGAACAAGGGAATACATTTCAAGTTCAGCAATCAGGAGCCCACCTGGAGAACAACGGAATACATTCAAGTTTCAGCAATCAGGCGTTCACCTGGAGAAAGGGAAAACATCTCATATTACAATTCAAGTCGACAACAAAGGAATTCCATCGGGAAAATACAAGTCAACATGGCAACAAAAGCTGCAAGATCAAGTTTGAGGTATAGATAGGATTTTGTAATGCATAGATCATAGTCTAGTCTAGCTTCTTTTTATTTTATCATAGTGTAATAAGGGGGTTCAGTAAGCAGTAGCAGCAGCATCAGCAACAGTGAAATCACAGCTTCATGGTAGTCCCAGCTACCAAAACTTCCCGAACTACACTGACCTGATTCCTTTATAGCCAAGGATATGTAGGCAACCTCGGAAGCAGGGTGCGATCAAATCTTTCAAAAATACTTCCCACAAAGTATTCAAACGGGCAAAAATCGCTCGTATCCACTCACTTTATCTTTGCACAAAAACTCTTCATGTTTTCGGGCAAAGAGGGGCAGCTGTGAGCACGTGATTTTTGCATCGCATGAATTACTCCTACATAATCCCCAAATTAGAGTTTTTCTTTTATTATTTGGTTTTTAGGAATTAATTGCCCAATTTTCGTGTTTGTTTACATTTTGTGTGCATATTTAATTTTATTTAAATCATGAAAAATAGCAAAAATATCACGCATTGCATTTAAGAATTAATTAATTAGTAAATTAGTTTGTTTTACGAAAATGGAAAAATCACCAAAAAATAACTCATTGTTTGCATTTTTTAATTTTTTTTTTAGTTTCGAATTTTGGTAGTTTTCTTTCAATTTTGGTATTTAATTATTATTTAGAGTTAATTAATTTAATTTGGTAGGATTATTTGATTTAGGGATTAATTTAGGTTTTTCTAATTTAATTTGGAAAAAGAAAGGAAAATTAGAAATTGAAAATAAAAAATAAAAAATAAAAGTAAAAAAAGGGGAAAGAAATGAAAGCAACCCGGATTTTGGGCCTTTTTAATTGAAATTCCCCAAGCCCAATTAACTCAACCCCTTTGAAACTTGTTTACCCAAGCCCAAAACCCGTCTTACCCGGTCCAGGTCCAACCCCCCCTCACCAAACGACGTCGTTTGTCTCCCCCGGATCCCAGCCGTTAATCTCCATTGATCCGATGATTGGGAAGTAGCCTCCCCAGGCTATTTAAGTGTCCGAATAAACCCCACCTCCCTCAGAACCCCCCTTCAACCTCGTCTCTCTCTCACCTTCGTCCTTCAAAGTCCAAACATAAACCCTAACCCGTCGTCCCTAATTCTCGTCGCCTTAACCCGGCGGCGCCACCTCTGTTCACCCCCATTTTTACACCCCAATACCACATTCATCTCCTCTTCCCAAGTCCCTAACCCATATCTTTCAAATCCCCTGGTTCGTCTCGAATCTTAAATCGAAGACTAGACCAAAAACCTAACCTTCCCCAAACCACCTTAAATTAACACTAGATAACCCCTATGGCTCAGTCTTTCCTAATCCACAACGAGTTTCTCTCAAATCCTCGCAGAGTTGCTCGATTCTCAAATCAAATGAGAGACCCTAAAACCCCGAATCTCTTCACCTTCAGTTCTGATCATGCACTGGCCCAGGCATATTGGTTGTCACGATTCGAAGTCTTGGTTCGACGCAAAATCGATGTAGTTCACTTGTTCTTAACAAAGAACAAGTGAATAGCATCAATTTCGTTAAACCAAGAAATTTGGTTTGGTTTCAAGTTTGCTTGGTGAGTTCTTATGTATGTCCGTTTTATCTCTTGATCTTCTTCTTTTCTTTTCCGTTTGCCTTGACTAATTTTGTCTTCTGTGAATAGACTTAGGTTTAGTTTTCCCTCCTTTAGATTAATTTGGCTTTGGTATCTGATTCTGGTCGTTTTTAATTTTCTTTTCAACTCCTAAAACTTGTTCACTAACCTTGTTTGCCCGTCTGTTTAGTTTTAGAGTTAAGTCTCTGATTTCCTTCTTGTTAGTTCTTTAGCTTAGGTTAATTAGTTTATATTGATTTAGTAATTTAGTTAATCCTTCACCTAGCTGTGAATTGATCAGTTATTGAATTAGGATTGTTGTTGAAATCATTTCATGATATCTAGGTCTGTAGTGTATTCTTTTCAATTGGATAAGTGCTCGCTTAGGCTTTGGGCTGTCTTTGATCCATTTGGCAAGGAGCAGCCCACCTGATTTGGTTTAGTATTGGGCCAAATTTTGACCCATCTTGGTCTGGTTCTCAAAGTAAAATTCAGGGGGTATTAAGGGTAAACTGGGGAAGTTACTGAGAGAATCTCTCAAGTAGCCACCCATGAAGCTTCCTAGAAGCTGCATAGTACACTTACTTGGTTAAAAAGTCAAAAGGCAGGACTAAAAAGCAAAGAAAAAGAAGCTGAAAAGGGTCTAATTACAAATCTGATCTTCTTTAAGCTGCCCTAATAGCTTGCCTATAAAGGCATCCTAACTTGAGACTCAAGTCAGAGATTTTTGATAAAAAATTGCAGAAAAACAAAAACAACTGAAAAATAGGAATGAAGTTACTGTTTCATTGAAAATCATCCTGTGATTTCTCAAGTTTTCAATTTCTGAAAAGGATTTCTAATTTTTCTAGTGTTAAAATGGATTGAAGTGTGTCTTTAAGGTTTAGTTTGTGAAGTTGTTGTGGTTACTGTTAGAGGGGGACTGTTTTTACTGCTTTCATACTCATTTTGGTTTGAGCTGATTCTGTTGGTGTTGATTATGTTGTACTGCTACTACTTGACTGCAAATTCTTCACATCGTTTGTTTGCTTTGCTCATTTCCAGGTATTCCTCGATCATATGGATGCCCTTTGATGTAGCTCGAAGTATGGATTTGAAAAATAAGATAAATTTTGATGTTGTGAATCTGAATCATCTTCTCTTCTTTCAATTTAGTAATTAACTTGTAATACTTGGTTTGAGAAAGATTCTGGCGGATGTATTCATTTAAGAGTGAGTTGTAATTGGAGTTAGTTTTGTTGAGTTTGTATAAATTGGATAATCTTGCATTGCTGAGAGTTCGAAATTGGTTAGTGGACCATTAGCTGGGTCATGCTTTGAGTCTATTAGCATAAGAATATGTTGTATTTAACCTCTGATTGTTTTGTTAGGTAGTTGTTGATGTCAAGTCTTTATTAATGGGTATCTAAGATAAGGGGAATGAGGTACAGGGGAACGTATGTCAACATATGTACATTGAGTATGGAAATTGTGTTAGTATGCGGGGTATTAATTTGATGGTGTATAAGGCATGGTAAATACATCCTAGACAATGTATTTGATTTAATCTGGGTATTTGTTTGTTTAAGCAGCCATTGATATTTCGTTATGTAAAAAATGTTAAAGATCAGTAGCTTAATTTGGACTACATAGTGGCCATCTGGAGCCCAATTTCTAATGGAATTAATTTAGGCTCAAAGGGATTCGATCCTGAGCTCCCGTCCTTCAGCTGCAATGTTTTCGAATTGGGCCTGTTACTGAGGTTTGGCCCAAGTCGTTTTAAAGTCGATGGTTCCCTAGTCACAGTACATTATTGGGCTCAGTTTTAAAAAGGAAATGGACCTTTGTTTACTTATTCCATTTTTGAGTTTAAACTTTAACATAAAACACCTCTTGAGTTCCTTTTGGCTTTTTCTTTAATTAAGCTAGACTATCTCAAAAGTAGATTGGAGGTGTGCCATATTAGACAATAAAAATAGTTTATGGTCCTCCTAAATCTAGCTTGAATACCCTTTAAAATTGAAATTGAGGTACGCCATTCCAAACAAAAATGACAATTGCATGACCCTCATTTAATTAATCTTGTTTTGATCTTTAGAATTCGAGGCGTGTCGTTTAGTTGAAATTCCATGGCCCTCGCAAAGTTGCAAACGCGTAGTCACTTTAGGCGCGTTATTTTAATAATTAACTTCCTTAAACTTGGGTGTGCATTTCATGTGACCCAAATCCAAATCTTAATAACGTTGAATAAAATGTGTTTCGGATTGCGGGTGCATTTCATGTGGCGCGATCCAAAGACATGTTTTAGACGACGTTAAATCTTCTTTAGAAATTAATTAAAAGCGGTTAAAGTTAAAATTCGCACATAGGTTCATAATTGTTTAAAATCAGATAATTAAGCTGAATATAACAGTTGAGCGACCGTGCTAGAACCACGGAACTTGGGAATGCCTAATAATTTCTCCCGGGTTAATAGAATTCCTTACCCGGATTTTTGTGTTCACAGACTGTGAAATAGAGTCAATCTTTCCTCGATTCGGGATTTGAACCGGTGACTTGGGACACCGTAAATATCCCAAGTGGCGTCTCTGAAGTTAATAATAAATAAATCTCATTTCGATTGTCCTTTAATTGGAAAAACTCCCTTATGCACTCCTTTATGGGGGTGTAGGTGAAAAGGGAGGTGTGACAAATAGTAAGTAAGTTTTGAGTTGATACAGTGAATTTGCACTTTCAGCAGAGCTAGTAGGGGTACAATTTGATTCACTTAGCTAGGTTAACTCTAGTGAGTGGATGACAGTTTGAAATACCGAATGTGTGTTAGAACCCAAAGAGTTTAAGTTAAACTCGAAGTACAGTAGCAGTGGGAAAAAAATATTAGCTAGCAGTGAGAGCACAAACTATAGAAGAATAGCCTTTAGGAATTATCGTAATGTGGTTTCTCCAGGATTGATAGTGTGAGCAGAGTTAAATTATTAAGATTGTACATGATAGCTGTGAATACATTAGCTTTCCGTTAAGTGAATAATTTAGTTTTTCCTAGTAAGAAAGATTTCTCAGAAGTAAGTTGGAAGATGAGTCGTCATTGACGTAGAGTGCAAAGAATTGCAGAGAATAAGGAAAGTTATTTGGATCCCAGCAAAAATAGAAGGATCCACAAGTATAAGACCTGTGGTGTAAGGGGTGATGTGAAAATTTTCAGTAAGTCCAGTTGGAGATCTGAAACTCGAATAGTAGCATGGGATATGAAAGAAAACCATCTCGATAATGAGGGAAAATTGTATAATTACCACACGGATTATGTCTAGCAAGTATAAGAAAAACAAAGTGAGTAGAATGATCACCAAGTTTAGTTATTGATGATAAAATGATCATAGAAAGCTATAGAATCATGCCCAGTTATGTATCACGAGGGTAGTACCATTACACGAGACTCTAGTCTCCGGAGTACTGGTTAAAGACTTAGCTCACAACAATTCTATAAGTATTTTTAGGAAGTTCTTAAGAAGATAAAGTGTGGGAAGTATAACTCATGATTGAGGTAGATAAGAGAACTCTGGTAAAAGAAGTTCACCAGCCAAGATAGGAGTTCGACTTCGAAATCTAAAAGATGACAGAGTTGTTGTCTAGAATATGACTTGTTCACCCTTAGTAGGCGAAGTGAAGGAGAAATAGTTTGATGATCCCAACTTGTTGTAGCTGAAAGAGGAGATTCACAAGTATAAGATGATGGCTTTTGAATAAGGGGAGATGATGGTACTTTGAGGTACCAAGATTGTGTGTTCCAGACATAGATGGACTTAAAAAGGGAAGATCATGTTAGAAGCCTATAATTCCCGGTATTATTTCCATCCAGGTCCCCCAAATATGCATCATGACCAAGGAGATTGATTGGATGAACTACATGAAAAAGAACGTCAAAGACTTGCGGCCAATTGTCTTAATTGTCAGCAAGTGAAAGTCGAGTAGCAGAAAGCCTAGTATTTTATCACAGAATACACATATTTTGTGTGGAGATGGTAAATATGAAATTTATAAACGGTATTATCTTTCTCATTTTAAAAGCATGTTATGATTGGATGATTGTAAATCGACTTACCAAGTCAGCACATTTCTTGCCAGTAAAGACTACAGATTCAACAGAAGAATATACCAAGTTATACATTCAGGAAATCATCTAATTATATGGGACTCCATGGTCCGTCATTTGGGACTGTGGTGCTCAGTTTAAAATGAACTTTTAGAAGTTCTTTCAGAAATGATTAGGCACATGTTTTTCATCCTCAAAAAGATGGCCAGGCAGAGCACATTGTTCAAATAATTGAGGATATTTCCTTGATGTTAAAAGTAATTGGGATGATCACATACCTCTTATTGGTCTTGCTAGTAATATGTGGGGGAAGGTGTAGATCACCAATTGGTTGGTTCGAAGTTGGAGAAGTAGAGTTGTTAGGACCTTATTTGGTCTATAAGACTATAGAGAAAGTTAAGTTGATTCAAGAGCGTTTGAAGAAAACTCAGAGCCGCCAAAATGTCCTATTCGAGCGTGCGACATAGAGACCTAGAGTTTCAAGTTGATGATTGGGTGTTTTTGAAAGTTTCGCCTATGAAAAGCATTATGAGATTTGAGAAGAAGGGAAAACATAGTCCCGACTATATTGGGCCATATAGAATCTTGCGAAGGATCGATCAATTAGCTTATGAGTTGGAGTTGCCACCAGAATTAGTGGTGGTACAACCAGTATTTCGCGTGTAATGTTATAACATTCAAGTTTCCAGCACTCAAATACTCATGTTAGTTCAGTACTCAGATATTCATGTCAGTTCAGTACTCAGATACTCATGTCAGTTCAGTACTCAGATATTCAAGTCCGTTCAATACTCAGCTACTCATGTCAGTCCAATACTTAGATATTGATGTTAGTTCAATTCTCAAATATTCGTGCCAGTTCAATATTCAGATATCCATATTAGTTTAGTATTCACGTATTCATGGCAGATTAATATTCAGTCAATGCAATTCAGTTCAGTATCTCAACAGTTTAGTAATCATGTATTCATTATGTTTAGTATGCAAGTGTTGATGAAAGTTCATGGTTGCACCAGACCCGTTTAAGATCTGGAGTTAGCAGAAGTTACAGTCAGGACAATCATTCGAGGACGAATGATCCCAAGGGGGAGATAATGTAACACCCCATAAAAATTCGGCTTAGGTATAAATGAGTTAAAGGAGTAGTAAGGATATATTTTGAACATGTGAAGTCCCATCGGGATGATTATGGGTGAAAACAGTTGTTTCAAAATCAAGATGGAAAGTGAGGTGCATAAGATTTGGCAAAATCGACTAAGTTTGCAGAAGGTCTATTTTCGAGCAGGTTTTAGTGAAAATGTGTAAGGAATATGGAAAAACTCAAAGAACAAAAGTTGTAGGACATTGAAATAGCTTTCCAACAATATATTAAGGAGCCCACACGGAGCTTTGTGCAAACAGTTCTGTCCGTTTTACAGAATGGTATGCAACCACCACGGTCCTGCCATGTTTTACCGCGATCGCGGTGGCGAGGCAGTGTTCCAGCGATTTACCGCGGTCGAGACCACGTCCGCACCAACCGGGACGCTGTGGATGACTTGGGAAGTCATTTTTTAGCCCTATTTCGTCCCCCACATTCCCAAAACATAAAAACTTGCTCTACAAAGGAAAACTCTCGAAAACCTAACTCCTCAAGGGTCCCTCTACCATCCAAGGTAAGTTTTGATGGTGATTCTAAGTTAATTTCAATTTTACAACATCTTATTAACATGGGTAAACCCTCCATATCATTAGATATTCGATTTGGGATACCATTATTGAGAGAAGAAACCCTAGAACTCGAATTCAAGACGATTGAATGCCAAAAAGGTAATATCTTCACCCTCTAGTTGATTCTATCATTGAATTAATGATTATAGACTCTATTTCATGAGATATGAGTTGATGGGTTTGATAGAAAAGCATGAACGGTGATAGGTTTGGGTTGTTGATAGGTTATTATTGGTTATGGGTGTTGATTACCTTATAGATGATAAAGAATAATATTGTTTATAACTATTTGAGACTTTAGAATTTATCTAAGAGCAAGAGAATGAGTTATTGGGTGTAGAAACACCATTAATAAGGGCTATGAAGCTTTATGCCACCGAGTGTTTGATAAAATGCCTAAGTGACCAAAACATGACTATTGTTGCTAATTTGGAATCCCTTTGACTTGTATTGATATAGATTAAAGTTGAAAGGGTTGGAGAATGTTGTATTATGATCAAGAGAAGGAAGTTAAGGTATGTGAGGCTAACTCTCTATGTTTGGGAATGTTAATGATTCTCCCTACATTACGTTTCTTTTACGACGTATCAATTGCCTCAGAAATATAGTTAAGCCTAGTTCCTTGAATAGTTGTAGAACTTCTATTCTCTAGCTTCGTAACTCGTTCATGACTCTCATTCTGAACGTTGTGAGCTCAGTTCGTATTCAATATAGACTTGGGTTTGATGTCCCTAAGTCTCAATATAGCTTACTCAGCATGTCATAAATAGTTGAAGTTTCAGTATTCATAATCAGTTCAAGAATACATGTCTCATTCTAGTCTTATTCAGTATTCCAGTATTATGTAACTCAGTATGATTCAATATTCCAGTATTATGTAACTCAGTGTGATCTAGTATTTCAGTATCATGTAACTCAGCGTGATTCAGTATTTCACTATTATGTATTGCAGTATGATTCTCAATTCCTAATTTTAAATCCCTGAATGTTGAACACCTGTATTTGGGCCTGAGGCTGCAGTTAATGCTTTATGCATCTTTGGGCCTGAGACCGCAGTTAATGCTTTATGCATCTTTGGGCCTGAGGCTGCAGTTTATGCTTTATGCATTTTGGACCTGAGGTCGCAATTATGTATACATATACTTGGGCCTGAGGCCACAGTTTGTGCAAACACACACACACACACACACACACACACACACACACACATATATATATATATATATATATATATATATATATAAGGTTGTTCAGATAAACAGGTAAACAGGTTGTTCATCATTCAGAAGAGGGAGTATTCATATCCTTACTTCCTTTATCATTTCAGTTATCAGTTATCAGTTCAGTTACCAGCTATTAGTTCAGTTATCAGTTATCAGTTCAGTTATCTGTTATCAGTTATCATTTCAGTTTCAGTTTCAATAGTTATCATTTCAGTTATTAATTATCAATTCTCAGTTATCAGCTTAGTTTTAGTTTTAGCATTTTTAATTCTTTCTTTTAGTTGCTTTACATACCAATACAATTCAAATGTACTGACGTCCCTTTTTCCTAGGGCCTGCGTCTCACAATGCAAGCAATGATTTACAGGTTGACGATTCAGAGCGCTAGGACTCTCGTATCAGCTGTTTGGTGATCCCCAGTTCTTTAGGGGCATTATCATTACTTTACAGCCTTTCAGTATTTACAGATAATTAGTGTTTTCAGTACTTCAATAGAGGCTTCATAGACTAGAGTAACAGCTAGACAAAGTCACGGGCTTTTCATATTAAGCTATGTTGGCTACAAATATGTTTCAGAATTGTATTAGTATTTTCGTACTTTGATTTATATCATCCAGACTTTCAGTATATCAGCATATGTTAGTTTATCTTCCGCATTCAGTATGTTATGATACCACATGTTGATTCAGCCAACCGGTTGATTCACTAGGTCACATGTAGTCAGGCACCGAGTGTCGTGTTACGTCCAGGCCCAGGTTCGGGGCATGACAACTAAGTTTCTTGGTTCAGCTTTTCTACTGATTCTATATGTCTATGTTCATGGTAAACCAGGCCCAGGTTCGGGGCATGACAACTAAGTTTCTTGGTTTAGCTTTTCTACTGATTCTATATGTCTATGTTCATTCCGGCTATTCATGGTAAACCAATATTTTTCTCCTTAAATCAGGGTTGTTTTGAATTTTGATTTACCAATTTGCTTCATTAAAAACTATGTGTTGAGCCTTGACTATTCCTTCCTTGCCTGTTTGAATTGTCTACGATATTTGCTGACTCTTTACGTGATTTTCTCTTTAATTGAACCCTTGACTGTTCTGAAATTCTTATTTTCTTGTTTGATTTGAACTATTTTTCTTAGCAAACCTCTAATTCTTACTTCTTCACTCAGCTTGATTGAACTTCTTGCCTTAATTAGTTTTCTCTTGCCTTATTTGAATCAACTATGTTACTTGTTGATTCTTACTAATTGTTTCCTTAATTGAACTCCTTTTCAGTCATCCCTAATTACCTACTCTATACCTAAGTCTTACTTGATTTTCTTCCTTAAATATTTGTCCTGCTTTTACCGTTGAGTGATTATCCCTTGATTAAGGGGAAGACATTACTGATTTCACGTGCGTGACTGATTCTTTGAATTTTAATTGCTACATAATTGATTCTTTACCTTATTTTGTTTAACTCTTGATTACTATATATGCCCTTACCTATTCTCACTTCTGAACACGAACAATAGTTAAGAAACTACCACTTTTACACTCTAAAATAGGCTCTCTCTGCTACTTGTGATCTCTGTTATTCTAGCCAGCTGTAAGCCAAGGTTGGAAATTGCACAATACCTTTCTCACATCTTGTGTTTTCTTTCTTAACTAGGTATGCTTCTGATTAATTTTAAGAATCTAAACCTATGTGCTTATTTACTGCCTTAGTTCATATGGCCTGAGTCCACTCTTGCTTCTATTTACTGCTTACCTAGCATGCCTAATGCTGCCTATTCAAATTTGTGATTAGCATATTTCCACTTTACTTGCTTGTTTGCTATCTTGTTTAACATGTCTACATGTGTAACTAGCCTATTTGATTGACTATTGTTTATCTTAGCATGCCTAAACTCTGCCTTTGTGTAATTATCATGCCCTCACCTGTTAATACTTGCCTAGAATGCCCATCCAAGTCTTTGCATGTTCTACCTCACTCCTGCTAAGCTAGTTACTCTCCCTAGAGTGGCTTCAACATGCTTCTGCTATGATCTTTGCTACATGGCCTGCATTCTATCTAACCTACTAGTTCTGTAGAACCCCTTAAGAACTCTATGTATCCTATTGTTTATGTGTTCCATTAAGGTGTATTCTCTGTGTTCCCAACCCCTCTTCCCTTAAAAGCTGCTTTCCAAAGTACTCCCTAAAATTGTTTGTTCTATGACTTGTGTTCTGATCGCAAATTGTTCCTTTACGCTTTCCCCAAACTGTTTTATCACTAATGGTTTTCAGAAATTCTTTTCAATCCTAAGACCTTTCTTTTAAACTCTTTCAAACCATTATGCACTTTCACTTACTCCTAGACTACTAAGTCTTGCCCCTCTGGTATGTGTACTACTTAGAGACCCTTGAGATCTCTTTGAACTCTGGTATACCAGGGATGGCACTTCCACACTACACATAAATCAGTTATTATTTGAGAAAGGTCTAGGTGTGCGCACTTCCCGGGATCCTTGAGGTCCTTAGGGAACTCTAACACACCTAGACATGAAATTAGCTATGGAACTTTGAGCATTTGAGGCTACTCGAGGCTTGGAAATCACTTTGGGCCCACTTCATGCTCCCTATAGCTTAATTTCTATTCTATTTATGTAATTCATTCAATTCTTGGTCTGTAATAATTAATTGTAAATAAACAGTGGGGGGATTAGTGAAAAGGAGAGGGTAGTTGTATATTGTGGGTAAAATTAGATAGATAACATGCCTATAGGTACTATTTCCATTCAAATGTGTTTGTTAGATGACATGCCTATAGGGGCTCGTTTGGTTCAAATGTGTTTGTTAGATAGTATGCCTATAGGATCTGCTTGGTTTCAATGAATTTCGCTTGCTTTATATAATTGGACATCATGCCTATAAGATCAAAATCAGCTTTTAATAATTAGATACCATGCCTATAGGATTTAAAATTAGCTGTAATAGAAATCATGCCTATAGGGATTTCGCGTTGGTCAAATAAATTCTGCTTGCTTCACCTTATGTTCAATTAGAAATCATGCCTATAGGATCTAAAACTTGTTTAGTTAGACTTAAAATCAGTTTAACTGAATCAAATTAAATAACCTACTCTTTTCGTGTTAATAAATATCACCAGAAAGCATGCCTATAGGATTCAAATTGCCCGTTTAAAAATTATTTACTGATTTACTAGATTCCTAATCAATAATAGATACCATGCTCATAGGACATCACTATTATATGCATAGGCAAGCCTGTACAGAGATTAAAAGTCCTGCAACTATAAAACTATGCCTCGTATTTGTAACTGCTCATATTCAACAGGTCTAAATTCAGTAGGCAAACTGAACAGGTCGCTGACACTTTGGTCCTAATTCAATACTGTATACTCTCTGCTCACCTAGATATCATGTTCTAAGGTTTTCTCTTAAATACCTGAAACTGTTGTTTGAGACGTGCACTTACTTGTTCTATTTGTGGAGGTAAAGATGTGGGCCTTTAATTGTTCTCTCTTTAATGCAGTCCTAACTGTTTTGATTGACACCTAGACTTTTCCCTTTTAAGTACCTTAGGATGGTCTAGAACTACCTAAATTAGAGTCCTAAATACCTCCATGGCCACAAGGAAGGGACGGGTAATGCACGCATAGGATATCTTTCAAGGTTGCTAGAACGCTTTAGGCTATGACCAAGGGGAGGGAATTGGGTAGTAAGGATATGATAACTACGCGCTAATGCCACGTGTAGCCACTCATTGAGGAGTGACTACCAGGCAATGTGTGGGTATGATCTTGTAGGCTAGCCAACCTAGGACCCCTCTTTCCCAATTTCTGTTGTTTAAATGAGTTTATTTCCCTTTACATATATGCAAATCGTTCAACCTTTTCCCTTATTTTCATTACTTGAATCATACATGCACTTAGAATGTCAAGACATGTCTTTATTTGTGAGTACATGTTAAAAATGTTTGTTTGTTAAAATGACTAATTCACATAGTTTAAGTTCGGTCGGGACCCACCGTTGCGGACCACGAGGGGTACCTAATACCTTTCCCTCAAGGTTATTTCGAGCCCTCCCTAATCTCTGGTAATGCAAACTAGTCCAAGAGTTAATTACTCTAGGTACCCTAACGCACCATAATCCATTGGGTGACGACTCTTCAAATACCCAATTCCCAAAAGGAAATAAATTATTTCTCCCATGAATGTCGAAACCCGGACTTCCCCGCGAAAAGGGAAAAAGAGAGCGCGACAATACCCAAACCTCAAATCAATCTTAGAGAATACCCTCGCTCCCTGAAGCTGGTCAAATAAATTATAAAAGGCACGACAAAGGATACTTGTTCTTGATTGTAACTTTGTTCAACTGCCTATAGTCAATGCACATCCGCATAGTACCATCTTTCTTCTTCACAAACAGGACTGGTGCACTCCAAGGCGACACACTAGGCCTAATAAACCCCTTATCAAGAAGTTCCTGAAGCTGCTCTTTCAATTCTTTCAATGCAGCTGGTGCTATACGATAAGGAGGAATAGAAATGGTCTGAGTGCTCGGCACCAAGTCAATACCAAATTCAATATCCCTATCGAGCGGCATACCCAGCAGGTCTGCAGGAAACATATCCGGAAAGTCTCGCACCACTGGAACAGAATCAATAGTAGGAGTATCAACATCAACATCCCTCACAAAGGGAAAATAAGACAAACACCCCTTCCCAACCATCCTTTGGGCTTTCAAATATGAAATCACCCTGTTGGGAACATAATCTAGAGAACCTCTCCACTTGAGCCTTGGCAACCTAGGCATCGCCAACGCCATAGTCTTGGCGTGACAATCCAAAATAGCATGATATGGAGACACTTACGTCAAAATTGACCATACTAAGCAATAAGAGATCAATGACTCACGGGGCATATCCAAATAACGAGTAAAATAGGATGATACATAAGAATAAGTAGAACCAGGGTCAAATAATGTGGAAGCATCTTTGTGGCACACTGAGACAATACCTGTGATCACTGTGTCTGAAGCAATAATATCTGACCTAGAAGGAATAGCATAGAATCAAGTCTGGCCACCACCTGATCGGCCTAGATGCCTGAGCCCCACCTTGAGCTGGGTGGGTGGGTGGTGAAGTAACTGGTGCTGAAGTCGTGGCCTGACTCCTCTGCTGAACTGGCCCTCCCGTAAGACGAGGAACAAAACTTCTTCACATGACCTAACTCTCCATACTCGAAACCTCCCCTCTCGAAAAATGGTGGCAAATACTGAGGCAGACCCCGAGAACTAGAATAACTACCAAAGGAACCAGGTGCAGATGAACCCTGAACTAAAGGTGCACGAGATAAACTATGAGCTGGGAGAGCACTGAGAGATAACTGACCCGGTCTAGCACTTTACGAAACATGGTTATATAATGCACTACGATGAACTGGACGAGCCATCTGAGCAGGCCTATAAGGACGAACCCTGATGTGATAGGACTGCCTTTAGAAGGAACACCACTAAAACCAAGAACCATGAGGCCTCTTGGCCTCCCTCTCCTCATGCTCATGAGTACAAACCATCTCTAGCTACCGAGCAATATCAACCACCTCGTCGAACGTAGCACCTGATACACTCTCCTGAGTCATAAAAAAATGTAACTAATAGTGTAGGCCATCAATGAATCTCCTAATCCTCTCCAACCAAACTGTGTGACGAGCCAAATCTAAAAACCTCATCTCGTACTAGGTCACAGATATGCCATCCTGACATAGCTGCTCGAACTGCTTATGCAGCTCCTCTTTGCGGGTGTGTGGCACAAACTTCTCCATGAAGAGAACGGAGAACTCATGCCATGTAAGTTGTGTTGCACCGACTGGCCTGCGCCTCTCATAGGCCTCCCACCATCTGAAGGCAGACCCAATAAACTAAAAAGTAGTGAATGAGACCATACTGGTTTCCAGAATACCCGCCATGCAAAGAATCTTCTAGCACCTATCCAAGAAGTCCTGGGCATTCTCCGACTCAACCACATTAAATGATGGAGGCTGAAGCCTCCCAAATCTCTCTAGTTTCATCTGCTCATCATCACTCATAATAGGACCCACCTGGGCTTAAGCAACTACAATCGGTTGGGCGAGTAGTACCCCCGGTGTCTGAAGTCCCTGTATCACCTGCTCTGGAGTACGGGCGACGGGAGTCTGAGTACATCCCCCTGCCTGAGAAGTGGTTGGCGCGTTCACAACAGAAACCGCCTGAGCAAGGCTAGTGAAGATAGTCAATATCTGAGCCAAAGCCTCTCGAAGGCTTGGAAATCACAACGGGCACAGCTGGTGCCTGAGCTGGCCCCACTGGCTCAACCACAACTGGTACTTACTCTTGGGCTGGAGCAACTGGTGGATATGCGGGTGTTTCTCTAGCTGCAGTACGAGCTACACCTTGGCCCCTATCGCGAACCCCGACCTCTCGTGGACCTAGATGGTGGTATTGTGAGTTGTCTGTCCTATACGGTAGTACGTGTCCTTACCATCTATGAGAAAATAAAATAACAAAAGTTTAGTTCCCAGAATCAACAAATTCGCACGACAAGAATACAAGAATGTGAAGTTTTCCTAAGGGTTCGGCAGCCTCTCGAAGATAAGTACAGACGTCTTCGTACTGATCCGCAAGACTCTACTAAACCTGCTCATGACTCGTGAGACCTATATAACGTAGGCTCTGGTACCAACTTGTCATGACCGAAAACTCAACCTATCGTGATGGCACCTATCATGGTACTAAGCAAGTCGACAACTAGACATGACCAACACTTCCAAATGAAAAAGATATTAAAACAGGTTTAAATAAGTAAAACTCTCATAAAACTGGATAAAATGTCATAACTCAATACAAAAGTTTCCCAAAACTAGGGTGTCACTGAGAACATGAGCATATATACAACACAAGTCTGAAATACTGTCTAAGAAAACTGAAACTAAATAAATAAGACTGAGGGATAAGGGAGGAAAGTCAAGGTCTGCGGATGCCAGACAACTATCTCAAATATCTCCGAATGACAGTAAACTCTGAGAATTAGCAACCAGCGTGTCCGGAAATACCTGGATCTGCACACGAAGTGCAGGGTGTAGTGTCAGTACAACCAACTCAGTAAGTAACAAGTCCAACTATTGGGTTGAAAGTAGTGACGAGCTTCACAGGTACAGTTCAATTACAGAATTATAGTACAGAAATGTTGGCAAGCTTTCAAGTTCAACAATTAAATCTCAAAATAGGTAAGTCATGTCAAGTTCAATTGAAACAAGATATGGTACATCTCAGTATCTACATGACAGTCATATATGCCAACTGAGGTACAAGATAGTAATGAAATCATATGCATACTCTTAGAATATTAGCCGCTCAGTCCTCCCATTCACTCCATCCTCACAGTCACTCGTTCCTCACAATCACTCCATCCTCACAACCGCCCGGCACTCACACTCACACTCGCACTCAGTAGGTACATGCGCTCACTATGAATGTGCAGACTCCGGAGGGGCAATTCCAGCCCAAGCGATATAATAAGCCAAACATGGCATGAATCACATAACATACTGCGGCGTGAAATCCGATCCCATAAATATCCTCACAATCAGGCCATCAGCTCACTCAGTCATTAATCTCTCCAGTCTCTCGGGCTCTCCAGAATCATGATAATCAGCCCAAAACAATGATGATATAATGTATCAATAAAGGACAAGAGAGATGAGGTATAATATGCAAATAATAGTTGTAACTGAGTATAAAATGGCAAATTAAGCAAATAATTCAACATGTAACACGACCTCTGTAGGTACCAACAGCACCAATACATAGCCTAAGCAGGATTTCTAACATGACTGGTAGCTAAATTTCTCTAACACATGGTGAAAATACGTGTAACGACAAGATTAATCAACTATATAGTTCCATGGAATCGACCAAGTCACAATTCTTATGGTTCACGCCCACACGCCCTTCACCTAGCATGTGCGTCACTCCAACAAAAATCACATAACACGTAATTCGGGGTTTTATACCCTCAGAACCAAGTTTAGAAGTGTTACTTACCTTAAACCGTACAAATCTCTACTCCAACACGTCCTTGCCTCGTGAATCGGCCTCCAAATACCTCGAATCTATCCACAAACAATTCGATACAATCAACGCGAGCTAAAAGAATCAATTCCACAAGAAAATACTATGTTCTTAATCAAAAGTCAAAAAGTCAACTCAAAAGTCGACCCCCAGGTCCACGTCTCAAAATCCGATAAAAGTCACAAGATTCGGAATCCCATTCAACCATGAGTCCAACCATATAAAATTTACCAAATTCCAACACCAAATAGGCACTCAAATCCCCTAAATTAACTCTCCAAATCCCTAACCCCAAACTCCTAAATTCCACCTCAGAAACACACAAACTAGGTGGGAAATTCAATGGGGAAACAAGATTATTGAATAAAAATGACCACAAGTGACTTACCTCAAGAAACCCTTCGAAGTCCCTCTCAAAAAATTGCCTTGGTTCGAGTTTGCAAAGTCCAACATGAGAAAAATCACAAAACCCTTTGGATTTAACACTGCTAGTGCTTTCGCACCTGCGACCCACTTAACCTCATATGCGGTCACACAGCTGCGGACACTTCTCCATTTCTGCGGTTAAACCTGAGATCTCTACCTTCACTTCTGCGATCCCACATGCACAGGTGTGAGTCAGCATCTGCGAAACTTCCTCCGCATTTGCGCTCCACAGCTGCCTCACTGCCCACTATTGTGCCCATACCCCGCATTTGCGACCACGCATGTGCGAAAATACTCTAGCACCTACGACCACTGCACACCCCTCTCCAGACCGCATCTACTCTCCCCTGCGATCAAAAATCCGCAGGTGCTATCACACCAGACCTGGTGCACTACAGTAGTCTTTCAAATTTCAAACTTGATTTGTTAACCATCCGAACTCCACCGAAAGCCCTTGGGACCTCAATAAAATATACCAACAATTCTTAAAACACGATATGAACTTAGTCGAGCCCTCAAATCACATCAAACAACATCGATAATACGAATCGCACCTCAATTCAAGCCTAATGAAAAGTAGGAAACTTCAACTTCTACAATCGATGTTGAAACATATCAAATCTCACATCCGATTGACATCAAATTTCGCACACAAATTATAAATGACACAACAGACCTACTCTATCTTTCGAACCTAAAATATGAGCCCAGTAATCACAAAGTCAACTCTCGGTCAAACTTTTCAATTTCCAAAACTTCAAATTTTTCAACTTTCGTCATTTCAAGCCTAATTTAACTATGGACCTCCAAATCACTATCCAAACACATTCCTAAGTCCAAAATCATCCAACGGAGCTATCGGAACTCCATTCTAGAGTCATTTACACATAAGTCAATATCCGGTCAATCTTTTCAACTTAAGCTTCCAACCTTGAGACTAAGTGTCTTAACTCATTTCGAAACCTCCCCGGAATCGAATCAACCACCCCGAGAAGTCACATAACAACAATTAAGAAGAAAATGAGCAGTAAATGGGGGAACGGGACCATAACACTCAAAATAACTGGTTGGGTTACTACATATTTGTTCCAAAAATCAAGAGATTCAATCCCAACCTTAACTGGTACATCATGAGAATAAGCTGCACAAGAGAATTCTTGAAGAATCTTCTATTTCTTCAATATTTGCCAATGTGAATTCCCAATTAATTTTTCACATTATAATTGAACCGGGATGGCCAAGCGGTCATGCCAACTTATATTTGTTTCAGTAAAGCTCTAGTTTACTTGTGGAATGTGATTCAATCATCATGCTTATACTTGTGTAGTACAAATAAAAGGAAAGTCAGGCAGCCTTTCATATTTTTCCGGTATGATTATAGTAATTTAAAGATATTCAATCTTTCTTTTACTTATAGCCTCAATATGCCAACGCTTTGACTAATATATTTGAAACTCAAAAGGTTTATTTTTAAGACTTACTACAATATCAATATCGTGAACAATTTTATTTATCTGGGTAGTAAAGAATTAGCTCTTCCGGAGCTCTTAACTGCTTTTGTACTACAAGATCTTTTGTCACACCATTCATATGGCAAATATCTCCTTCACAGAGAAAATCATATCATAATAAATTGTCATGGTCAAAATCATCATAAGCAAAATCATTTCTTGCTTTAATTTTGCCTTTAATAATTTTTTAAAATACATAACAAAATATTTTTTGGCGTACCACATGTACGCGACTAATGATATATTCATGTAACCACACAAAATGTTCATTATATTTATTTCTCTCAAACTTCCCTTAGAGGTGAGTTGTGGTATTTATCCAACCATACATAAGCACATTATTATACATAATCTTTATCATATATATATATTTTCATATTCACTTTCAAGAATGAGTAAGCATTTACAATGCTTATAAGAAGTCACATTTTCAAGAAATGGACTATAATCATGTGAATGTGTCTCATATTTACAGACCATATTGATACATATTTCCTTCACTTTTGAAAAATTATTTTGAGAACCCTCATTGTTCTCCTTATTACAATTACCATAATGATAATTATTATTATTATGGTCTTTGGAATGCCCACATTAATTCGTGAATCACTTGTCTTCATTTAGACTTATTATACACCCGCTATCATATTCAATTCAAGAATGGAGCAAATCAAGTGGGACAAGCTTCATGCCTTTTCATGAAAAATATATTATTTTTCTTCAGTCATCATTATATCATCAATAAGGTACATTGGGACTCAAACCTAATGTCTTACCATCATGGTGGTTGGGACTTAAACCCACAATCTTACCCTTAACAATGTCATAATAGAGCAAAATGCACTATTACTCACCCCTGAGCCTTTAAAAAGTATTATCACTTTGATAGGTTCATAATGATGTAGATGTAGATCTCTACCCGATCTTATGCCCTAATACTCTTGATTTTATTTACAATGATGTATGTATATAGTAATATATGTGCACTTGATTAATATTAATAAGAATATGCAACAACTATATAACATAGAATTTCACTAATGAAAGAAAGGTTCCTTGGTTGCTTACTTTTAAATAATGATATTCCCACCATTGGGAGTCGTGATGGCGCCTACTCATGAAAACTAGGCAAGCCGAGTGTTACAGATTTTATTACCCTTTTTCCTTAACCTCTTAACAATTCCAAATTAACATGTGATCAACATCGGAATGTCCATAATAACAAAAGAAATGAGGAAGACGAAATCTGATAATTTAACTAAGTACTAGTACAAAATCCAACATACAACTCTACCCAGAATTGGTGTCACAATGTCACGGACCATCTAAGAATACTACAAACAGTGGTCTGAATGAAAAATACAAATCTGTCTCTGAAGTACATAAAAATAGAATGGAAAATGTAGAAGGGGACGCCAAGGCCTGCGGACATCTGCAGGACTACCTCGAGTCTCCGCTGGACTGAAGGCAGCAACCTCTCTATGGTCCAAATGCTCTAGAACCGGGATCTGTACATAGTGCAGAGTGTAGTATCAACACAACCGACCCCATGTGCTGGTAAGTGTTGTTCCTAACCTCGGCGAAGTAGTGACGAGGCTAGGACAAGACTACCAAATAAACCTGTGCAGTTATAACATATACAACAAATAATAACAACAGAAACTAGCAATTATAGATGGGAAGGGGGAACATGCTACGGTGGGACACCAAGTACTAACAGAATTTCAGTAGAGAAGCACAAAGAACACCATAATTCAATTATGAGCAAAAATAAGGAAAACAGTAACAAGTGCACGACATCACCCTTCGTGCTTTTACTCTCGTTCTCACCATAAAATTAATTGATTCGGCACGGCATCACCCTTCGTGCTTTTACCTCACATAATCATGGCACGACATTAACCTTCGTGCATTATCACTCATATCATGGCACGACATCACCCTTCATGCTTTTACATTCACAATATCGGTACGACATCACCCTTCATGCATTAACACTCACTCACCAATATCATGCACGGTATCACCCTTCGTGCTTTCCACTCTTCCTTACCCAAGCAACAATCACAAGAAATTCGGGCAAGGGAATCAATAAAATCATAATAGAATCCCTGCAAGAGAACAATAGTGTAATAATAATATCCAGGCAAGGGAACGATATCATAAGCAATAATATCCCGAAAAGGGAAACAATATCATAAGCCTCTCCTAATTTCTACAATCACTTCACAACATAATCTCAACTTGAGCCAATGCTCTATAATGTTCAATTACCAAGAATACTTCCATAAGATTTGTTCAATATTGATAATCATAATATTAAGCATGGACAATACATAACGGAGTCACAATAATCATAGTATAAGACTCACGGGCATGCTTGATACCAATGTATAGATACCCGTCACTATACCTATACGCCGTACTCAACAATTAACACATAGCAAATAAGACCACAACTCCTATTGCCTCAAGCTAAGGTTAGACCACCAAACACTTACCTCAATGCCACGAACACAATCAAGCCTCAACTACCGTTTTACCTCTTGATTCCACCACCAACCCGCTTGTATCTAGCCACAATTTACTTAATAACATTAATAAATGTTAAATAAACCAATTCTAATGCATGAAAATAGGTTTTCAAATGATTTCCCCAAAAAGTCAAAAATCGACCCCGGGTTCGCTGGGTCAAAACCCGAGGTTCGAACCAAAACCCGATCATCCATTCACCCATGAACTCAAATATATAATTTGTTTTGAAATCGGAACTCAAATCGAGGTCCAAATCCCCAAAATTTGAAAATCCTAAGTTCTACCCAAAATTACCCAATTTTCCCATGAAAAACCCTTGATTTTGAAATGAAATCATGTAAAAAGATGGATTAGATTGAAAGAAATGAGTTAGAAATGACTTACTAATGATTTGGAAGAGTATGTACCTTTGAAAAATCGCCCAAAGATGTTTTAGGGTTTGAAGAGTTGTAAAAATGGATGAAATCCCGTCTGAAATCCTACTTATCAGGTGCAGATGTCGCAATTGTGACCAGAGGTTCGCAATTGCGAACCTTGAGAATTCCTACTAGCTTCGCAAATGCGAAGAAACTATCACAGTTGCGACCCTCACAAATTCCTGTCATCTTCACAATTATGAAGGAGAGGGTCGCCTTTGCGACCTCTGGGATTTCTGGGGTTTTCGCATTTGCGAAGAAAGGCTAGCAATTACGAGCTAAGCTGGTCAGGGCTTGTTTCGCAATTGCGATCGGCCCTTCACAATTCCCATGCCATCAGGCATCGCATTTGCGATCCCTGATCTCGCAATTGCGAGACTAGAGGCCAAAATACCAGAACTGAACCTGCAACAATTTTCCTAAGTCCAAATACAGTTCGTGGCCTATCCAAAACTCACCCGAGTCCTCGGGGCTCCAAACCAAACATGCACGTAAGTCCAAAAATATCATACATACTTGCTCGTGCAATCAAATCATCAAAATAACATCAACAACTATGAATTAAACCTCAAATTCATGAAATCACTTAGGAACATTGAAATTTTTACTTTCTCAACTATAGGTCCATTTTATACCAAACGAACTCTGATTCTTACCAAATTCCACAAACTCAACCAATTTATTATTTTAAACTTGTACCGGGCTCCGGAACCAAGATACGTGCCCGATACCATCAAAAATTTACATCAATTCACTTCTAAAAACTTTTATATTTTCCAGCAAATAATTTTCTTTAAAAATTCATTTCTCGGGCTTGGGACCTCGGAATTCGATTTCGGGCATACGCCCAAGTCCCATATTTTACTACGGACCCTACGAGACCGTCGGATCACGGGTCCGGGTTCGTTTACCAAGAATGTTGACCAAAGTCAACTTTAATCAATTTTAAAGGCTAATTTCCTTATTTTACTTAGATTTCACATAAAAGCTTTTCGGAAAGGCGCCCAGTCTGCACACGCAAATCAAGGTGGGACAAAAAGAGGTTTTTAAGGCCTTGGAACATAGAAGTCATCACAATCTCCACCTCTAAAACAATCGTTCGTCCTCAAACAGACATAAGAAATGTACTTGAGTTGGAGAAAAGATGGGGATATCGGCTCCACATATCGGAATCGGACTCCTAGATCGCTGCCTCAACAGGTTGACCCCTCCACTGAACACGAACCGAAGGAAAACTCTTCGATCTCAATTGATGAACATGCCGGTCTATAATAGCTATCGTCTTCTCCTCATAGGACAAGTCCTTGTCCAACTAGACAATGCTGAAGTCTAACTTGTGGGATGGATTACCGTGATACTTCCGAAGCATGGACACATGAAACACTGGATGCACGGCTGATAAACTCGGTGGCAACGCAAGTTTGTAAGCCACCTCTCCCACTCAATCAAGAATCTCAAAAGGGCCAATGAATCTAGGGCTTAGCTTGCGCTTCTTTCCAAATCTCATCACGCCCTTCATAGGCGACACCCGAAGCAACACCCGCTCGCCAACCATGAATGCCACATCACGATCCTTACGGTCGGTATAACTCTTTTGTCTGGACGGAGCTGTACGAAGCCTATCCTGAATGATCTTAACCTTGACCAAGGCATCCTATACTAGATTCGTACACAACAATCGAGCCTCTCCCGGCTCAAACCACCCAATCGGCAACCAACACCGCCTACCATATAAAGCCTCATAGGAAGCCATCTGGATGCTCGACTGGTAACTGTTGTTGTAACCGAACTCCGCTAAAGGCAAGAACTGATCCCACGAGCCTTTAAAGTCAATAACACAAGCTCAGAGCATATCCTCCAAAATCTGAATAGTACACTCGGACTGCCCGTTTGTCTGAGGATGAAATGTTGTGCTCAACTCGACCCGTGTGCCCAACTCACGCTAAATTGCCCTCCAGAAATGTGAGGAAAAATACATACCTCAGTCAGAAATGATAGACACGGGCACACCATGAAGACGAACAATCTCCCGGATATAAATCTTTGCCAACCGCTCAGAAGAATAGGAAACTGCCGTGGGAATGAAATGCGTTGACTTAGTCAGCCTATCTAAATAACCCACACTGCGTCGAACTTCCTCTAAGCCTGTGGGAGTCCAACAATGAAGTCTATAGTGATACGCTCTCACTTCCACTCAGGAATCTTAATCTTCTAAAACAAACCACCAGGTCTCTGATGCTCGTACTTTACCTACTGACAATTCAAACACCGAGCCATATATGCAACAATATCCTTCTTCATCCTCCTCCACCATTAATGTTGCCGCAAATCCTGATAAATTTTAGCGGCGCCCGAATGAATAGAGTACCGGGAGCTTTAGGTCTCCTCTAGAATCAACTCCCGAAGTCCATCCACATTAGGCACACAAACTTGTCTCTGCATCCTCAAAACTCCATCATCTCCTAATGTAACTTGCTTGGCACGGTCTCAATGTGTCCCTAAGGACACACAAATGAGGATCATTATACTACTGATCTCTTATACGCTCAAATAATGAAGAATGAGCGATTGTACAAGCTAACATACGGCTGGGCTCAGAAACATCCAACCTCACAAACTGATTGGCTAAAGCTTGAACATCCAAAGCAAGCGGTCTCTCACTGACTGGAATATACGCAAGACTGCCCATGTTGACTGACCTTCTACTCAAAGCATCGGCCACTACATTGGCCTTCCCTGGATGGTATAAGATGGTGATATCATAGTCTTTTTGTATCTCCAACCACATTCTCTGCCTCAAATTTAGCTCCTTCTGCTCGAATAAGTAATGTAGACTCTTGTGATCCGTGAACACCTCACATGACACGCCGTATAAATAGTGCCTCCGGATCTTTAGCGCGTGAACAATGGCTGCTAACTCCAAATCATGAACTAGATAATTCTTCTCATGAATCTTCAACTATCGCGAAGCATAAGCAATGACCTTGACATCCTGCATCAACACTGCACCAAGTCCAATATGAGATGCATCACAATAAATTGTACATGGCCCTAAACCTGTGGGCAAAACCAACACTAGTGCCATAGTCAAAGCTATCTTGAGCTTCTGAAAGCTCGCCTCACACTCGTCCGACCACCTGAACTAGGCACCCTTCTGGGTCAACCTGGTCATCGGTGCTGCAATAGATGAAAATCCCTCCACAAACCAAGGTAATAGCCTGTCAAACCCAAGATACTCTGGATCTTTGTAGCTGATGCGGGTCTAGGCTAGTCCTTGATTGCCTCTATCTTCTTCGGATCCACCTGAATACCCTCTGCTAATATAACGTGACCCAAGAAAGCAACTGATCCCAACCAAAACTCACACTTCAAAAACTTAGCATACAACTGACTATCTCTCAAAGTTTGAAGAACGACTCTCTGATGCTGCTCATGCTCCTTCCGGCTGCGGGAATAGATCAAAATATCATCAATGAAGACTATCATGAATGAATCCAAGTAGGGCTTGAACACTCGGTTCATCAAATCCATGAAAGTTTCTGGGGCATTTGTCAACCCTAATGACATCACCAAGAACTCATAATGCTCGTACCGAGTGCGGAAAGCTGTCTTAAGGACATCGGATGCCCTAATCCTCAACTGATGGTAGCCAGACCTCAAGTCGATCTTCAAAAATACCTTGGCACCCTATTGGCAATGGATACTTAATCTTGATTGTGACCTTGTTCAACTGCCGATAATCTATACACATCTTCACGGACCCATCCTTCTTCTTAACAAACAACACTGGTGCACCCTAAGGCGAGACACTTGGTCTAATAAAGCCCTTATCAAGCAAGTCTTGCAACTGCTCCTTCAATTCTTTCAACTCAGCGGGGCCATACGATATGGCGGAATAGAAATGGGCTGAGTGCCCGAAGCCAAATCAATGCAAAAGTTAATATCCTTGTCAGGTGGCATACCCGACAGGTTTGAAGGAAATACCTCAGGAAACTCACGAACAACATGCACAGAATCCATAGAAGGAACTTCGGCACTAGAATCACGAACATATTCCAAGCAGGCCAAACATCCCTTATCAACCATATGTCGAGCCTTCATATATGAGATAACCCTACGAGTGGAATGACCAGGAGTCCCTCTCCACTCTAAACGAGGTAGACCCGGCAAGGCTAAGGTCACAGTCTTGGCATGACAGTCCAAGATAGCATGGTAAGGTGATAACTAGTCCATCCCCAATATGAGATCAAAATCAACCATATCCAAAAGTAACAGATCTACTCGGGTCTCAAGACCCTCAATCACAACTACACATGAATGATGGACACGATCTACCACAATAGAATCACCGAACGGTGTAGACACATATATAGGAACACTCAAGGAATCACTGGGCATGACCAAATACGGTGTAAAATAAGATGACACATAGGAGTATGTAGATATTGGATCAAATAGAACTGAAGTATCTCTACTACAAACTAGGACAGTACCTATGATAACTGCATAAGAGTCCTCAGCCTCAGGCCTGGCTGGAAGCATAACATCGGGGTTGGGCCCCACCACTCTGAACTACATCTCTAGGACGGCCTCCTGCTGGCTGGACTTCACCTCTAATACCTCTACCTCCACCTCTAGCACCTCTACCTCCACCTCTAGCTGGCTGAGCAGGCGATGGAACACTCGCTGCCTGAACCATGGCACGGGAACCCTAATGCTGAGAGCTGCTTGGTGCTCAGGGGCAAAATCTAGCAATATGCATCGTGTCGCCACAAGTATAACAAGCCCTCGACTGCTGGGACTGACGACCTTGAAAGCTCTAGAGCGGAGGTGCACTGATAGGAGTTGGCGATGCACTGTAGGGCAGCTGATAAGAATATTGCATATGAGAACCACGAGCACCTGGAGCACCGTGAGAAGCCTGTAGTGCTGAATGAAACAACCTGGAAGGATGTCCCCTACCAAAAGATCCCTGCCTCCAGACGAGGCACTACTAAACCTGCCCGAATGACGAGGCCTCTTGTCAGACCCCTGACCACTCCCCTGTGATAGAACCATCTTAACTCTCCTAGCCACATTGGCCGCATCCTGAAAAGAAATCTCGCTGCCCGTCTCCTTAGCCATCTACAATCGAATAGGCTGGACGAGTCCCTCAATGAACCTCCTCACTTTCTCTCTCTCAGTAGGAAGTATAAGAAAAGTATGACGGGCTAAGTCAACAAATCTGGTCTCGTAATGAGTGATAGTCATAGAACCCTGTTGGAGACACTCAAACTGCCTCCAATAGTTCTCCCTCTGAGTGATAGGAAGAAACTTCTCCAGAAATAGTTGAGAGAACTAATCCCAAGTTAAAGCCGGTGACCCAACTAGTCTAGCCAAACAATAATCCCTCCACCAAGTTTTGGCGGATCCAGATAGATGAAAAACAACAAAGTCGACCCCATTTGTCTCCACTATCCCCATGTTCCATAGAACCTCCTGACAGCTGTCCAAATAATCCTGGGGATCCTCAGAAGATGTACCACCAAAAGTGGTAGTAAAAAGCTTGGTGAACCTATCCAATCTCCACAAGGCATCAACAAACATAGCTGGCCCCTCACTGGTCTATGCCACAATACCTGGATGAACTACCCCAATCGGCTGAGCTGCTGGAGTCTGAAACTGGGAGCCATCTACTCCGGAGTGCGAGTAGCAGGAGTTTGTACTCCTCCCCCAGCTTGAGAGACGTCTGGTGCTACAGGAAGTAAGCCTGCCTGGGCGACATTCTCCATAAGGCCCACTAGATGGACCAGAGCATCCTGAAGTAACGGGGTGGCGATGAACCCCTCTTGGACCTGAGCTGGTCTAGCTGGAACTGTTTGGGCTGGAACCTCATCGTCAAACTCAACCTGAGGCTCCGCCGCTGGTGTTGCTACTTAAGTTCTAGGCTGAGCCTTGCCTCTACATCGGGCCCTAGCATGGCCTCGGACTCTACCCCTTACAAGAGCTGCTACTGGGGGCTCGGGCTACTGGTCAGTTGATGAAGCAGTACGTGTTCTCACCATTTGCGAAAGAACAGAGTGGAAGTTCAATTAGCATTGAGAAATTAAGTCCTACGACAAGAAAGAATAGATGTAAAGTTTTTCCTAAACTCTGTAGCCTCTAGGGGATAGACATAAACGACTCTGTACCGATCCCTCAGACTCTACTAAGCTTGTCCGTGAACTGTGAGACCTAAGCAACCTAGAGCTCTGATACCAACTTGTCACAACCCGGTTTTCCCATCCTCGGGAGTCGTGATGGTACCTACTCATAAAAACTAGGCAAGCCGAGTGTTACAGATTTTATTACCCTTTTTTCCTTAACCTTTTAACAATTCCATGTTAACATATGATCAACGGCAGAATGTCCATAATAACAAAAGAAATGCGGAAGACGAAATCTGATAATTTAACTAAGTACTAGTACAAAATCCATACAACTCTACCCAGAATTGGTGTCACAATGTCACGGACCATCTACGAATACTACAAACAGTGGTCTGAATGGAAAATACAAATCTGTCTCTGAAGTAAATAAAAACAGAATGTAAAAGATAGAAGGGGACGCCAAGGCTTGCGGACGTCTGCAGGACTACCTCGGGTCTCCGCTGGACTGAAGGCAACAACCTCTCTATGGTCCAAATGCTCTAGAACCGGAATATGTACACAGTGCAGAGTGTAGTATTAGTACAACTGACCCTAAGTGCTGGTAAGTGTTAAGCCTAACCTCGGCGAAGTAGTGACGAGGCTAGGTCAAGACTACCAAATAAACATGTGCAGTTATATCATATACCGCAAATAATTACAACAGAAACTAGCAGTTATAGATGGGAAGGGGGAACATGCTGCGGGGGGACACCAAGTACTAACAGAATTTCAGTAGAGGAGCACAAAGAACACCGAAATTCAATTATGAGCAATAATAAGGAAAACAGTAACAAGTGCACGACATCACCCTTCGTTCTTTTACTCTCGTTCTAACAATAAAATCAATAGATTCGGCATAACATCACCCTTCGCTCTTTTACCTCACATAATCATGGCATTGCATTAACCTTCGTGCATTATCACTCATATCATGGCACATCATCACCCTTCGTGCTTTTACATTCACAATATCGGCACGGCATCACCCTTCGTACATTAACACTCACTCACCAATATCACGCACGACATTACCCTTCGTGTTTTCCACTCTTCCTTACCCAAGCAACAATCACAATCAATTTGGGCAAGGGAATCAATAAAATTACAATAGAATCTCGGCAAGGGAACAATAGTATAACAATAATATCTCGGCAAGGGAACAATATCATAAGCAATAACATCCTGACAAGGGAAATAATATCATAAACCTCTCCTCATTTCTACAATCACTTCACAACATAATCTCAACTTGAGCTAATGCTCTACAATGTTCAATTACCAAGAATACTTCCATCAGCTTTGTTCAACATAGATAATCATCATATTAAGCATGGACAATACATAACAGAGTCACAACAATCATAGTATAAGACTCACGGGCATGCTTGACACCAACGTATAGATACCCGTCACCACACCTATACGTCGTACTCAACAATTAACACATAGCAAATAAGACCACAACTCCTACTCCCTCAAGCTAAGGTTAGACCAAACACTTACCTCAATGCCACGAACACAATCAAGCCTCAACTACCGCTTTACCTCTTGATTCCACCACCAACCCGCTTGTATCTAGCCACAATTTACTTAATAACATTAGTAAATGCTAAGTAAACAAATTCTAATGCATGAAAATAGGTTTTCAAATGATTTCCCCAAAAAGTCAAAAATCGATCTCGGGCCCGCTTGGTCAAAACCCGAAGTTCGAACCAAAACCCAATCACCCATTCATCCACGAACTCAAATATATAATTTTTTTGAATCGGACCTCAAATCGAGGTCCAAATCCCCATAATTTGAAAATCTTAAGTTCTACCCAAAATCACCCAATTTCCCATGAAAAACCCTTGATTTTAAAATAAAATCATGTATAAAGATGGATTAGATTAAAAGAAATGAGTTAAAAATGACTTATTAATGATTTGGAAGAGTATGTGCCTTTGAAAAATCGCCCAAAGATGTTTTAGGGTTTGAAGAGTTGTTAAAATGGATGAAATCCCGTCTGAAATCCCACTTATCAGGTGCAGTTGTCGCAATTGCGACCAGGGGTTCGCAATTGCAAACCTTGTGAATTCCTACTAGCTTCGCAAATGCGACAGTTTGCGAAGAAACTGTCGCATTTGCGACCCTGACAAATTCCTATCATCTTCGTAATTGCGAAGGAGAGGGTCGCATTTGCGACCTCTGGGATTTTCGCATTTGCGAAGAAAGGCTCGCAATTGCAAGCTAGGCTGGCCAGAGCTTGTTTCACAATTGCGATCAGCCCTTCGCAATTCCCATGCCATCAGATATCGCATTTGCCATCCATGCTCTCGCAATTGCGAGATCAGAGGCCAAAATACTAGAACTGAACCTGCAACAATTTTCCCAAGTCCAAATACACTCTGTGGCCTATCCAAAGCTCACCCGAGCCCTCGGGGCTCCAAATCAAACATGCACGCAAGTCAAAAATATCATACGGACTTGCTCATGCGATCAAATCATCAAAATAACATCAACAACTATGAATTAAACCTCAAATTCATGAAATCACTCAAGAACATTGAAATTTCTATTTTCTCAACTATAGGTCCGTTTTATACCAAACGAACTCCGATTCTTATCAAATTCAACAAACTCAACCAATTTATTATTTTAAACTTGTACCGGCCTCCGAAACCAAAATACGGGCCCGATACCATCAAGAAATTACATCAATTTACTTCTAAAAACCTTTATATTTTCCAGCAAATAATTTTCTTTAAAAATTTATTTCTCGAGATTGGGACCTCGAAATTCGAATCCCGGCATGCGCCCAAGTCCCGTATTTTACTATGGACCCTACAAGATCATCGGATCACGGGTCCGGGTCCGTTTACCAAGAATGTTGATCAAAGTCAACTTTAATCAATTTTAAAGGTCAATTTCCTTATTTTACTTAGATTTCACATAAAAACTTTCCGGAAAGGCGCCCAGACTAGGCACGTAAATCGAGGTAGGACAAAAAGAGATTTTTAAGACCTCGGAATACAAATTTTACTTTCAAAACGGGTAAAATGTCCATGTAAACTCTTATTTTTAAGATTGATTTGAGTATAAATGAGCATAACTCAATCCTAACCAATATTTTCATTTTTATTTTGTCAGATCTCTCCTTACTCATTAATTACCAAATTGAAAGCCATGTTAGTAGGAGGCTTACTTAAAGATACTTGCAACAAATCTTAAGCTTGAAATTATAACAAAGGAGAAAAATTCTTCATGTGTTTTCGTTAATTATTTATAGTGAATTTTGTGTTTAGAATGCTAAAATATAGCTTCCAAATATGTTGATATTACGCTACACAATTCTGAAAATTTTAACCACAATACATACCATTAAAAATAGATGTATGTATTTTAAACTAAAATAGAAAAACATGCGATATAATTTTCTAAGGTGTCTTGGCAAAAACTTATGAACGAAGTTCAAAATTAATTTACTTGCCAACAAGAGGGATGAACAATAATTTACAGAGAGGTTCGTGAATAGATTGGCTATTCATGCAACGACAACGACCAGAGGTATCAATTAGCAAAATAAAGCATCTACTTACCTTTTCTTTTCCTTGGATATGAAAAGTGCTCACAGTTGCGACTAAAGTTTTGTTACTTATGCAAAATATACTATGAATTGGTGAGTTAGTAATATTAGAGCCTCCGTGCTAATAATGTGTTATGAAAATAAAAGCAATTTAGTAAATAATAAATAAAGATAGAAAGAAAGAGGAGTTTTTCCTCTTCAATTGTATCCATTTATCCATATGTTACAAAGCCTTTATATAGGCATGAAAAGTGAATCACTATTATAAAATAATGGTAGGAATGGACACTAAAATAGTGGGGGGAATAATCACCATACATTAAATGATGGAGGAAGATCACAGGGGTTATTATGGAATTACAATCATAATTCCATAAGTATTAGAGTAGTGAAAGTTATGAAGATAATGGAGAAGAGTAGGGAGCATTACTCCTTTGGTGGTTATGGACATCTTCCATAGTTTAATATTTTATAACAAATGTTTAAATCTACTATTTTTTCTAATTAGAGGCTTAATTAGTGAACAATAACAGAAAAAGATCTCTTTAATTATATTTTCACCATAGCTTGTTTATATTAGTACACTTTATTATTGATGTCGTACTTTGTGTTGCATGCCTAGATTGTCTTTACTTTATATTATTGAGCTAGTTTACGGCTACCCTAATTTGCAAAATTGACACTACAAGCTTAAAGGACAAAATAAAAGTTGGTGAAATGTTATGATTTTTAACATATAAGTTTGACTAATTTCTTGGTGAAATTATAAGTTTTATCCGTGATCAACTAACGAGTACTTTTTAAATGAAAATTACAAATTTACATTTTTAAGTTTCTACTTTCTTTTCACCTATTAACTGTTTATCAAAATTTTCTTTGGTTGACTAACTCTAAGATATGGTGGATCCAAAATTGCAAGATTTTTAATAAAAAAGTTTTTTAGGAAAGAGTTTACATAATAATATAATGAAAAAGATCTTTTTCTGTTTTATTTTCGTTTTATTGTCCACCAATTAAGCCTCTAATTGGGAAAAAGAGTAGTCTTAAACATTGTCATTTTAGCTTATATTTTAAAATAAATAAATAAGAACATGAGTCTATTTGTCATGGAATAAACTAGACTCATATAAGTAAGGTTGGTTATGTGACTCACATAGTAAAATGTATTGGAACAAGGTAACTTGTATGTTGCGAGAAAAAGACCAAAGATCTTTCGTTATTTCTTTCATATACAGTCAATCCTTTCTGTAACAGTATTGTTCATCCCGATATTTTTTTGGCTTTTATCGTGAATAGTTATTATATACCTACAATAGTATCTAACGTTTAAATACCTTTTAGCTGAGCTGTTATATACAAAACTTGTTCAATGAAAAAAAATAAATGCAGATTTTTAGAATTATTATTAACCTTCATTGCTATGCAAAGCTGTTGTAGAGGTTGTGAACACCTAATTTTTGCCCTACATGAAAATAACTCCTAAAAATTAGACCAAAATAATTTTAATTGATTTTTAAGAGTTTTTTCTTTATTTAGTTGCATTTTCATGCATTTTTTAATATTTTAGAATAACAGAAAAATCATAAAAAAAAAGTTGTTGTCACATTTTAATGTCATGCCATCTTAGGTTCAATTTTCATATGAGAATTAATTTTTTTAAGCAAAAGTCACAAAATGGTCATTTTTTACATATTTAGATTTTAGCCTTTAAAATTAGCATTTCTCTTTAGTTTTAAGTTAATTAGTCGTTTTAATGTCAAAAAATAAATAAAGAATTTTAATTTCTACAAAATAGAATGATTTAGAATTTTAATTAATTTAATTAGGATTTTTAATTAAAGAAAAGAAAAAGAAAACAAAGAGAAAGGAAAATAGGCAAAGAATTTAATCTAGTCTTATAGCCCGTTTGGCCAAGCTGCGAAAATTAACTTATTTTGAGAAATGTTTTTTTTAAAAGTGCTTTTCTCAAAAGTACTTTTGGTGAGAATCAGTTTGTGTTTGGCTAATTAGTTTGAAAAACACTTCTAAGCAGCAATTAATGTTTGACCAAGCTTTAAAAAACTGCTTCTAAGTGTATTTTTTTTCAAAAGTGCTTCTCAAAAAAGTGCTTTTGAAGAGAAGCTACTTTTTTCTGTTTTTCCAAAACTGCTTCTTCTTCTCCTCAAAAGCACTTTTTCCTTCCAGAAGCTTGGCCAAACACCTCAAATTGAGGCCAAAAGTGTTTTTGGAGAAAAAAACATTTTTGGCCAAAAATAAGCTTGACCAAACGGCTATTAGTATATTGGGCCAAAGTCTAGCTAGCCCAAATACAATATACAACTCCTCACAATCAGCCCCAAAACCCAATCTCCCTACGCGACCTGTTTTACACCATTTCTAAATTTGATAACAATTTAGCTTAAACTTACAATTTTACCCTTAATAACAAACTTTTATAACCACACAAATACTCTGAAACATCTCAACCACAAATTCCAACAACAACAACGACAACGACCCAGTATAATCCGACAAGTCGGGTCTGGGGAGGGTAATATGTACGCAGACCTTACCCCTACCCCGAAGGGTAGAGAGGCTGTTTCCAGGAGACCCTCGGCTCAAAAAAGCAATAGGAGATGATATATTAGTACCATAGAAATGCGTAATAAAAATAACAACAATAACAACAACAATATATAAGAGATACGAAATATGGAATACAGGATACAAAATACGAAATACGAAATAGATGGCTGGTATAGTACAACTAGAAGGGAAAGCCCTGCATCAATAGACGACCAATGACATTCCTAGTCTAACTCCTAACTGGATAGTCTCCCTCTATTGCGCTGTAGAAATATTCACACTCTCCCCTAACCTACAACCTTAATGCTCGACCTCCATAATTCCCTATCAAGGGCCATGTCCTCAGTAATCCTAAGTCGCGCCATGTCCTGTCTGATCACCTCTCCCCAATACTTCTTAGGTCTTCCTCTACCTCTCCGCGTGCCTACTACAGCCAGTCGCTCACACCTCCTCACCGGTGCATCAGTGCTCCTCCTCTGAATGTGCCCGAACCATCTGAGTCTTACTTCCCGCATCTTGTCCTCCATGGGGGCCACACCCACCTTCTCTCGAATATCTTCATTCCTAATCTTATCCATCCTTGTATGCCCGCAACATCCACCTCAACATCCTCATCTCTGCTACTTTCATCTTCTGGATGTGTGAGTTCTTTACCGGCCAACATTCAGTTCCATACAACATGGCAGGCCTAACCACTGCTCTATAAAACTTACCTTTTAGTAACGGTGGCACTTTCTTGTCACACAAGACTCCCGACGCTAACCTCCACTTCATCCACCCCACCCCTATACGGTGTGTGACATCCTCGTCAATCTCCCCGATCCCCTGCATAACCGATCCAAGGTACTTGAAACTACCTCTCTTGGGAATGACTTGAGAGTCAAGCCTCACTTCAACTCCCGCTTCCGTCGGCTCAACTCCAAATTTGCACTCGAGGTATTCCGTCTTCGTCCTACTCAACTTGAAACCTTTCGACTCAAGAGCATGTCTCCAAATCTCTAGCCTCCCGTTGACGCCGCCTCTTGTCTCGTCAATTAGAATAATGTCATCAACAAAAAACATGCACCATGGAACCTCCCCTTGAATATGATGAGTCAGTGCATCCATTACCAGGGCAAATAGGAATGGGCTGAGCGCAGACCCTTGGTGCAACCCCGTAATAACTGGAAACTGTTCAGAGTTGCCTCCTACTGACCTAACCCGAGTCTTAGCTCCCTCATACATGTCTTTAATCACCCTAATATAGTTACTCGGGACCCCTTTATCCTCTAAGCAGCTCCACAAGACCTTCCTAGGCACCTTATCGTACGCTTTCTCCAGATCAATAAACACAATGTGGAGATCCTTCTTCTTATCTCTGTACTGTTCCGCCATCCTCCTAATAAGGTGGATAGCTTCTGTGGTAGATCGTCCCGGCATGAACCCGAACTGGTTGTCTGAAATAGACACCGTCCTTCGCACTCTCATTTCTACCACTCTCTCCCAAACTTTCATGGTATGACTTAATAATTTGATGCCCCTATAGTTGTTACAGCTCTGGACATCACCTTTGTTCTTATACAGCGGGACCATTGTACTCCACCTCCACTCTTCAGGCATTCTCTTAGTCTTGAATATAACACTAAACAATGCAGTAAGCCATTCCAAGCATGCTCTACCCACACACCTCCACAGTTCAACCGGAATTTCGTCTGGCCCGGTAGCTCTGCCCCTTCTCATCTTACGCATTGCCTCCATGACTTCATCGATCTCAATGTCCCTACAATTACTTACTTCATGGTGACTATCGGCATTCCTCGATTCCCCAAGTATAGTATCCTGATCCCCTTCTTCACTTAGAAGTTTATGAAAATAGGTCTGCCACCTCCTCTTAATCTGGTCATCTCCCATCAAAACTTTGCCGTCATCATCTTTTATGCACCTCACTTGGTCTAGATCCCGAGTTGTCCTCTCTCTCGCCTTAGCGAGTCGGAATAACTTCTTCTCCCCGCCTTTGTTCCTTAGTTCCCCATACAGACGAGCAAAAGCTGTCGTCTTAGCGTCCGTCACTGCCATCTTCGTCTCCTTCCTAGCTACCTTATACCTTTGACTGTTCTCTCTCTTCTCCTCCTCGTCAGTGCTCCCTACTAACCTTAGGTAAGCCGCCTTCTTTGCTTCCACTTTACCTTGGACCACTGCATTCCACCACCAATCTCCTTTGTGTCCACCATAGTGGCCCGTAGATATCCCTAACACCTCTCTCGCCGCCTTTCTTATACAGTCCGCCGTCGTCGACCACATTGTGTTTGCGTCCCCACTACTTCTCCAAGCTCTCATTGCCGATAACCTTCCTTCCAACTCTTTAGCCTTATCCTTAGTTAAGGCACCCCACCTAATCCTGGGGCGTCCTCGTACTGACTTCTTCTTCCTCCTTATCCTAATACAAATGTCCATCACCAAAAGCCTATGCCGCGTTGAGAGGGTCTCACTTGGGATAACCTTGCAGTCCTCGCACAACCTTCTGTCGCATCTCTTGAGGAGGAGATAGTCAATCTGAGTCTTCGCCACCGAACTTTGGTAAGTAACCAAATGTCCATCCCGCTTCGTAAAACTCGAGTTTGCAATGACTAGATCGAAAGCCTTGGCAAAGTCCAACAGCGCAATGCCCCCTCCGTTCCGCTCTCCGAAACCAAATCCGCCATGCACCTCAGTGTACCCACCTGCAGATAACCCAATATGACCATTGAAATCTCCTCCTATGAATAACCTCTCAGAAGGCGGTATACTACGAACAATCTCATCCAACCCCTCCCAAAATTGCCTTTTAATATCCTCATCCAAGCCTGCTTGTGGTGCGTACGCGCTAACGACATTTAAAGTACCCTCACCCACCACCAACTTAATAGTCATTAGCCTATCATTCACCCGTCTGACCTCCACCACGGACTCCCTAAGATGGCTATCTACCAGGATACCCACTCCATTCTTACCCCTCAGGACACCAGAGTACCACAACTTATACCCATCCACATTTTTCGCCCTCGATCCGACCCACCTAGTCTCCTAGACACACGCTATATTAATCTTCCTCTTCTGCAGGATTTTCGCCAACTCTATGGATTTACTCGTTAGTGAACCTATGTTCCATGACCCGATTCTCAACTTATAGGCTCCCTTGCCCCCTCTACCTCCCCTGCTACCCGACCCACCCCCTGAACCCCACCCCACACTCCGCCCCACCCGAGGACATGCCCTTATTCTATCATCCCAGACTGCAGCCACTACACCTACAACAATCTAGAGAATACTCGCTAGTACACAACGTACACAAATCAAACTAGAAGGAAACACGTGGTAACTAGTATCCTAGTTTAAAAGTTTAACTATTGCGAAGTAAATTAACAGTAATTTAGCTAACACCAAAAGGGAAGTAAAACAGGAGGTACCAACTCCCGATAACAAAACCTGTGGCTGATTTGTTGTGCTCGATGTAGTTGTATGCTCCTGCCCACTTCCTACCACCCTTGCTGACACTCGCCCAGGTTGCTCTCCTTAGCCAGTGCTCGCGCGCCCAACTTGTCTCCAATACTCCGAGAATTCCTGAAAACACAGAAAATACCACGACCCAAAAATCAGAAGGAGCTATCGCCGCTACCACTTTTGCGGTGCAGTGAACTTAAGGCACAGGTCTCGGCTCAGCGAATCGGCGAGCAAACACGAAAAGATTTCTGCTCTTTTATGCCTCAAGTCCGAACGGAACGAAAAAGAAATTTGAAGAAAGCTTGGGTTTCAAAATGTTTGCGACCAGTGGTATTTGAGGGAAAGGATGCAGCTGAAGTTTAAGGTTAAAGGAGGGAGTTCAAGATTGTCTGAAATAGCATCCAAACGCCGGTATTTATAGGTGTAAAATTAGGGTTCTTAGTTTTGGGCCAAAACTTTATTTTTTCCTTAAAACTCCCCGGCCAAACAAGTTCACATCACACCAAAACGGCGGATCTCCCGATCTAAAAAATCAAATCAGTCGCAAATCACCCCAT
This sequence comes from Nicotiana tabacum, assembly GCF_000715075.1. Lineage (NCBI taxonomy): Eukaryota > Viridiplantae > Streptophyta > Magnoliopsida > Solanales > Solanaceae > Nicotiana > Nicotiana tabacum. The sequence continues at coordinate 92,446,647 of NC_134086.1, read as the reverse complement.
TTTTTTCCCCATCTCCACGCTACATAGCCCTCCGCCCAGACCAAGAAGCACAGACGCCGGTCACCACCATCTCGCCGAAATTCGACAACGCCCTTCTGCCGAGAACTAAGCCATCAACGAATGAATCCGTGATTTGCTGCTGCTATTACTCCCCTGTTGCTAGCTGAGCTCCAATCCTCTTTTCAAGCCTTCATTTGGTTTCATTGCCTTCTAAATCTCGGCCTTTGTTAATTAGAACTGGTTCTTGCGCAACTAGCTATTGGAATCGTTTTGAGCTTCATTCGAATTTGTATTTGCCTCGATTTGGTTCGTTCATTTCAGTTATCTCATTGTGTAATTATCGCTGTGGAAATTGTTGCTGGAGTTACATTTGCTGATTCTACCATATTTGAGCTTATTTCAGTGTTTCACTTTCAATAGGTAAGTTCATCTCCTATTTTATCATTCTGCTCTTGAGTTAAGTGTTTTCTTCTTCTCTATATGCTTCCCATATTATTTGTCTATGATTTTTGGTGATGTTTCTCGAGTAATATTGTATTCTGCAGTTCTGCTAATTGCAATCTAAGGTAATGCTATAAACTATTGTGCCATTTCCCTTATATGAAGCCTGTAGTTCTCAATTTGTTTCTGTTGGCAGCTGAATTAGACTAATAAACTTTATAGAATGTGAAATATTGGGTTTACTCAAGGTGATAGCTTGTTTAGCTCAAAATGCATACTTTCTTGAGGCATGTTTTTTTTTTTTTTTTTTTGAAATTTAATGTTATCAGCATTAGGAGTTGTGTTTGGCATGGTTTAACGCATATTACAGAAAGTATTTTCCTTGGTAAAAGCATCTTCTACTGTTTGGATGTTGTTAAGATGTGGATAATGTTTTTTTTTTTTTTTTTTTTTTTTTGCAAAAGAAAACATGTTTTCACCAAATGGGGGAAATTGACTTACATTGATGCACGTGAATCATTTTTCTTTACAATTGTTAACTCGTCCATTTTCTTGCTTCAACCAATGCATAACAGTTTCCATCTTTATACTCAATATTATCATATAAAGCACCTCCCGGATGTCCCAATCCCACATTATACTATTGTGATGGGTTGTAAATTGTGTTCTGAAACAACATTTCCATGTTCACTCAGAAAACTATTTTCTAGATCATGTTAAGAGTATTGGGTGATAAGATCGTAACTTATATCAATAGTAAAATTCATGGGATGCGCCACAAGGTTTCTACTTTTCAGAACCAAAGCTTTACATTAAAGAATTAATCTTTGAACAAAGTAGTTTGCTTTAGGCACGCAATTAAAATTATTACAACTGTGGGTACGGTTTCCGTGACGTGGTTGTGATACCTAATTTTAAATTAGATTAAAGTAGGAACATCTTTAGTTTGCCTTAGAGAAAAATACAAATCTTTTCTTTTAAAAATAAATTGAGGTGTGCCATACGCAAACAAAATCCATAACCTATGGCCCTCACATTAATATTAACTTAGTATAGAAAAATACCTTTTCAAACATCGTAGCTTGCTTTAGGCGCGATTAATAGTAAATCATCATAGCTACGGGTACGGTTCCCGTGACGTAGTTGTGACACCTAATTTTCAAATTCGGGGTACATTTATGTGACCCGGCCACAACAACTAATAATTTTAATAAATTAAACATGTTGTAGATCGTGAGTACGGTTCACGTGACATGATTCGCGATGTGTATCAAACAAACAAGTGTACGACAATCGTAACTTGTTCCAGAATAATTCCATAAAATAATTAAAAGCGGTTTAAAGTTAAAAATGCACAATAGGTTTAAAACATGTAGTAAGTCGGATAATAGGCCAATTATTAATAGTTTAAGCGACCGTGCTAGAACCACGAAACCCGGGAATGCCTAACACCTTCTTCCGGGTTAACAGAATTCCTTACTTAGAATTTCTGGTTCGCAGACTTTTAAAATAAAGTCGAAATTTCCTCGATTTGAGATTTTAAAAATAAATCGGTGACTTGGGACACCAAATAAATTATTCCAAGTGGCGACTCTGATTAAATTAAATAAAATAATTTCATTTCGAATGATGTCACTTTAATTGAAAAAACTCCCTTATACACTCCTTCCGTAGAAAAAGGAGGTGTGACAGGGGTAAAATATAATTTTAAAAAATCAGAAAAGTTGACTTTTTAGGGAATTAACTGTTACTCCGTGTAGCGTTTGGTCGGGGCTTTAGAAGATTTATAATTCCCAAAGGTTTTAAGGGCATTGCCCTTTTTGCTGGTGCTAAGATTTGCTCCTTTTTTCCTTTCTGGTAAGCTTTCTCCAACTTCTGTTTCATTATTTCTGGGTTCCTTAATGTAAGTGGATTTGCCTCTTGAATTTCTTCGTGGTTCTATGTGATTTCTTTTATTTGTTTCTGTCCTTTTTTTTTAAAATTTTAATTTCGTTCTTAGCATTTGAGTATGCAATTTTTGGTTTTCCATTTAGAATGGCATTAGTTAACAGATTGCAGTCAACTGTTCAATAGGTACACAAAAGGATGATCTTTTTTGGTCCAATATTTTCCTTTTGTACAATTCTCTTCAAGTATTGTGGAGCGAAAGCAATTAGTTTTCATAATTTGAATGTCGAATCAAAGCAATTAGTTTTTGAAGTCCTACTGGAAAAGGTGAAATTTCACATTGTGCTTTGTCAATGATATTACATATACAGGATCATAATGATTTTGATGCCAATAGAAATTGTCCCCTGCTTCACTATACAGTCACAAGTGCAAAGTGGCAAGCTCTTTTGTCCACATTCAAGAAAGTTGAGCTTTCAATCAGTCAGCCTAATTTTGCAATATATATTTTGTGCAATCTTATGTTTTTGCTGTTGGGCTGTTTGATTTTCCTTTGCCTTTTTCTTGTAACTTGTTCTGATTTACGTTGAAGAGCATATATAGTAGATGAAACAATTGAGCGCTGTATCACATATCCATCCTAAACTAAATATAGTTGCTTAATTAGCAGAGCTTCACTTCATATGATTTTCTGTCAAAGCACATATTATTTTAAAAAAACAGATAAAAATATTGGTTTGATGGTAAGTAATAATTGAAATAACTACTACAATACCGACATTGAGATCTCATGTTCTTTCGTGTGAATGCAAACTTATTGACAACCTTTCTTTTAACTTTCTTGGGATTAGACCTTGTACTCCGGACCACCAGTCAAATACTTTGTGCTTAGCACGGGCTGCGACTCATCTAGTACAATTACAAGAATGAGGTTGAATCATAATAAGTGAGAGTCTCCCAGTTGTGAGTGCCAATCTGTACTAAGAACATAAACGTACTATCCTAGTAGCTCATAGTAACCCATTGTCACAACGTTTTAGGGGGTTGGGTGGAGGATCATGGGCCGGGGGAAAATAGGGTTGGCCTAGGGGCATCTCAATAGAATAGGTGGCCTTAAGCCAAATCTGAATAACATGCCTTAAAATTTAATATATTAATATATATGAGTTTTGCTAACCTACTACATGGCTCTAGTAGATTAGCATTGTACTTGCTTTTTATTTAGGGGACGAAAGTGTAAATTTTCTTGGAAGAACTTCTAGAAGGCAACACCATGAGCAACAAACTAGTTCTGTTGCAAAAGTGTTGGAGGAAATATTTTACAAGGTTTACAATAACAATAGGAGCAGTCTAAATATAATTTTAACCCTTTGATTAAGCAGCAGAAGTCATTTTTAATGGGCGAAAACCATGATCAAGACTAGCTTTCCACGCTTTCTCAATATCAAGCATCATGTCACCACATTCATGCTCATTCCAACCTTCCAATGCATGCAAAATTCCAGCTATTCTCCAGGCACTCATCACTCTTCTTGGCAGCCAATTCTAGAATTAGAACAATATCACTTATGAATTTCTTTTGTTATTCACGCACAATCAAATTAGTATAGAGAAATTAAGTAAATTAAATGATCCTTTTCAACCTCACAAGAGTCTACATTTTCAAGATGTTTTGGAGTAAGCATGGCTGGTGTGTTGAAGTAGAAGCAATTCTTGCGAACTTTTCTTGGTGGAAATTGTGAAAAAGGAATATATAATGTTCCTTTTGGCGCTTTCAGTTGTTCGTCTTCGCTCAATCCATCATCTACTAGCCATATCTGCAATATAATACTTCAATCAAGAACCTTCATTTAAATCTATAGACAGGAGACAGGAGATGTGGGGGAGGATTCTTAATATTGAACTTTCTAAAATCCGGAATTGTTCGAAGCTCGACATAATGACAAAACTTTAGGTTAGGAGAGGGAGGGGGGAGATGAAAGGAATTGTTATAAATCATCAAGATTTAGGTTAGTATTTTTCAATGTATTTTGGTTTATACCTTTGGTAAATAGGTCTTTGACTGGACCAAATTAGTTGCAGCCTCAGGGGTAAGCCTTGCTTTAAGTCTCTTGTACTCTTCTTCATCTAACATGATAACCTATATATAAATATTGCAATGAATGAGAAAAAGGGAAACGAAGGTGATCGAGGAGATTAATAGTAAGAGATACCTGAATTCCTCTTTGGCACAATACAAGGGCGATGGAGCAAGAAACTTTGGACAAACGACCTCTAAGGACCACTTGGGAAGTTCCTTTAGGAATGGAGTTTAGGACCACAGCAACAACTAGACTACTTCCATCAACCACCTTCACTTTCAACTGAGGATTTTTCCTTATGTAAAGTTCACCATTATTGTTCAGCTGCTCTTCCTGCTAGAACGTTGAATTTGTGTATAATTGTAAGTATCAACTGGAACCCTCTTTCGTCCAGTCAACAAACATTGGATATAGGGTGATGGGAGAATTCTTTTTAATTTATTTTCTCTGTAATAGTAAATATCTACCATAGCTAACATAATGTTTTTCTCAAGAAAATTGCATTTTAGGTAGAGATCATGCATTTTTCTTATATATCATATAAAGTAAGGATGAGAATTATTTGATTTTCTATAGTTTTACTTACCTGATTTAGGAGTCCAAGGCTCAAAACTTTTATGCCTTTCTGATCAGCTTCCATGATGGCTTCCTCAATCAAATTGTTAATAGTATCTCTTTGCCCTTGCATAAAGTACTGAACAAAATAAAAAATTAGGCAAGTCGCTTTAGCAATCCAGAACATATAACTAGTCATGATTAACAATAAGTTCTTACTTGTTTCCTGTACTTTAGGATAGCCCAAGTTTGTAGTTTAATATTCCTGAATAAATTTCTCTCGACAACAAATGTTTGACCATAAATCCAAGTAATAAAAAATGACCATAGCGTAACAGGCCACATTAACAAGATATACCACTTGGAAGCGTGAGGCCTCGAGGCCAAGGATGCAAACCCTAGTCTGAGATGGTAGATAGATTCTGGGGTTGTTAGATGTGTTAGGTGCACAACGTCAGGTAATTCAGCTTTCCTCTCAAGTGACTTTTCATACAATGTATCTAACGACTTGTCCACTGTACCATACAGATGGTCATACATTGGCACGAAAAGCGAATAATTTGTTCTAAATTGAGTGTGATGTAGTGAGTGGAACCTGTGCCATCAAAGATTTGACATTAGTGTTAAAAAAGTAAAACAAAATTCAAGGATACTATTCTGTTTAGTCTGTAGGAAAAAATACATTTGAAAGAAGACTTCTACATTTTCCCCTTTATTTCCCCGGGGCCCGGTGAACAAAAGTTAGAAGCAAATACAAAAGTTCTGTTCACTGAGGCCTCTTAACTTTGGTTGTACCCAAGTTGTATCTCTCTTGTCACTTTTAATTAAACTGTTCTGCTACCTTGTAGATATGCATGACGAATTACATCTTTTTTCTTTTGAGAAGGACATGACGAATTACATCTTGGGTCCCCTGAATATGAAGAAACATTAATGTTCTGGAAGTGAAAAAAATGAAAAGTTATAACTATGCGTAGAGTATCTTTGTTGTAGATTCTGTTTCTAAGGAGATTCTGGGGGGGGGGGGGGGCTGTGCATTTGAACCTTTTACGTTGCACTATTCCTTCAAATGAGCTAGGTTTTTGTGTTTACATACTTGATTTGAGTGTTTTCTGATGATCAGTCATCTCCAAGCCAAACTTCCAAACAACATTTTGTGGTCAATGAACTTACCATTTTAACAGTAAAATCATCTTAATAGGTAGGTTTTGCGATTATAGTGGTAAAGTTTAGTAACTTTACTAGTATAGTGGGTAAATTTCAATTACGTTAATGTGAGAAAAAAGTTATGTGACTTATAGCTTCAGTGTTATAGTGGGTAAAGTTTCAATTACTTTAGTGATAAAAAATAAATTTCTAACTTTACCATTATCATGGATAAAGTACGTGAAGTTAATCCTTATAGGTTTCTAGTAAATTTCCTTTTTACTTGCAATAGTCTCGAATACTATTTCATCACCCAATTAATTTCCTATGATATTTCAAACTATGCTGTTCAGACTCGCCGAAAATATCGATGGGTGCATGTCGGATCCTCCAAAAATAGTGTATTTTTTGGAGGATCCAATACGGGTGCGGCAGCTATTTTGGAGAGTCCGTGCAACATAGATTTCAAATCACTTCTAGAGATAGCTATTGTAAATGAAAGTTGAATATGAAACCAAAAGTACTTTTGTGTATGATGCTAATGGATAGGCTAATTGTGACGCTAATTTTTGTTATATGTTTATCCGTGTTACACAGAGAAGTGATCTCGACCTGCATGTAACTCCACTGCATATCACACAACACAACATCAATTTCTGCAATCATATTGTAAATAATTGGGAGTAACTCTCTTTTATTTTTTGAGGACGTTCAGTTTTATTACCCCTCATTCATATTTTGACCTTTTGGGATGTTTATTTACATGGTAGGCATCTATACCAACCCCCAGCCCCAAAGGCGACTTAATTAAAATAAAATTACAAAAAGAAACTGCAGAATGGAAAAACACATGATTAGTTAAGTCTTGGCGAGGCAAAACCAAAACTAAAGCATTGTTGATGCTGTAAATATAAAAATTGAAATATAGGGAAACAGACTCACGTGGGCGTATACATCAAGTACTTGAGAGGGGGAAACATAGAGAACATCCACTTAGGAATGAGCTCAAAGTTGCAATGCCCCATGTAGTTCATGAAATCAATATAGGTGGTGTAAGCACCAAGTGAAGCTATAGAAGCAGTTCCAGTGAAAAGTGTTGTGGTCATTGGTATAAGAAAGAGCGTCAAATATGCTACGATCTCAGCAAACGGATGAATGACAGCTGCCAAAATAAAAGAACTTTGCTTTGTAAGTCTTTGCATATAGGTAATTGATTGTCATTGAAATTAAACTGAGGCTAGCGGGAAGGTCTTTAACATGCAGAAAACCATTCTACAAAGTACTTACATTCTCATTCATCTCATTTTACTTGAGATAGTTATTTGCTTAAGAATTTAAATCATATTTACTGACAGCATAAAGATTTTTCCACATTATGTGTGCAGATATTATTTTGTAGGTTACTATGTCAGGCTTAATATGGAGAGCTGCCTATTGTTGTAGGTCAACTTAACCTGATAGCTATAAAAATATTTACATTATCAGTGTACAGAACATAAGCTCCTCGTTTAAATATCTGATGTATTTTCTCCAAGACTGATCGTTCTACCTCTGAAAACTACATCAAATAAAACAAATGATACAGAACATTTCTGAAGACGACTTACAGGTGATGGGCTCAGTAACAATGGAGGAGTGATGATGGGAATGATAACGAGAGTAGAGAAAATGGTGGTGAAAAGCTCTGTGAAGCCAGTAATAGAGAAACTCCACTGGACCGATATGCATCAAGGCAGTTATTATGATCCCATCAGTTCTCCACAAAGGCAAGTGATGTGTCTGTTGGAACTTCAGGTACGCAATGTAGAATACCACCCCATTAAGTATGATCTGATCATCCCTACAGAAAACACTTCAACCTTAAACAAATCATGCCATGTACTTTATTTGCATATTCTTTTCGCTTGGTGGATTCCTTTTGGACACTATCAAAATCTAATTAGTACTGTCCAAAGCATGGTTTAGACATGTGCAACCTAGTACATGATTCTGACTCTTGTAAGGTATAGCTTATCTTCTGACTGAAACTTTCCAATAACATACTCGGCTGGACAAAACCTAAATGTTGCATCATAAATTTTAGAGCTCAAAATGGCCTTAGTTGTAGCAGCTTTGGCCACCAGTGATATTCTCAGCTTTGGGCTTTGGTCCGATTGGTCTTAAAAGACGTCACTAGGGTCTAAGACTTGCTTGCTTATATACCCAACATCTCGTATGCGTTTTGCCGATGTGAGATTTGTCTAAATTGTAACATACACAATCCCTCTTAGGGATTCAACGGTGTTGATGTTTACCCCGCCATCATTTCGAAGATGTGGGATTCACCTAAGCTCAGTTGGAGTTCTGCGCCACCACAACTCCCAATGTTGTGGGTTTTGCATAAACTCAACTGCGCACTAAGATTTGTCCCACCATCACCAAAAGTTGTAGGTTGAGTGGTTTTGATAACATTTGTAGCAGTCTAGCCTACTAATGGATACTGTCCGCTTTGAATCTAGGCCCAAATGACCTTAAAACGTGTCATAAGGGTCTATGGATTGATTGGCCGATGTTGAATTTGCTCCGAGTTTATAGTGGTTTAAGTATGCGCTCCAAAATCAAACCTTTCTTAAAGAAGAAGGGGCAGCTCATTGAAATAACTTTTCTCTTCTTTTACTTTCTTTTGGGAAGGAAGTGTGGGCGCCAGCCAGCGGGGGACAGGGACATGTATGATAGTATATATATTTCACTTACTACTACTGTGGAGTGGGTGAAAGAATGAAGGCTTGAGGGTGGGAAGTACATACCAGTTGGTTTCTCGATCAACTTGATCAAATTCAATGCTCTTGTCTAGAATTCGATTATTACCCTTAGCAGTCCTGTAGCGAGATAGAGATGTCCATATCTGATTGTGAATCATTCTCGAGAGTAGATATGGAAGTATGAATATGTATGAGATGTCCCTTTGGCTTTCATCTTTGCTCATGATGAAAGAGTATATGCTATGACCCACAAATGGTGCCAAAAGCAAGTACTTCATCCCAACAAATTATTTCAAAAAGAAAAAGTAAAGAGTTTAGCAAAATTCTAGCTATAATAACTTCATGATATATTTAGCACAAAATCGTATCGAAAAAGAAATAGAAGGAAGAAAAGAATACAAAAGTTGAATGCATTAAGCTTGTCAATGCCAATACTACATAAACGTAACCATAATCTGAAAACATTAAAGTTTTGCATGGAGCTAATTAGGTTGTTACTTTTTACCTTAAAAAGTAGAAGCTAGAAAAGGTAATATCTTACGAGTACTATAAGAATTTTATCAAAACAGCCAGCAAATATACAGGTTTTGAAAACACCAGATACTTATATTAATAAGAAAGAATTTTTTCCTTAAATCTGTCAAATTTAATTACTACTATATTAGAATTGAAGCACTAAACGGAAGTCCTTTTCTTCCTTTCTCTTCTGGACAACCATATATCATCCTCCCATGATAATATAGTACTTTTCCCCCCAAAGAAATAGGGAAACAATAGGCAAAACAAAGTGAACACGCACAATCTTCTTGTTCACTTTTATGTGGGACCGGAAATAACTCAGTGCAAGATCATAGTACTGATGCATCAATCGAGGAATATGTTTTCCAACAGCAAAAAAAAGAAAAAGAAAAGAAAGCGATGCATGTAACTCAATACTGACATTACTTCTAAAAGACACCTCATTTTAAATACGCGCTTTTGAATATACTTTAAACATAACATGTTTTGACAGCAAAAGAAAGGAGAAAAAATAGTTGGGAATTCAAGAAAGAGTACCTTGAAGTTCCCAAGGCGTGCCCATGGCCACTCTGTGAGAATGCCAGGTTTAGTAGCCATTGTTTTGTTCCTTCACCACAAATCTTGAGAAACTAGGTACTTAGTTGTAGCTTTGCCCCATTCGTTGTTCTCTAAAAGCCTCTGCTTCCACGGCTTTATATAAAATTCGCTACTATATAGGTAACCACAATCTATACCGTTTCATTAATTAGCAACTGTGACTCGTTAATTGGCCTGTGCCAATTAACTTGGTTGGCGGAGGTTCATGATGACCAAGTTTGGTATATGTGATGGAAGGTAGTATTCTTTGAGCCCACGACTCTGCTCAGCTGTAATGTAAGTAGATTCTCCTCAGACCTTAGTTGAAGACACGCCGAGATAGAGCAAAAGCAGTGAGAAGTATCACAAGCACGGTAAGAAAATAATTCGTAAGTAAAGCGGGTTCTTTTATTTGAGTCTGTAGTCTCTTGAATTTTACTCGGGACTAGCAAGTGTAATGTTCCTTACTATAGTAGTTAATTTGTTCTTTTTGGTTTGTCATCTTTTTATCCTTTGTTATCTTTCTATTCTTGTTGATTACCATGTCTTAGTGCTCCATTAATATTGTTGTCATAGACGGTGAATATTATTTCTGTGTTATTTTTCCAACAACGGGCCCACCTAGCTATAGCTTATGCTACATTGTGTGTTTGCATTTTCAACCTATAGCTTCTGCCAATGAATAATATTCTTTTGAACTTTCTCAAAGTCAATCCTAATCACCATGTGATAATTTAGTATGCAGGAACAAAATATCCTGTCTAATTATGTACAAGCTTGATTCATGTTTTATTTTTTTAATGAAAGTCAAGATATTGTAGCCCTTGTCATGCTTAAATGAAGCTTAACCTTCTTTCTTTGGGTTGGTGTGACCAGGGGATAAGCAACTATAACTCCACCTAGCAATAGATTATGCTACATTAATGGTGTGTTTGCGTAGAAAGTTGGAAGTACGTATTAAAAGTGTGTCGAATGTCCTTTCAAATTACCTGTAACTCAATCCTGATGGACGTATCTCTTTTTGCATTTCACTTTGAAGCATGATGTACCATTGGTCTGACCACAGCAGTTCACCTATCTCAACAAAATATCCTTTCTAACCAAATGTTTTTGTTCAATTGTCTTGTTAACGAAAGTCGGAATTATAGCCCTTGGTCATTGTTAATTGAGTCATAACCTTTTGCTTTTTCAGGACCGGGAGACCAATGGATACGCAACTTTGAGTCCATCTAGTGTGTTTTTGTGTAGGAAGTTTGAAATTTATGTATTGAAAGTGTATTAGATCATATCAATGTTGCGGTCCAGTTCAAGTTGCAGCTAACAGGAAAAGGGGCTAATATACATCATAACAAATTAAAATGATAGAAATAATGATAATGATAAAAAATAATGATGTTAAAGTTTTCAAAGCTCCCGGATTAAAATATTTCGACCAAGAGGTAGAGGTGTTAAAACAATTTTCTTACTAATGTTTAGTTTAACAAATGAGAAATTGTTGTATCATTGAGATTTTTATGAGTTTTATATTTTAAATAAAATATCAGATGTTATTTGGATTTAACTGATATCAAGAGAAATCAATGTTATTGTGACCGTTTGAAAAAGTCTAATTTAGTATAAAATAAATTTCCTCGGATAGCCAATTACTCGTTTACAAACTAACAAACCTACTGAAAGGCACACAGATTTTAAGTGAGTCCCTTTTCTAGCTCACACATAGCCGTCCTTTAGCACCAATTTTTGTAAATTGTTGACTTTTGATTCATACATTTATTATTCTCAAATGCGAAAGGAGAGATGAAAAATATAGGGATGGGGGAACCGGGTACAGGAGTAGGGGAGCTACAGTTCCGCGTAGAGTTCAGAAGAACTCAACATCTGTATTCGTATTAAAAATGCATATATCCAGAATTCAAAAAAATAGTACCTTTATTAAAATTTAGAAATTCATAAATTTAAAATCCTAACGCCGCTTGTTAGCTACCTACTTGTTGCTGCGAGTGCTTAATTGTGCTTCACAGTCTTTAGAACTAGACTACTAGTGTGTTTAAAGCAAATGTCAAACTACAACAACTTAGCATTTGGTATCAATAAGATACATTTCAGAAAATACGTGAAATTTTTTTTTCCCATCAAATAGGAAGAAATGATTATACCCACTTTTGGGTGGAAAACATATTCTTTCACAACTATCTCAATTTTCAACTTTATATCATTAATTCTATCAACGGTTAATTAGACATGAACATCAAAATGTGATAATTTGTTTTTGCTATCAATATTATCAATATTTTAGTAAATACTTTTTTGAAATATATTTTTCACTCCCAATCGAATACCATAAAACATTTTTCAGAAAATAAGTCATTTTCCCTAAAAATATTGTTTGTCATAGAAAAAACACACCCACAAATAAAGGTAATGAATACAACTCACATAGTGAATAGTAATATCATATTATTCATTAATCTCATCTCTGTTTTTGTTACAATTGAGTCTTTTTAGCTCAACATATGCATGATAGATTGTAAAACTCCGATAATACAAATTAAATTTTAGGAAAGTTTTTGATCAATACATCTATCTCTCTCTCCTTTTCAAGATAATGGGAGAGATACACAAGAGTATATATTAGATTTTGAGAGAGAGAGAGCCAAAAGAGGAAAAAGAAGGGGTAGGGTAGAGAGTTCGCGCATATAATTGAAGGAAGAAGAAGGTCATTTGGGGGATTAAATTTGTGAGGGGATTCAATTAGAGATTTTGCCTAATTAGGAAGATGAATTCTAGTGGAATACTTGAAAGCATGCATGTATTGTGTTTCTATTCGCCTCTAGAAAACCTTAGGGGTCATCTTATCAAAAAAGAAAACCTTAGGGGTCCTTAGGTTGCGAGGATGTGATAGACAATACTATGAGATTAGCTATCCCACCTTCTATAAAGGATAGTTAATTCTACCATTTTAGTATAAAATGGTTCCCGAGACTAATTAATACTCATAACCAAACACGGGATAAAATAATCCTGCATTTTATCCCGGAATTGTTATCCTTTATCCGACCAGCCAAACGATCCTTTAGTGCGTATTGCTTAGTCCTATGTTTAGAGCAGTTGAAGATAACAACAACAACAACAACAACAAACTCAGTGTAATCCCATATATGGGGTCTGGGGAGGGTAGTGCGTACGCACACCTTACCCGTACCTTATATAGATAGAGAGACTGTTTCCGATAGACCTTACTCCTAGTACTACTAGCAAGTCTAGGAGGAACACACTACTATCGGTCAACCTACAACTCTAATCCTCGATCTCCACACCTTCCTATCGTGGGTCATATCCTCAATAAGCTGAAGCAACGACATGTCCTGCCTAATTACCTCTTCCCGATACTTCTTAGGCCTACCTCTTCCCTTCCTCAGACCCGCCATGGACAAGCCCTCACACCTCCTGACTGGAGCATTTATATCTCTCCTCTTCACATGCCCGAACCATCTCAACCTCGATTCCGTCCGTCTCAAGATAGTTCAAGGAATAATGCAAAAAGGTCCTTATGTGTGAGGTAGCTAGGTTCAAAATAATTCTTTGAATATACTTCTTATTACCAGTTTTGGTCGTTTAAGTGAAAGTAACCATATTTGGTTCGTTAAATACTTCACAAAATTGACTGTTAGATTTAAACTTTGGAAAGGAAAAAAAGATGTAACCAAAAATGACAAGAAAATCATGTCAAATTCTAGAAACTGCACCTCTAAATATTGTACCAAACTAGAAATAGAAATACTGTTAAAACTACACCTCAAGATGTTAATTCCTGTTACATCTTAATTATTTTTCTCACAATTTCCATGAAATGAAACAAACAAAGTTTGTTAAATATTTGCTGGAGACGAAAAATGTTCACTTTTGACAACACATAAAGTACCAAAATTATTAAGGGGTATATTTAATTTAAGAAACTATTTTGAACCTTTCCTCAAAAGTAAGGGATCAGTTTTGTCATTTTCTCTAATTTCTTTCGTATATCCCATAACACCTCTGGTATCTCCATTTTCTTCTTCCCTTCGACCTTCTTTTGTTGATCCTTTATCACTCTTTTTGCTATTCTCTGTGTTCTGCCGTTGCTGCTCGCGACCGACTCCCTACAATTTGCTCGTTTTTGCCTTTCTGGTAAGCTTCCCCAACTTCTGTTTCTTATTACTTTGTTATTGACCTTTGGCTCTATTTTGTCCAACAGAGTTTGTGTACGTGTTCAGTAGATGAAGCAAAAAAGAAAGTTGATCTTTTTTGGTCCAATATTTATGTTTTCCATATTTCTCTTCGGATATTATGTGGAGCTAAAAGGCCTACCTTTTGTTTTTCATAATTTGAATGACGAATCAGAGAAATTTGTATTTGAAGTCCAACTGGAATAGGTGAAATTTCACCTTGTGCTTTGTAAATTATAAATGCCATATATAGGATCACGACGATTTTTCATACCAATTAAAATATGCCCTGCTTCACGGTGGTATAAAATAATCACAAGTGCAAATTGTCATGGCCTGTTGTCCACATTCAAGAAAGTTGAGCTTTCTTTTAGTCAGCCTAATTCCTATAATGCAATATGTTTTTTGAGCGTATCCCCATCTGTAGTCTAATTAATTATATTCTAGTATTAATTTTTAAGTATAGGAGTCATGCACATGTCTATCTTGAGTGAGCGAATTCTAATATGTTTTAGATGTTGGATCTATTTGATTTTCCTTTGCCTTTTGCTTGGAACTTGTTCTGCACCTCAGTATTTAAGTTGAACAACATATATAGTTGATGAAAAGAATGAGTGCTTCATCACATATCCATCCGAAAATAAATATAGTTGCTTTGATGTTTTAGCAGAGCTTCACGGGTCACACGCATCTAGTACAATTACAAGAATGATGTTGAATCATAATAAGTGAAACTCTATCAGTTGTGAGTGCCAATCTGTACTAAGAACATAAGCATTGTAGCTCACAGTAACCAATTGTCACCTATGTTTGCGCGGACTCTCCAAAATGTAGCCGCATCCGTGTCGGATCATTCAAAAATGCACTACTTTGGGAGGATCTGACACGTATCCGGCCACATTTTCAGAGAGTCCGAGCAACATAGATTGTCACAACATCTGTAGGGGGTTGGGTGGGGGAGCATGGGCTGGGGAAAGAGATAGCTGGACCACAGCGGCCTCTCGGGTGGCCTTAAGCCAAATCTTAGCAAGATGCCTTAACTTTTATATAATTATATACATAAGTTTTTTTTTTTTTGATATGTATAATTATATATATATATGAGTTTTGCTAACCTACAACATGCCTCTAGTAGGTTAGCATTGTACCAACTTTTTATTTATACAATGTAAGTGTAAATTTTCTTGGAACAACTTCTAGAAGGCAACACCTTGTGCAACAAAATAGTTCTGTTGCATAAGTGTTGGAGGAAATATTTTACAAGCTTCTAAGTCACCATAGATCCAAGATCCCATAATAGTAGGAGCAGACTATTTATATATAATTTTAACCCTTTGAATAAGCAGCCGAAGTCATGGTTAATGGGTGAAATCCATGATGAAGACTTGCTTTCCACACTTTCTCAATATCAAGCACCATGTCACCACATTCCTGTTCATTCCAACCTTCCAATGCATGCAAAATTCCAGCTATTCTCCAGGCACTCATCACTCTTCTTGGCAGCCAATTCTAGGAAAAAATCACTCATGAATTTCTTTAGTTATCAAAACACAATCAAATTGATATAGAGAATTAAGAAGATTAAATGATCTTTTCTAACCTCGCAAGAGTCTACATTTTCAAGATATTTTGGAGTAATCATGGCTGGTGTGTTGAAGTAGAAGCAGTCTTTGCGAGCTTTTCTTGGTGGAAATTGTGAAAAGGGAATAAATAATGTTCCTTTTGGTGCTTTCAATTGTTCATCTTCACTCAATCCATCGCCTACTAGCCATGTCTGCAGTAAAATACTTCATTCAATCTCTTTTTAAATATATAGACAGAAGACAGGAGATGTGGGGGGAGGATTCTTTTCTATATTTGGACTTGCTAAACTCCAGGATTGTTGAAAGCTCGACAAAATGACAAAACTTTGGGTTAGGAGAGGAGGGAGGGGGGAGGCGAAAGGAATTGTTATAAATTATCAAGATTGAGGTTAGTATTTTCAATGTAATATGGTTTATACCTTTGATAAATAAGTTTTTGACAGGATCAAATTAGTTGCAGCCTCGGGGTTAAGCCTTGTTTTATGTCTCTTGTACTCTTCTTCATCTAACACAAGAACCTATATATAAAAATTATAGCCAATGAGAAAAAAGGAAACCAAAATGAAGGAGGAGATTAATAGTCAGAGATACCTGAATTCTTTCTAGGCACAAGGCTAGGGCGACGAAGTAAGCAACTTTGGACAAACGGCCTCGAAGTACAACTTGGGAAGTTCCATTAGGAATGGATTTTATGACCAAAGCAACAGCTAGGCTACTTCCATCTACCACCTTCACTTTCAGGTGAGGATACCTCTTTATGTAAAGTTCACCATAGCTATTCAGCTGCTCTTCCTGGAAAGTTACATTTGTATTTATAAAGTTTACATTTGTACAAAAGCTTAGGTATTAGCCCACCCCCTCTGTGGTTCAGCCTACAAATATTGATATCAGGTGAGGCGTGAATTCTATTCAAATCTTAATTCTCCATAATAATAATATTGTAGTAGCTTAGTAAACATTTTTTGAGAAGTTCGCAAGAAAATTACCAGTTAAGAATATATCATGAATTTTTCTCATAAATAAAGTAAAGATGAGTATTATTGGACTTTTTAGGCATATATTTTGACTTGCCTAATTTAAGAGTCCAAGGCTCAAAACCTTTATGCCTTTCTGATCTTCTTCAATGATGGCTTCCTCGATCAAACTGTTAATAGTCTCTCTTTGCCATTTCATAAAGTACTGCAACAAAATCTAGAGTTAGGTGAAATAATCATTTTAACACCGGACCTGCAAAATCTAAAAGCAGCCTTGAATGATAATAAATTACTTGTATGCGATACTTTGGGATAGCGCACGTTTGTAATTCGAGATTCTTGAATAAATTTCTCTCGACAACAAATGCGTGACCATAAATCCAAGTAATCATTGTTGACCATAGTGTGATGGGCCACAGTGACCAGAAATACCACTTAGAGGTGTGAGGCTTCGAGGCCAGAGATGCAAACCCTAGTCGAAGATGGTAGATGGATTCTGGGGTTGTTAGATGTGTAAGGTGCACCACATCAGGCACTTCAGCTTCCCTCTCAAGTGACTTTTCGTATAATGTGTCTGACGACTTGTCGGCTGTATCATAGATATAGTCATACATTGGCATGAAAAGAGAATTGTCCTGAATTGAGTGTGATGTAGTGAGTGGTACCTGTGCCACCAAAACATTGATCTTAGGGGCAAAAGAATAAACAGGATCTTCACAAATACAAAACGTCAATGATTGTTCCATCTCAAAAAAAACTTCACCTGACCTGCTCAATCTATAGGAAAAGTACTTTTAAGAGAAGAATTTAATTTCTACTGTTTCTATTTATTTCCCTGAGTAAGTAAAGTTGGAAGCAGAAGCCAAATTTGATAGAACTTTCCTGCTGGCCGTGCCCTCTTTAGTAGGTACAAGAGCTGCATCTCTCTTGTAACTTTAATCAGGCCACCGTACAACCGTTTAGACATGCATGATTAGTTACACCTTGGGGTTCCATGAACATGAAGTATTCTTGATTCTGTGATTCTATATCTAAATAAATTTCGAGATGTTTCAGAAGTTCCACCAAAAAATTTCTTAGCTGCAGGCTTACATAAAGGTCTAGTAAACTGTGTAGCCATCCTATAGAAATGTACTCATAATTTTTTTGAAACAAATATAAAAATTTAGATATGATAAAAATTATATGTACTAATAGGATAAAGATCTTTTACAGCCCATAATAGTAGGTTAGTTACCATTTTTATCAGGTTACTAGTTAGTGTTTAATTTATCATAAAAATTTACTTGTAATTATCGTATAAATGACATGATGGCGTAAAAATCGTTGTATCATAGAACTTAATCTTATTAAGTATGTGGAAGAAGACTCACGAGGGCGTATACATCAAGTATTTGAGAGGGGGAAACATAGATAACATCCACTTAGGAATGAGCTCGAAGTTGCAATGACCCATGTTGTTCATGAAATCAACATAGGTGGCATAAGCACCAAATGCAGCTATAGAAGCAGTCCCAGTGAATACAGTTGTGAGCGTTGGTATGGCAAAGAGTGTGTAATATGCTAGTATCTCAGCAAATGGATGTATCACAGCTGCAAGAATACAAATATTTACTTCCACACAAATTGGTAATTGATTGTCTTTTTCTTTTAACTATATCCCTTCGGTTGGGTTGGGGGTCTTAGGTAACATGCTATTGTTTATAAATTGGCCAAAAGCCTCATTGTTTAGGTTGCCAAAGTTGAAAATGTCCCCACATCCTAAATATTCGGAAGAAAATGGAACTGATAATAAAATACCCAAAAATTTTAAACCTCAAGGCTTTCCGAACCAATTCAGTCACTTATGTTAGAGAAAGAAATTTTTTAAAAGTACTTCATTCTCATATGTTTTATTTAACCTGACATCTTTTTTTCTTTTGTTGTCTAAAACTGTAATGCATTTTCTCCAGGATTGATCATTCTAACTCTTGATAATTTGATCATTTGAAAGACGACTTACAAGTGATGGGCTCAGTAACAATGGAGGAGTGGTGACTGGTGATGGGAATGATAACGAGAGTAGAGAAAATGGTGGTGCAGAGCTCTGTGAAGCCAATAATAGAGGAACTCGACAGGACCAATATGAAGCAAGGCCATAATAATGATGTCATCAGTCCTCCACAAAGGCATGTGATGAGCTTGTTCCAGCATCAGGTATCCGATATAGTAAAACAGCCCATTAAGTATGATCTGATCATCCCTACAAAACCATATATGTGTTCAACCTTAAATCAATCATGCATGTACAGTGTCTTTTCCTTTTGTTCGATCCCTCTGTAGATACAGAAACTATATATCAAGCACAAGGTTGAGGTTTTTTAAGGTAAAGCTTATATTATGAGACAAAGCTTTCAAACTATTTTAGCTTACACGAAATCTATAGTAAAGGGCCTTAACAACCAATAGGGGTTCAATTTTGCTGCCTAAACCTCCCGTACAAAGCAGTGAAGAGCAGCTCGTCAAAATAGTAACTCTTTCATTTTAAACTTTCTTTGTGGAAAGAAGTGGGGAATCCAGAATGGTAAAAATTTACAGGCACTTAGATGTTTACACTAAATTAAGAAATGCACAACATGTGTCTTTCTTCCACCATGGTTATGTTATATAAATTTCACTTTAATTTGGAATTGCTAAAGGTTAAACTGGTTGGTTTGGTGTAAGCATCAAGTGCAAGTCAATATTTTTTAGAACAATAGTGAGTATGTTAGCACTTACTACTATATATGTAGCGGGTGAAGAATGAAAGTGTGAGGGTGAAAAGTGGGTACCAGTTGCTTTCTCTGTCAACTTGATCAAATTCGATGCTCCTATCAAGAATCCGCTTATTACCCTTGGCAGTCACGTAACGGGATAGAGATATTCATATCTGATTGTGAACCATCCTCGAGAGTAATAATGGGAGTACGGGTAAAAATGCTCCTTTCTCTGTCATCTTTGCTTATGAATAATGAGTATATTCTATGACCCACAAATGGTGCCAAAACCAAGTACTTCATCCCACACAAATTATTTTGTAAAAGAGAGTAGTTAGCATAATTCTAGCAAGAATAACCTCATGATTCAGGGCGAAGATAATAAAAAGTAGAGTATCGTAGCAGATTGACAATGCAAACTTCATGCACTGCGTAATACAGGCTCTATGAAAATGTTAACTTGTCACATGATGTTAACTAGTCACTTTTACCTTAGAGGCGCAAAAAAGTACTCCCTCCGCTTTGAGGTACTACTTATGCATTTTTATTTTAATTGGGATCTTGGAGTCTCTCTCACCCACTCCTTGAGGTTTTGAGAAACTTGACCCAAATAAAGTCAATTTGTTGCAGAATTATTTTTAGAAAAAAAGATGTTTATTGAGAGGAAAAATTTGACTTTTTTTTTTTACTCCAGCTCTTCCTAACAGTGAAATCAAAATGAAAACAAAATATATACCAATCTTATTTGAAATTTTTTCAGATGTATTGTTCTACTGTTCTACATCTTTTCATTATTTCTATAGATAAAAAGAAAAGAGAAAGAGGACAGAGGAATTAGAACAATAAAACAGAGAGTAAAAGGGAGAAAATAAAGATGATATATGTTGTGTCTGCATTTGTTGGTTTCATGGACAATGCAAAAACTTAATTATATATCAATATTAATGGTGCTTTTTTTTTTTTCCCTACTGATTTTTTCTTCTTCTTTTTTTAAAGTGTTTTATTCGCTTGATATTTGAGTGTCTTTGAAAAATTAGAGAACGAACAAAAAACAATGAAGTCTGGTAGATGGAAACATTGAGTTAAGCAGTTGCAGAAATTTGGAAGAGGAGAGAGTAAAAGAGCAACGACGGGGAGTTGACAAAATTTTATTGAAAGTGGGGCCCAAAATCAACGTGGCAAAATTCTAATGGAGTCTCATATAAGTTGTGTCTGCCACATAATAGGTGAGTCTCATACAGAATAAAATTTCTCAGGTAGTTTGACTCGCCACGGAATTTAAGAAAACAGAAGGAACTTTTAAAACTTGTGGTCTTAAAAGCTTAAGGGGTAAAAAGTTTGTGGGGCCATGACATTTGTGTGGCTATAAAAGCTTCTCATTAAGAGTAAATGGGTAAAATGAAAGAGTTTAAAGTTGAACTATTTCCAAATTTAGAAATGTGTCATTTATTTTGGAACAAACTAAAAAGGAAAGTACCTCATTTAATATGAAACAGAGGGATTTACGAGTACTATGTGGATTTCTCCAAAAGAGACAGTTTAGTAGAACTTTTGAAAATACTAACCACTTAGTCTAGAATATAACAACATACCCGGTGTGATCCTAACAAGAATCACTTAGTCTAGAATATTAACAAGAATAAATATTTGCGTGGAAGTAGGGCTCATGAGCTACATGCATTTTGATATTCGATAGAACACTCCCCGTTAAAAGCAAATGTTTTTTGTACTAATATTTAAATCTTTGAATCCATTCAGCACAAGAGAAGTTGATATTGTAGTGGCAAGGATAGCTCCAAAATTATTTTAAGTTGCACGTAGAAATCTGATATGTGGTATTGTAAAATATAAGTAGTCTATGAAATATTTTTCTCCCTCTTCTGGTTAACCGTACATCTCCGTTCCAGTATAGAATATTCTTCGAAGAAGTAAGGAAAAGACCAGCCAATACAAAACAAACACGTAAAAAGTTCGCCTTCGCTATTATGTGATAGGTATAGGTCGCAGATAGTTGGGAATTCAAAAAAGAGTACCTTGAAGTTCCCAAGGCGTGCCCATGGCCACTTTGTGAGAATGCCAGGTTTAGTAGCCATTCTTTTGTTACTTCACCACAAAGCTTGAGAAAACTAAGTATTTGCAGCTTTGCTCAACTTGTTCTTTCCCTGTACATGTTCCTCAACCCTCTGCTTCCACTGCCTTTTATAGAGTTATGCTATGTAGGGGCATGTGTATTTCCTATTTACCGCTTTAACTTATAAACATCAACAATGTAATGCTAGTATACGTGTGCTTGTTATAACAGGAAACTCGTATTAATTAATTTCTGAACTATGAATTCCATTTTTTAAGGATAATTGTACGTAATAGTATAAGATTTTTTTGTGTTTCTACATGGATGTTAAACTTTTTTCATTATTTTCGCATTTTCTACCGTGGTATCATTTTAACAGACTCGGTGCAATTATCCACAAAATCTACTTTCTAGCTACATGTTTGATAATTCCTAATTTTTTTTTTTCGTACTAAGAAAGTAAAAAAAAAGTTAATTGCGAGATACCCATAATCTGGACCGGACCGTGTCATCAATTAGCAACTCTAGTCTACCTAGAAGTAGCTTATGCTACATTGTGTGCTTGCGTATAAATTGGAAATATGCATCAAATTAAAGTGTGAAACACATGTCAATGCTACGATTCATGACAAGTTGCAGTAAACACATACTTGTACTACGTACAAATTTAATTATAAATTATATTCCTCTTCATATGAGTATCATATACTTGAGCTTGTTATGAAAAGCACCCCAAAGAACAATGAAAAAAATGTAAAAAAGATGATATTGATCTTTTTGGTCCCTTTATTTTTCGATATGCATATTTGACTCTTTTTTTTTATGTAAAGTTCCCCAGACAGAGGTCTGGGTGTTGTATTGCAAAAAAAGATCAGTGAGAGGGGCCATGCCTTACCTCAGAACCAAATACAACATGGTGATTCCTATCACCCAAAAAAGGACAGCAAATTAATCTACCAATCTACTGTCATAACTATATATACACATCAAATTCAACTAACAAAAAAATTGTTCTTCTCATATTTTGTTCTGATACTAGGCATTTGCTACTTATCCATAATGAAGGCGCCTTTAGCTTCTTTTGGTAGTTGTTCGAAGGATTGGCATATCAATTCGTGCTAGAGATGGAGGCGATTTTAGCTAAAGCATCAGCTACCTGGTTGCCTTCTCTATAACAGTGTTGGACTGTTGCATTTGCATGCTGGACCAATCTTGTAATTCTATCCACCACCATCTTTAGTTTCATGTTCTTGTTTCCATCTTGATTGACCATGTTTACTATGATATTTGAGTCAAGTTCGAGAACAAAATTAGTGAAACCTAACTGGTTACACCATTTTCCTCCGAACTTAGCAGCTCGAGCTTCGGCCATGTTATGACTGCCACAATCAATTGACATTGCAAATTCCATGATACAATTTCCATCCTCATCTCTGATGATTCCTCCTATACCAGCTTTCCCACTTTCCTTGATGTAACTTCCATCTGTGTTAATTTTGACCTTGCCATGCAGCGGAGGATGCCACTAAACTTGCCTCCATGTTTGGACAGGTTTCAATCCTTCAATTTTGTAGCAAAGAGAAAGCCAGTGGTGTGGGGTGTCTCCATTTGGTATGAGCTTGGTTACTATGGATTTGAGGTTCCATATCACCTGGTGTTTCATGACATTGAGATGAAATTTCCTTTGTGTGCCATATCTACATGAACTTCTTTATTTCCAAATTTCCCAGCAAATAAGAGTTGGTGCAGCTTGTTGAACCAAGCCATGAATTTTATTCTTTGTTTTTGCATCCCACCAATTCTTGAAAATCGCTGTAATAGGTGCATTTGGGTGAATAATACCCAAGGGGCTGCCAATATTCCTCCAAATGTGCTTTGCAGTTTCACTTTCCACGAAAACATGCTGCATGGATTCCACCTGTGAGACACTACAACAAAAACATCTCGAAGCTATATTAGTACCAAGCTTACTAATCATGTCGTCAAAAGGTAATTTTCTTTTCATAATTCTCCAAGTTAGAAAGGACATTTTAAAAGGGATTGCCTGATGCCAAACATTCTTTAAAAAATTGTTTTTTGGTTTTTTTATATCTAATTAAATGCCACGCTGAATTATTTGAGAACTTTCCATCATCCGACAAGGTCCAAATAGGGAAATCATCTTCCGCATCATTACCTATATCAATTCTACAAATAAAATCAGTGATGTGAGAAGGAAGAAACTGGTTTAACCTGTTGATGTCCCATTGCCCATTTGTTAAAAATTCCTTCACCTGAGTTTTGGCCGATTTCCTGATACCTTGGACCTGGTGAGCAAGTGGACCTTCACCCATCCAATTATCCTACCAGAAGCTTGATGAGCTATTTTGAATGCTCCATTTGATGTGAACTTCCACCTTGTGCCTGGTCTTTAACAGGTTTTTCCAACTATGAGAGTCAGTCGAAGCCATGATTTTACCTACCGGGTGAGATCTTATGCAGTATTTGGCCCTGAGAAAGGTGGCCCATAGAGAGTTCTATGTTCTAAACCTCCACCATCTCTTAATACTAAAAGTATCAATAATATCTTGCATCTTCCTAATTCCAATGCCACCTTCGTCTTTGGGAAGACACATATTATGCCAAGAACTCCAATGATATTTGTTTGACCCATCTGTCGACCCCTAGAAGAAGTTTGCAAAATGTTTTTCCATGAGAGTAATAGTGCCTTTGGGAGGACTCATAGCAGACAGAGTGTAAGTGGGGAGATATTGTAATACATGCTTGATAAGTGTGATTTCCCCCCTGGAGATAGAATTTTACCTTGCCATCCATTGATCCTTTTAACAATCTTCGCTAACATTTCATCAAATAAGACTGTGTTTTTCCTTCCATGATAAATTGGGCACCTCAGATAATTGAAAGGAAACTTTTTATCCATGAACCCTGATGCTTGCCTAATTCTACTGATCCTGGAGGCAGAGGTATTATGAGAAGTGATGAAATAACTCTTGCCATTGTTGACTTTTTTCCCCGAAGCCTTTTCATACCTCCCGATTTGTTTCTTGATAAGTTTAATGGATTTATTGTTACCCCCACAGAATATGACAATGTCATCAGCATATGCAAGGTGATTGATCTTTGGACCTCTGTTATTCATGCTGAAAGGGGTAAAGTTTTCACAATTGAAGAGATTATTCAAGGACCTGGTTAGCACTTCAGCACTAATAATGAACAAAGAAGGTGACAGTGGATCTCCCTGTTTCAAGCCATGAGATGAGGTAAAGAAGCCTTTCCTATTGCCATTAATAATAATAGAGTACCAGACATCATTAATCAGACCCCAAATGATGTCAACCCATTCCTCCGAGAAGCCAAATTTCCTCAAAACTAACATGATAAAGCTCCAGGAGATTCTATCATATGCTTTCTCCATGTCTAATTTGATAATAACATTTCCCCCGCAGTTTTTATTCTTGATGTTCTGTGTGATCTCTTGTGCTAGCAAAATATTTTCAATAATGGATCTTCCTTTGACGAACCCACTTTGGTTCTCTGAAATGATTCTATGAAGCATTGGATTTAGCCTTCTCGAAAGAATTTTGGATATGATCTTGGCGGTGAAATTGCTTAGACTGATGGGTCTAAGTTCTGAAAAGCTACTGAGAGATTCTACTTTAGGAAGTAGAACTAGGAAAGTGTGGGAGAAGAACTTGGTTAGTCTCTTTCCATTGAAAATTTCTTGCACGAAGTCAGTGATATCATCTTTGATTATATCCCAACATTTCTGAAAAAAGATATCGTTAAAGCCATCAAGACTAGCTGCACTATTAGCTCCCATATCAAAAATAGCATCCCTGGTTTCCTCTGTGTTAGGTATGGAAGTCAGGACAATGTTGTCTTCTTCAGTAATAATCCTGGGGATGCATTCCAATATGTCATTATCATTGAATTGATGCTTGATGTTGAATCTCTTGTGGAAGTGTCTAATTGCGGATTTTACAATGTTATCATCACCTTCCACCCATCTGTCTCTATGATCTTTGATCTTGTGAAGTTGTAGCCTTTTTCTTCTTTCCCTGATTAGGCTATGGAAGTACTTGGTATTAGAATCACCTTCTTCGAACCACTTGATGTTTGATTTATGTTTAAGAATAGAGTCTTGCATGGTCATCCATTTGATGTATTCAGCTTGCCCTCGATTAAGCTCTTCTCTAGATAGGTCAGTATTGTTTTGTAGATCAAGTTCTTCAAGGGCAATCATTTTGGCTTCCTAGTGTTGAACATGCTCATACACATTTCCAATCTCCTCCTTAGACCATTGTGTAAGCCTTTTGCTAAGTTTTTTAAGTTTCTGTTGAAGTATCCACAAAGCATTCCCACTAATATTAGAGTTCCACACATCTTCTACCAGGTTCATGAAGGTGGGGTGCTGTCACGACCCAAACTGGAGGGCCATGACTAGCACCCGACCACACTTGCCGAGCACCAACGTACATTTCATCTAACCTTCATTATTATCTTTTAGGGCTGACGAGATCAATATAAATGGTAGACCTGGATCATGGACAACCAACAATAAAATATGACGGCATAAACATACATAGCAGAGGATGACCAGACAATCAAGAAACTACATATAAGGTATGAGCTACCACGCTACTATGAAAGACTATACAACAAAAACTAGCCGATAAGGCATACCAAACTATACATGAGTCGACACCTGTCTATGAGCCTCTAAAGGAACATAAGTGCTGCAACATAGCCGGAACAGGACCCCGACATACCCATAATGTCTATAACAAAAATGCATACCAAGACCAAGGCAAGTCCGGAGAAGGGATCTCGCCAATCACCGCTGAACTGGACAGCCTACTGTGGTGGGGGAGCTGCACCTGCCTGTCTATCAGGACCTGCAACACGACATGCAGCGTCCACAAATAAAAGGACGTCAGTACGAATAAAGTACTGAGTATGTAAGGCAGGGAACCATAAATACGATCAGTAATGTAAGCAAGGATAGAGAATATACAACCTGTAACATCTTAGTACCTCTGAGGGCTACTTACATGAAATGCATGATACATATGTATAAATACATAAACCCTTAAAACATTCGCCTCTGTGGGCATCATCATCATTATATCGTACCCGGCCATAATAGGCTCGGTAAAAAAACGTACCCGGCCATCATAAGGCTCGGTAGAATCGTACCCGGCCACGTGGAGCTCGGTAAAACCCAACTGATCAGTGGTTGCACAATAGGTGCCGTACCCGGCCAACTATAGCGTGGCTCGGTAGAGTAAAATAGATACATATATATAATGCATGCTCGACTCATGGAATCACATTCTAAACCTTTTGGAGTGACGTAAGGTCGGTATCCTCTATACACGTTATTAGGACTAACTCTTCACTATGAACCTTATAAGAATCAGGAAGTACCAACAACATTGATAACATAAGAATAAGAGAAGCAACGTTAACATCAATCGTTCCATAAGAGGGAAAACAATGTAAGTACTGCTAGCTTCTAAGAGTAGAGTATCTTGGAAGCTCGTTCATTACATTATGTACAATCGGAGTCGTGCAAAAGAAGGAAAGGTATAGCCTCACATACCTTGTATATACTGCCCCAATCTCAAGCTATGCAATTGTCAAAACTCCTTAGTCTACAATAAGAGAAACGATACTATCGTTATCATTTAAGCGTCATAACTATTATGTATCGACCACAACCTATTTTACGATGAAACGGACAGCACCTCCCCTATATATATGACCTCACACCATTCAAAACAGTCACCAAACAGCCCAAACAACATCAATAATAAACATATTGAGCCTCCCAAAATAGTCCACACACAGCCTAATCACTCCATACATACGACGACCACCGTAGTCGTGTCAAATAACCTGGAAATGTTACGAATAACTATCAGCCCATAACCCTACATATATATGGTGTTTCTCCACACCCTTCCTCCTCCAAAACTCCACAAAACAGTAGTAAAATATGCAGCCCAACATCAACGCAAAATAGTCCACAAAACAAAAACATTACTACCAAGCCTTTCGATATATATTTCACAAGTTCTAGCTTCAATGGCTTAGCCGCAACTTGGATAATCTTAAATACATATAGAGTAAGAGGTTCCTTACCTTTATATAGAAATAACAACTCCAATTTGACCTTAAATTTCCATGAAATATCCCTCCAATGCTGCCACAACAACAAAAAATCGAAACTAGCGATCAATTAGTGTTTTTCGGCACTAGAATCACTTTAGAAGGCTTGAAATCACCTAGGATTGATATTAAGAACATGAGGGAGTATTTACAGAACATAAACCCTTTAAAATAACCTCCCACACGAGCTGGAACGACACAAAAATGAGCAACAACAAGAAGAACAAGAGACTTACTAGCGCCACGGAATTCCCGACACTTGATTTGTGTTGTTTGCCCCTTTTTGGGTCTTGAATCTTGAGAGAACCTTGAGAGGATGTTCCTAGGGTTCTAAGGTCTGAAAATAGTGAGAATAAATGACTTAAAACGGGTTGGGGGCATCCTATATAGGTTCAAATATCTTAAACCGCCTTAGTGGGCCCCATAGAGAGGTGCTTGGCGCAGTCTCGCGAAAACGCGAATATCTCTCTACTCTGAGATCGTATTGATGAACGGTTTAATGCGTTTTAAACTAGACTCATAGATATTTAATTTTGTTGGTAGATCACTCCGTAATTCCTTGTAAATTAGGAGAAAAGATTAGAAACATTTGACCTAATGTTTAAGTAAAATTATGAACCTAAGTTGCGACAAGTTTTGTCGACTTTTGTTTCATAACTCGTTTGACTACAAGACTTATGATACGGATATTATATGATTAAAATACCTTAATAAATGAACTCTTAAGTTTATTAAGCACCGCTAGATTACTTGAAAATATGAGTTACAACATCCTTGATTCATTTAACTTCTAATACTTGTTAATCACCCTTATACACTCTTGTATCACTTAAGACCAATAGGATTGACTTCTTATCATCTCAAAGATAATTCCTTCTTGGATTTATGTTAACTAATATATGACATGAACTAACACATGTGGATATGGGTTGTAACACCCTCCCCCCCTTAGGAACTTTCGTCCTCGAATGTAAGGGTTTATGGGGAGTTTAAATCATCGTGGATTCCAATGGAAATTTCCGATCAATTTTCCCCTATAAAATGGTCACTAGCAAAACTTGCAAGTAATTAAGCCCAACATATGGCTTCACAAGGCTACACAAAGCATTATGCGTATTTACACTATCTACATATCACCATTTTGTATTAAGGAGGAGTATTCTCAAATTATTGCTTACCTCATAGAGCCGTTTCACCTTCCAATGTATCCTGTCTTCCACCAGCATCCTTGTTATCTTCATTCTGGAATAAGTAAGGGTATTTAGACTTCATCTCCTCTTCTGCTTCCCATATCATTTCTTCCATATTTTTGTTCCTCCACAATACTTTGACGGAAGCTACATCTTTTGTTCTCAGCTTGCGGACTTGCCGATCTAATATCGCCATTGTCACTTCTTCATATGATAGGTCCTCTGTAACTTGTACATCTTTGATAGGGACGACTCAAAAAGGGTCTCCAATACATTTTCTCAACATAGATACATGGAATACCGGGTGGACAAATTCCAATTTGGATGGCAATTCTAACTCATAAGCAACCTGTCCAATTCGTCAAAGAATTTTATACGGCCCGATATACCTTGGACTCAGCTTACCTTTCTTCCCAAAACGCATAATACCCTTCGTTGGTGAGATCCTCAGGAAAACCCAATCACCAACCTCAAACTCTAGATCACGACGTCGGACATCAGAATAAGATTTTTGCCTGCTTTGTGCCGTCCTCAATCGCTCCTGTATCACTTTCACCTTCTCAATAGCTTGGTGAATCAAATCTGGCCCATATAATTCTGTTTCACCGACTTCGAACCATCCAACTGGTGATCTACATCTCCTCCCATATAGTGCCTCGTATGAGGCCATTTTAATACTGGAATGGTAGCTATTATTGTAGGCGAATTCTATGAGTGGAAGATGATCATCCCAATTCCCCTTAAAATCTAGAACACATGCTCGTAGCATATCTTCCAGTGTCTGAATGGTACGTTCAGCCTGTCCGTCAGTCTGCAGATGAAATGCAGTGCTGAGATTTACTTGTGTGCCTAAACCCTTATGGAAAGACCTCCAAAAGTTAGCCGTAAATTGAGCTCCTCGGTCTGATATAATAGATACGGGCACACCATGAAGCCTAACAATCTCCTTGATATACAACTTCGCATAATCTTCAGCCGTGTAAGTTGTCTTTACTGGCAGAAAATGGGCACATTTTGTAAGTCGATCAATTATCACCCAGATGGAGTCAAACTTATGATAAGAGCGAGGTAATCCAATAATGAAGTCCATATTAATCACCTCCCACTTCCAGGTCGGAAACTCTATATTTTGAAGCAATCCACCGGGTTTCTGATGTTCTATCTTTACTTGTTGACAATTGGGACACTGGGCTACAAATTCTGTAATAGACTTCTTCATATTATCCCACCAATACTGCTCCTTGACATCATGATACATCTTTGTCGAGCCGGGATGGATGGAATATCGGGATTGATGAATCTCATTCATAATCTTCTCTCGCAACCCTGCCATATTAGGCACACACAATCGACTCTGGTATCTCAGTGCCCCATCTTTTCCTATCCCAAAAGCCATACTTTTACACTGTTGAATGCTTTCTCTTAATCGTACTAAGATAGGATCTTCATATTGTCGTGCTTTTACCTCGGCTACCAAAGATGATTCTGATGTATTCTGTACAGTAACACCTCCGTTATCAGAGTCTAACAATCTGATTCTCATATTGGCTAGCTGATGAAGCTCTTTAATCAACCCCCATCTCCCTGCCTCAATATGTACTAAGCTTCCCATTGATTTACGGCTGAGAGCGTCTGCCACAACATTGGCTTTACCGGGATGATACAATATCTCGACGTCGTAGTCTTTCAATAATTCAAGCCACCTACGCTGCCTCAAATTCAACTCTTTCTGCTTGAAGATGTATTGTAAACTCTTGAGATCTGTGTAGATGTCAACATGGACGCCGTATAAGTAGTGCCGCCATATCTTCAAAGCATATATTACTGCAGCCAATTCCAAATCATGGGTTGGATAATTCTTTTCATTCTTCTTCAATTGTCTTGATGCATAAGCAATCACATTCCCATGCTGCATCAATACGCACCCCAAACCTATACCTGAGGCATCACAATATACCACATAACCTTCTGTTCCTTCAGGAAGAGTGAGCACTGGTGCGGATGTCAATCGATTCTTCAGCTCCTTAAAACTACGTTCACAAGTGTCAGACCACTGGAATTTGGTAGCTTTCTGTGTTAACTTAGTCAATGGTGATGATATAGAGGAAAATCCTTCTACAAACCGCCTATAATATCCTGCTAGCCCTAGGTAGCTGCGGACTTCTGATGGTGTTATAGGTCTCGGCCAATTCTTTACTGCATCGATCTTCTGAGTGTCAACACTAATACCCTCATCAGATATCACATGGCCAAGGAATGCTACTGAGTTCAGCCAGAATTCACATTTGGAGAGCTTAGCATATAACTTACGATCCTGAAGCATCTGTAATACTATCCGCAAGTGGCCCGCATGTTCTGCCTCCGAACGAGAATACACTAGAATGTCATCAATGAATACAATCATGAACACATCAAGATAGGGCCTGAATATAGTATTCATGAGATCCATAAAAGCTGCTGGGGCATTTGTTAGCCCGAACGACATCACCAAGAACTCAAAGTGCCCATATCTTGTCCGGAAGGCCGTCTTTGGAATATCCTTCTCCCTAACCCTCACCTGATGATACCCTGAACGTAAATCAATCTTGGAGAAATACTTGGCACCCTGGAGTTGGTCAAACAGG
Organism: Nicotiana tabacum; assembly: GCF_000715075.1. NCBI lineage: Eukaryota > Viridiplantae > Streptophyta > Magnoliopsida > Solanales > Solanaceae > Nicotiana > Nicotiana tabacum. Next base: position 92,415,148 of record NC_134086.1, on the reverse strand, counting down.
TCATCAATTCTTGGAAGTGGATACTTGTTCTTTATAGTAGACTTATTCAACTGTCGATAGTCGATACACATCCGTAACGACCCATCTTTCTTCCGCACGAATAGGACTGGTGCACCCCAAGGTGAAGTGCTAGGCCTAATAAAGCCCTTATCTAGCAAGTCCTTCAACTGCACCTTCAACTCTTGCAACTCTGCCGGGGCCATTATGTATGGAGGAATAGAGATCGGTTGAGTGTCAGGCAACACATCAATGCTAAACTCAATCTCCCTTTCAGGAGGAAGGCCTGGGAGTTCATCTGGGAAAACATCTGGGAATTCGTTGACCACAAGGATTAATTGTAAAGTAGGTGGTTTTGCCTCCGCATCCCTAACGCGAACGAGATGATAAATGTAACCTTTTGAGATCATTTTCCTTGCCTTAAGATAGGAAATAAACCTACCTTTCGGTGTAGCAATGTTCCCTTTCCATTCAATGACGGGTTCACCCGGAAATTGGAACCTAACCATCTTCGTACGACAGTCAACATTTGCATAGCATGAGGCCAACCAGTCCATTCCCATTATCACATCATAATCAACCATTTCTAACTCAAATAAATTTGCCGAGGTTTGACGACTACAAATCATCACAGTGCAACCTGTATATACCCTTCTAGCAATCACAGAATCTCCTATCGGAGTAGATACCGCAAGGGGTTTACTTATCAATTCAGGTTCAATTCCAAACTTATTAGCCACAAAGGGTGTAACATATGATAATGTAGATCCCGGATCAATCAACGCATATACATCATAAGAAAACACAGATATAATACCTGTAACAACATCTGGAGACGACTCGAGATCCTGTCGACCTACTAGAGCATAGGTTCGATTTTGAGCACCACTCGAACTCGGCACTTCACCTCTACCCCTACCACGACCTGTCGACTGCTGAAAACCCCGTGCTGGAGGTCGAACTGATGAGGAAGAACCAGACACAGATCCTGTTGGCTGAGCCATACTATCACCTCTTCTATTAGGACAATCCCGCATCATATGGCCAGGCTGTCCGCACGAATAGCATGCATCAGAACCTCGACGACACAGTTCAAAGTGGGCCTTGCCGCACTGATCACAATGTGGTGTTGGGGGTCTAGTATCCCTGTGATGTTGCGAGCCAGATGCCCGCTAACTCTGACCTAGATCAGAATATGATCGATCATATCGAGGCCTCTGAAACTGTAGAGGAGCACTAGCTACAGGTGGCGCCGAACTCCTCAAAAACTGTAGCCTGATGCTTCCTCTGAAGTCATCAGAATACCCTGCAAATCTCGCCCTCTTATGCTGGCCCCTATCCTGCTCCCTAACTACCCTCTGTTGGCGCTTACGATAGTCTAGGGTCTGGGCATAAGCTTGAATACGGGAAATATCCATGCCCTCTACCAAGGAGGCTGTCGTACACTCATTTATCAGATGTGGTCCCAACCCATTCACGAACATATGCACCCTATCATACATCTCGGCCACCATATGGGGAGCATACCTTGCCAAAGAATCAAACTGCATACTGTACTCTCGCACACTCATATTACCTTGTCTAAGGTTCAAGAACTTATCAGCTCTAGCTCGTCGTATCTCAACTGGCAAGTAGTGACGAAAAAAGGCCTCAGAAAATTCCTTCCACACAGCTGGAGGAGGGTTCGGACCCCTGGATCTCTCCCAACTATCATACTAGAGAACCGCTAAATCCCGTAGCCGATAAGAAGCCAGCTCTACTGCCTCTGTATCACTAACATGCATAACCCGAAGTGTACGATGAACCTGGTCAATAAAAGTCTGTGGGTCCTCCTTGGGGTCTGATCCGGTAAACACTGGAGGGTCTAAATTAATAAAATCACGAACTCTTGTACTAACTGGTTTCTCAGCAGCACCTGTATTCTGCCTCTGAGCCTGAGCAGCTATCAAGCTAGTCAATAACTGCAAAGCACTCCGCATATCCTGGTCTGGAGTGCCAGACGGAGGAACTGGAGGCGCTGGGTGCCTTCTAATATCCTCTGGAGGAGATGGAGTAGATGAGGTATGAGAGGGCATCTGACTCTGAGCCTCACTTTGTCCTGCTCTGACTTGGGGCACCTGACTGGTACCCTCTCCCGCTGCTGTATCAAGCCGTCTACTAATCGTTTGCTTCTTAGTCGAAGGAATCACTGAAAAAAACAAGGTGAATATTAGAGACGAACACTTATGACTCAACACTACGCACGATCTAGATTCAGGAAGAAGGTAACAACCCTAGATGTCATGTAGCCTCCTGATTATAAATGTGGCGCGCTACACATCCATAATCAAGAATCTACTAGACACGGCTCATAGACAACCCTAGGACAGACTTGCTCTGATACCAAGTTTGTCACGACCCAAACTGGAGGGCCATGACTAGCACCCGACCACACTTGCCGAGCACCAATGTACATTTCATCTAACCTTCATTATTATCTTTTAGGGCTGACGAGATCAATATAAATGGTAGACCTGGATCATGGACAACCAATAATAAAATATGACGGCATGAACATACATAGTAGGGGATGACCAGACAATCAAGAAACTACATATAAGGTATGAGCTACCACGCTACTATGAAAGAATATACAACAAAAACTAGCCGATAAGGCATACCAAACTATACATGAGTCGACACCTGTCTATGAGCCTCTAAAGGAACATAAGTGCTGCAACATAGCCGGAACAGGGCCCCGACATACCCATAATGTCTATATCAAAAATGCATACCAAGACTAAGGCAAGTCCGGAGAAGGGATCTCGCCAATCACCGCTGAACTGGACAGCCTACTGTGGTGGGGGAGCTGCACCTGCCTGTCTATCAGGACCTGCAGCTCGACATGCAGCGTCCACAAATAAAAGGACGTCAGTACGAATAAAGTACTGAGTATGTAAGGCAGAGAACCATAAATACGATCAGTAATATAAGCAAGGATAGAAAATATACAACCTGTAACATCTTAGTACTTCTGAGGGCTACTTACATGAAATGCATGATACATATGTATAAATACATAAACCCTTAAAACATTCGCCTCTGTGGGCATCATCATCATCATATCGTACCCGGCCATAATAGGCTCGGTAAAAAAAATGTACCCGGCCATCATAAGGCTCGGTAGAATCATACCCGGCCACGTGGAGCCCGGTAAAACCCAACTGATCAGTGGTTGCACAATAGGTGCCGTACCCGGCCAACTATTAGCGTGGCTCGGTAGAGTAAAATAGATACATATATATAATGCATGCTCGACTCATGGAATCACATTCTAAACCTTTCGGAGTGACTTAAGGTCGGTATCCTCTATACACGTTATTAGGACTAACTCTTCACTATGAACCTTATAAGAATCAGGAAGTACCAACAACATTGATAACATAAGAATAAGAGAAGCAACATTAACATCAATCGTTCCATAAGAGGGAAAACAATGTAAGTACTGCTAGCTTATAAGAGTAGAGTATCTTGGAAGCTCGTTCATTACATTATGTACAATTGGAGTCGTGCAAAAGAAGGAAAGGGATAGCCTCACATACCTTGTATATACTGCCCCAATCTCAAGCTATGCAATTGTCAAAACTCCTTAGTCTACAATAAGAGAAACGATACTATCGTTATCATTTAAGCGTCATAACTATTATGTATCGACCACAACCTATTTTACGATGAAACGGACAGCACCTCCCCTATATATATGACCTCACACCATTCAAAACAGTCACCAAACAGCCCAAACAACATCAATAATAAACATATTGAGCCTCCCAAAATAGTCCACACACAGCCTAATCACTCCATACATACGACGACCACCGTAGTCGTGTCAAATAACCTGGAAATGTTACGAATAACTATCAGCCCATAACCCTACATATATATGGTGTTTATCCACACCCTTCCTCCTCCAAAACTCCACAAAACAGTAGTAAAATACGCAGCCCAACAGCAACGCAAAACAGTCCACAAAACAATAACATTACTACCAAGCCTTTCGATATATATTTCACAAGTTCTAGCTTCAATGGCTTAGCCGCAACTTGGATAATCTTAAATACATATAGAGTAAGAGGTTTATTACCTTTATACAGAAATAACAACTCTAATTTAACCTTAAATTTCCATGAAATATCCCTCCAATGCTGCCACAACAACAAAAAAGCGAAACTAGCGATCAATTAGTGTTTTTCGGCACTAGAATCACTTTAGAAGGCTTGAAATCACCTAGGATTGATATTAAGAACATGAGGGAGTATTTACAGAACATAAACCCTTTAAAACAACCTCCCACACGAGCTGGAACGACACAAAAATGAGCAACAACAAGAAGAACAAGAGACTTACTAGCGCCACGGAATTCCTGACACTTGATTTGTGTTGTTTGCCCCTTTTTTGGGTCTTGAATCTTGAGAGAACCTTGAGAGGATATTCCTAGGGTTCTAAGGTCTGAAAATAGTGAGAATAAATGACTTAAAACGGGTTGGGGGCATCCTATATAGGTCCAAATATCTTAAACCGCCTTAGTGGGCCCCATAGAGAGGTGCTTGGCGTAGTCTCGCGAAAACGCGAATATCTCTCTACTCCAAGATCGTATCGATGAACGGTTTAATGCGTTGGATACTAGACTCATAGATATTTAATTTGGTTGGTAGATTACCCCGTAATTCCTTGTAAATTAGGAGAAAAGATTAGAAACATTTGACCTAATGTTTAAGTAAAATTATGAACCTAAGTTGCGACAACTTTTGTCGACTTTTGTTTCATAACTCGTTTGACTTCAAGACTTATGATACGGATATTATATGATTAAAATACCTTAATAAATGAACTCTTGAGTGTATTAAGCACCGCTAGATTACTTGAAAATACGAGTTACAACATCCTTGATTCATTTAACTTCTAATACTTGTTAATCACCCTTATACACTCTTGTATCACTTAAGACCAATAGGATTGACTTATTATCATCTCAAAGATAATTCCTTCTTGGATTTATGTTAACTAATATATGGCATGAACTAACACATGTGGATATGGGTTGTAACAGGTGCTCCATCCAGAAATCCAGGAATTTGAAGTACTTAATACCATTGTTGTTTGTATTATAGCACTTGAGAAGTAAAGGTCTATGGTCAGAACCAGTTCTTGAAAGATGCTTCACAACATTATTTTGCATAATCTGGCACCACAAGTTATTAACAAAGACTCTATCAAGCCTCTTCCAAATTCTTCTTCTAGCTTCCCAATTATTGCACCAAGTGAATTTAGGCCCAACATAACCCAAATCCTTAACTTCACAGTTGTCCATATATGAGCTGAAATCTAAGCTTTTATACATTCTGTGAGGTCGACCACCCTGTTTCTCTGCCGGATCTAGAATATCATTGAAGTCAAACCTCCAATGCACCACGGGCCATCAATCATCATGTGTGTGTCTTCCAAGCTACACCATAGGTCTTTTCTTTTGTTAGTGTTACATTTTGCATACACTGCATTTAGGAACATAGTCTTGGCATCCACCCCATTATGAATTTTGATAGTAATTTGTTGATCATCCATAGTAATCACACTTGATTGAATGTTTTCAGACCAAATGAGCCAAATTTGCCCATTTATGTTAGATATGCAATGCTTAAGCCTAAGAAATTTCATATATTTGTCGATCTTGTTCATACTAACAAAAGGTTCCATGAGCGCTATTAAATCTACTTTGTTGATGTTGACAAGCCTTTTCAGTCTAGGCATGGCTTTTTTGTGTTAACTCTTCTAATGTTCCAAAAAATGACACTAATCATGGAACAATGAGGGAAATTAGTTTGATCTACCTCCGTGAGGAGGCGCATTGTCTTTTTGTTTTTTCTTATTTTCCCTTTTTTTTGTTCTGATTCTTGCGTCTGATCACATGAGAGAATTCTTCTTCATTGTCATGGTCCTGCCCATTTTGAAGTTGATTTTCTTGTATCCGAACAGTCACAGTATTTGGAGATGTGATCTCAAATTGTTGTTGTGTTTCTTTTCTCATTGAGACTGAATCACTATTGCTTTGTTGTTGCACTGGGTTCAGATCTAGTTCAAGACATATTCCAGGCAAATTTTTGATTTCTAAGGGGATGCTGACTGACTCATTGACATACTCTTTCCATTCCAACCCCTTGGTTGTCTTGACCACAATATTACTTGATTTCAAACCACTTTTCTCATTATCCGAAGGGCCTTCCTTCATGTTGCCATTGATACTCCTTTCTTTTATGATTTCTTCACTATTAAACCCCTCTGTTGTGTTTATTTTGCTGCTGCTAATTTGAAGGTTTTCTTCATTAGGCAATAAAATAGTTTTGTTTTTTAAGCTGCTGAAAACTTTGACATGTTTGAAAACAACTTTACACCTCTTTTTTGGATTTTTTTTGTGTCTTCTAACCTTGTTCTTCTTTGTAGTTCTACTCTTGATGCTTTGCTGCTTTGGTAAGTCTTCATTTTTATCCTGATCCCTAGCAGTTTCGTTTTGTACCTGGGCAATACTACAGGTCTGATCAGCAGTGTTATTTTCAGACTTGTTAGAACTTTGTTTTTTCTGTGTTCTGTTTTGCCCCTATTTTATCTGGGAATGCTGCAATTCATTGGAGCTGCCAGCTTTCCCTGTTTCACCCTCGTTATTCACTGCACTCTTTGCCTTAATTTCAGTTTCTTCTCTTCCTTATTTGTTCAATTCTTCCTCTTGTTCTCTCTTTTCCAGCTCTCTTTTCCTCTCTAAAACTCTGCAATTCATCATATTGTGACTAAGTTTTCTAAATTGTTTATAATATTTAGGAACCCCTTCATATTCAAGTTTTTGTATGAACCCTTTTTGAGGAGAATTCTTGAATACCTTCCCGACATAAACAACATCTGGTTGCTGTTTAAGTAGATCAATCTCAATTCGAACCTTCACCATGCTAGGTCTAGTTTTACCACGCGTAGCTAGGTCCATTTCGAATGGAGTTCCGACGACACTGACTACTTGCTTAACATACTGCCATGTGTGCATATGAAAGGGGAGACCGGGTAACAACACTCATACCGATGCCATTGGGAGGTCCTCCCCTGGCTTAAAGTCCGGCGACCACCTCTGAAGCCACATTTGTTGTCCCTCTATTTCAATTACTCGCTTGAACCAGACCACATTAAAATCATCTTCGTTTGTAAAATCCAGAAACACATTAAAGTTGTCATAAACCCCAATTTTCACATTACCTTTGATGGAGATTATCTCTTTGAATTTTGACCTAGGGCCTAGGTTTAAGGAATCTACCCACAATTGTGTGTTTACATTCTTCAACCATGATTCCATAGTAGTCCGATGCCTTGAATAAGACTGTTGGCATCCCATTGTGAGTTGAGTGTGATGACCATTTTGGTCATCACTTACTTTTAATTGAATTATGTGTCTTCGAGGCGTGATTTACTTTAGAGTTGCCTCGATTTGCGTGCACAGTCCGGGCACATAGACGGAAAGCTTAAATATGAAATTCTATGAAAAATGATAAAATTTGGTTATAAAATGAGTTAATTTGACTTCGGTCAACATTTTGGGTAAATGGACCCGGACTCTCCTGGAGGTCCGTAGGAAAATATGGGACTTGGGCGTTTGCCCGGAATCTAATTCCGAAGTCCCAAGCCCGAGAAATAAATTTTTTAAAGAAAACTATATTCTAAAATTGTTTAAGGAAATTTGAAAAGAAAATCGATTAGAATGTGATGGTATCGGGCCCGTATTTTGGTTTCGGTGCCCGGTACAAGTCTTATATATGATTTAAGATATTTCTGAAAAATTTGGTGAAAAACGGATGTCGTTTGACGTGATTCAGACCTAAATTGCTAACTTTGATGTTTTATGAAGTTTGAGATTTTTTTTTTTGATTTTGAGATTTAATTCGTTGTTATTGAGGTTATTTTGGAGAGTGGATCACACGGATAAGTTCGTATGATGTTGTTGAGTTAGTACGTGTGTTTGGTTAGGAGCCCCGAGGGCTCGGGTGTGTTTCGGATGTGTTTCGGGAAGTTTTGAACTTAAGAAAAGTTGCAGATATAGCTGTTCAGGTGCACTGATATGTTCTTCTTCGCGTTCGCGGGATGGCCCTTGCGAACGCAATGTGTAAATTATGCTGAAGGAAAATCCTTCTATGTGAATGCGCAGATCAGGTCGCGAACGCGAGGCAGTGTGTGTGTGTGTGTGGGGGGGGGGGGGGGGTTATCCCTTCGCGAACGCGGTCCTGGCCACGCGAACGCGAAGGCCAAGTGGGCCTGGAAAGGGGATGGGGAAATTACCCTACGCGAACGCGATCCACTGGACGCGAACGCGAGGGCTCGAGGGGTTAAAGCTCCGCGAACGCGAGCCCGTTCACGCGAACGTGAAGGCCTACCTAGCCCGACCCATCGCGAACGCGAGGGGTTTGTCGCGAACACGAATTGTGTTTTCGCCCAGTGATTTTAAAAGACAAAAAACAGAACACTTTTGGGATTTCATAAAAATTTCATAAACTTCTTCTTCTTCAAAGCTCTGGGGCGACTTTTGAAGCATTTCTTCACCATAATCTCTTGGGTAAGTAATCGTTAACTTGTTTTCTTCTATTTTCATCAACACCCACTAGATTTCTAGGCCTAAAATATGAGATTAAAGGTAGAAAATTATTGATTTGGGTAGAATTAGGGCTTTTCGATTAATTGCAATTTAGACCTCGTTTCGGGGTCGGATTTGAAAACAAATTATATATTCGGGCTCGTGAGTGAATGGGTAATCGGGTTTTGGTCCGAACCTCATGTTTTGACCAAACGGGCCCGCGGTCGATTTTTGGATTTTTAGGAAGAATGATTAGAAAGCTATAATAAGGCATTGGATTCGAATTGTCGATTATGTATAGATACAATTGATTTGGAGCTGAATTCGAGAGGAAAGGCGGTAATTGAGGATTGAGTTGGCCGTGGAAGTTTGTGGTAAGTGTCCGATCCAACCTTAGCTTGAGGGATTAGGAGTTGTGTCATATTTGCTAATTGCTTCTTGTTGAGTACGACATATAGACATGGTGACGAGTATCTATACATTGGTGTCGAGCATGACCGTGAGTCTTAAATTGATAGTTGTTGTGTTCTTAAATGTTACTACGGATGCTTTAATTGATGACTCTCGATATGGAGCAAAGATTTAGTTTATTCTCGTGGATTTTATTTATGAATGAGTATTGGTATTAATTGAGCTGAGTAGAAGTTGAGTTAGGATTGGTTATAGCTGATTCTCCCTTGCCGGGATGTTTGTTTCGATATTATTGCTCCATTGTCGGGAAGTTATTATATTGCCTTTGTCCCCTTGTGGGGAAGTTATTATATTGCTTTTGTTCCCTTGTCGGGAAGTTATTATATTGCTTTTGTTCCCTTGCCAGGAAGTTATTATATTGCTTTTATTCCCTTGACGGGAAGTTATTATATTGCTTTTGTTCTATTGCCGGGATTCCTTATGATTTTGTGTTGGCTTGTAAATAGGAGCGGGTGGTACGCCTACCATAAGATATGATGAAATGGGAGAGGTGGTACGCCTACCACGAGATTGATGAAATGGGAGCAGGTGGTACGCCTACCACGAGATTTAATGAAGTGGGAGCGGGTGGTACGCCTGCCACAAGATATGATGGAATGGGAACGAGTGGTACGCCTACCACAAGAGTTAATGAAATGGGAGCGGGTGGTACGCCTACCACAAGATATGAGAAATGGGATCGGGTTGCACGCCTGCAACAAGATGTGAACCAAAAGTGAAATTTGCCTTTGTTTTCCTTATCCTTATTAGACTTTAAATTTTGGTTTCCTTATAATTCTCTTGAGATTCTGTTTTATCTAATATTCCCCGAAGCATGTTTCCCCTTCCCAGCTTTAATTGTTGTTCTAGTTCATTTTTCCGCCGCATATATATATATATATATATATAGGTTTATCTGGAGTCTGGTCCTCGCTCGTCACTACCTCGCCGGGGTTAGGCCAGGCACTTACCAGCACATGGGGTCGGTTGTGCTGATACTACACTCTACACTCTGTGCAGATACCGGAGCAGTACTTGGTCAGCAGCAGTAGCTCGGGAGCTAGCCTTCAGTCCATTGAGATCCCGAGGTAGTCCTGCAAGCGTCCGCAGTCCCGACATCTCTTCTATCTATTTAGATGTTCTGTTTTCTTTTGTATCCGAGACAGACTATGTTCCTTCTTTCAGACACTTATATGTAGTGATCATAGATAGTCTGTGGATGTTGTGACACTAGTTTCTGGGTAGAGGCATGTGTTGGTTTTCGAGACATTTTGGTTTTATATTTATTTAAGTCTTCCGCTTAAATCTCATATTCTGCTGTTATTTAAATGTGTATTACTTGTTAATGTAATTGGTAAGAAGATTTAAAACAAAAGAGTTAATAATTTCTAAGTTCATGGCTTGCCTAGCTTCTACGAGTAGGTTCCATCACGACCCCCGAGGGTGGGAATTCCGGGTCGTGACAAGTTGGTATCAGAGCTTTAGGTTACATAGGTCTCACAATTCACGGACAAGCTTCGTAGATTCTGAGGGATCGGTACGAAGACGTCTGTATTTATCCCTAAAGGCTACAGAGTTAGGAAAAGATCACATTTGTTCTTTATTGTTGTGCGGTTTTTTTCTCAATGCTAATTGAATTTCTACTCCGTTCTTTCGCAGATGGCGAGAACACACGCTTCCTCATCTATCGCTCAGTAGCCCGAGCCCCCAGTAGCAGCTCCCATGAGGGGTAGAGGGCGAGGCCGAGGCCGTGCTAGAGGCCGAGGTAGGGGCAAAGCTCAGCCCTGAGCAGCAGCACCAGTGACGGAGCCTTAGGTTGACTTTGATGATGAGGTTCCAGCCCCAACAGTTCTGGTTGGCTCAGCTCAGGTCCCAGAGGGGTTTATTGCTACCCCAGTTCTTCAGGATGCTCTGGTCCGATTAATGGGCCTCATGGAGAGTGTCACTCGAGCGGGCTTGCTTCCTGTAACACCAGCTGTCACTCAGGCTGGAGGAGGAGCCCAAACTCCTGCTACTCACACTCGGGAGCAGTAAGCTCCCCAGATTCAGATTCCATCGGTTCAGCCAGTGGGAGCAGTTCAGTCGGGCGTGGTAGCTCAGACCGGCGATGGAGCGGCTATATCCGTCGATGCTTTGTGGAGGTTGGATAGATTTACCAAGATCTTCACTACTACTTTCATCGGAGCTTCTTCTGAGGATCCATAGGATTTCCTAGACAGCTGCCACGAGGTTCTCAGAAACATGGGTATTGTTGAGACCAATGGGGTCAATTTTGCTACATTTCGCTTGTCTGGATCCGCCAAGACTTGGTGGAGAGATTATTGCTTGGCTAGACCAGACGGATCGCCATCTTTGACTTGGGAACAATTTTCAGTGTTGTTTTTGGAGAAGTTTCTCCCCATTACTCAGAAAGAGGCCTATCAGAGGCAGTTTGAGTGCCTCCAGCAGGGTTCCATGACTGTTACCCAGTATGAGACCAGGTTCATCGACTTAGCTTTCCATGCCCTTGTCATACTTCCTACCGAGAGAGAGAGAGAGAGAGAGGGTGAGGAGGTTTATTGATGGTCTTATTCAAACGATTCGTCTTTAGATGGTTAGGGAGACCGGGAATGAGATATCGTTTTAGAAGGAGGCCAATGTGGCCAGGAGAGTGGAGATGGTTCTATCACAGAGAGGTAGTCATGGGTCGGATAAGAGGCCCCATCATTCAGGTAGATTCAGTGGTACCTCGTCTGGAGGTAGGGATTCATATGGTAGAGGCCATCATCCTAGGCCATTTCAGTCAGCTCTTCATGTTTCTCACGGTGCTTCAGGTAGCCGTGGTCATTAGATGTAGTATTCTGATCAGCAGTCTTACAGTGCACCACCAACACCTATCAGTGCACCACCGCTTCAGAGTTTCCAGGGTCGTCAGCCCCAGCAGCCGAGAGCTTGTTTTACTTATGGCGACACGAGGCACATTGCTAGGTCTTTCCCTCGATCTTGGAACAGTTCTCTGCATCAGGGTTCCCGTGCTATGGTACAAGCACCAGGTGTTCCACAGGCCGCCCAGCCAGCTAGAAGCGGGGGTAGAGGTGCTAGAGGTGGAGGTAGAGGTGCTAGAGGTGGAGCTCAGACCTCTAGAGGTGGAGGCCAACCAGTAGCAGGCCGTCCCAGAGATGTAGTTCAGGGTGGTGGGGCCCAGCCCCGATATTATGCTCTCCCAGCCAGGCCCGAGGCTAAGGCTTCAGATGTAGTTATTACATGTACGGTTCTGGTTTGTGATAGAGATGCTTCAGTGTTGTTTGATCCAAGGTCTATATACTTGTATGTGTCATCTTATTTTGCACCGTATCTGATCATGCCTAGTGATTTATTGAGTGTTCCTGTTTATGTGTCCACACTGGTGGGTGATTCTATTATGGTAGATCGAGTCCATCATTCTTGTATTGTGGTGATTGAGGGTCTTGAGACTCATGTAGATTTGCTTCTTTTAGACATAGTCGATTTCGATGTTATATTGGGGATGGACTGGTTATCACCTTACCATGCTATCTTGGACTGCCATGCCAAGACTATGACCTTAACTTTACCGGGTTTGCCTCGTTTAAAGTGAAGAGGGACTCCTAGTCATTCTACCCGTAGTGTTATCTCTTATGTAAAGGCTCGGCGTATGGTCAGGAAGGGGTGTTTGGCCTATTTGGCATATGTTCGGGATTCTAGTGCTGAGGTTCCCTCTATTGACTGTGCCCGTTGTTCGTGAGTTCCCTGAGGTATTTCCTTCAGACCTGCTAGGTATGCCGCCCGATAGGGATATTGACTTTTGCATTGATTTAGCTCTGGGCACTCAACCCATTTTATTCCGCCGTATTGTATGGCCCCGCCTGAGTTGAAAGAGTTGAAGGAACAATTGCAAAACTTGCTTGAGAAGGGTTTCATTAGACCCAGCGTTTCGCCTTGGGGTGCGCCTGTAAGCACATGATTTTTGCCCTATGAAAGAATTACTCCCAAAAAATTCAAAATAAAACAACTTTCCTTGGTGTGCAATTTTTGAATTTTTGTGGTATTTTTGGATAATTATTTGCATTTTGTCTGCGCATGTTTATTTGTTAAATTAATAAAAAATACAAAAATATGTCGCATTTGCATTTAGTATTTAACCCTACAATTGTTAGTAATTATGTTTGTTTTACAAAAATGAAAATTACAAAAATAGGCATCTTTCACATTTTTAGCATTTAATGTCCAATTGTACAATTTTATGCTTAATTATTACTTAATTATGTGTTAATTGTTATTGGGAGTTAATTTGCGCTTTTATAAATTAATTTAGTTCTATATGATAGTTTAAGAATTTTTAGAATTTAGTTTTAGAAAAATAAAAAAAGAAAAAAGAGCAAAAAATGAAGAAAATCGGAATTGAGCCTCTTCTCCAAATTTCAAACCACAGGCCCAAAAAATACCCAATCTTCCCCGTGACCCGGTCTATTTCAACACGGGTCGACCCGGTCCGCCCCATAACTAAACTATCTGCCCAACCCCCTCCCATTTTTCATTTTTCTTGTTGAAACCCAAACATAAGAAACCCTAAAACTACCTGCCCCCCTCTCTTTCTTCTTCCTCTCCAAAAGCTTCCCCAAGCTCCCCTCCCATGGCTTCCCATGGCTGCCCGTTGACCACCCTCCAGTCCACCAGCTTCCTCCTCACGACCAGCTGCTGCCGCTGCTTCGTCTTCTTCTCTGTCGGAAACCCTGGACCAAAAAACCTAACGCCCCAAGCTGCCATCACCCGTCCCCCATTCACACAAACGACCCCTCTACGTCCAGCTCCGAACAACCACCCCCACCACCAAAACCAGCATCCATTGTCGACACTACCCAGTCGACCTCCATGCTCCACTATCACTCCGCCATGAACGACCCTCGACGAGTTTCTGCTTCAGTCAAGCTCCAATGTTCAGTAGTAGCAGCTGCTACTGCTTCACTGCTGCGTCGTTTGCTTCTTCAGCTCGTGCTGCTGCTGTTTCTTCTCCTCCGTCGCTGCTGACCATGGACGAGCTGCAAGCTCGTCGCTGCTGCGTCTTCTTCGTCTACTGCTTCGAACTGCTGCTGCTCTTTCATCTTCACCATTGCTACATTCAATTGTTTCTTCGTTGGTCGTCTTCGTCGTCAAGTTATTTTGGTGCGATAATCGTTTCCGGGCAGATTTCTTCCGAGTTCATTATCGTTCCGATCCGGTTAGTTGGTTTAAGTTTCGTTCCCGTCCATAATTTGTTTGATATTTTTCGGATCTGAAATCATTAAATGTTTGATTCTTGTTCTTAATTTTTATTCAGCTGTTTTACTTTTCTTGTTTATTTTTTTGTAAGAATTGTTAGTTTAATTATAATATTGTTAGATTTAAATTGAAGTTCAATTAATTATTTTTCAGTTTGTTTTATTAATTTAAGAGGATTTAAGTTTAATATAGAAGAGTGTTGGTTTAATCATTTGGATCCGTCATGTTTGTTGTTTAATTAATGTTCATTTTGTTTGAAGTTCGTTTTTAATTCAGTGATTTAATGTGAGTTTTTGTTTTGGTTTTTAATTTTTGTTTTATTTAGTTTGAATCATGTATCTTTGTTGTATTTTGTTGGATTTAATTTAAAAAATCAATTGATTATTTGAAGTTTAGTGATTTGAATATGTTTATTTGTTTTGTTTAAGCTTAATTCAAGTTTAATTCGAATTTTAATAAAACTTGCTTGTTATTGTTGTTGAATCTTTTCATTTATGTCTATACTTTGTCTGATTGTTCTTGAATCCGAAATTAGTATAAGTTTGATTTTTTTTGTTTATTGTTTATCATTTATGATTATTTCTTGAGTTTGTCTCATGATCTTGTTTAAGTTTAATATAGAAATTGTTGGTTGTAATGTTGTTAGATTTAATTTTAAGTTCAAATGATTATTGAATTTAGAAATCTGAATATACTTGTTTGTTGTTGTTGTTTTTTGAATCTGAAAGTAGGTTTGTTTATTGTTAAAAAATATTGTTCAATCAAAATAATTTTAGTTGTTCTTTGTTGTTCATCATTTAGTTTGAATTTGTTGTTGAAAATTGTTTAGAAATTGGTCATATTTGCTGTATTTTGGTTGAAATTTATTAGGTGAATTGGTTATAGCTGATGGGGGTAGTTTGGTAATTTGCAGTACGTTCCGGGGTAATATGGTAATTTCAGTAAGGTCGGAGGGGTATTTTTGGAATTAAAATTATGAACAAATGTTTATTTTGAGTGCTCTATCCATTAGAATTAAATAATTTGTTAATAATATTAAAATAATGTAGGCATGAGGGTCAAGACATAATGGTGGGGAATAATGTACTTGTTTAATCAAAAGTGAGGAACAAGACATAGTGAGATTGCGGGGCTCAAGAAAAGTTTGTTTAAATAAATAATAATTGTATTTTTTAACTAGTAGTGGGTTTGGTAGGAGAAAGTGTTTATTTTATTAATTGATTAAAAGGTTTGGGATGAGAAATAAAATGAGAAGACTTGATCAGATTTTTAAGAGGAGACCCCTGAAAAAAGAACAAGAAATTTCAGCCATCAAAACTTCCTCTAAACAGCTCTTTCTTTCTGATTTCCAGATTGAAGTTTGATATTCAAAATTCAAAACAAAAACATTAGAAAAAAAAAGAATAGAGTTGGGTTCTGTTTGAGTTGATTTTCTGTTTAAGTTTACTTTGGTGAATTTTCCAAAGAATTTAAGTTCAGTTTTGAAGGCATTTGGGTGATTTTCGAGTTATTGTGCTGTTACCCGAGTTATTTGGTTCATTTGCTATTGCTGTTGGTTCTTTGTCGAAATCTTGGAGTTTTGGTTGGGTTTGAATCATTCTTGTATTGGCTGGTTGTTGCTGTGGTATTTGCTGTTGCTGCTTCGAATTACTGCTCGCTCTACTGACCTTTCTTCTTCTTCTTCAATTGTAAGCATTTTCAGGTACACATTTCTGAAACTATGTTTGTTGAAAGCTTGAAGCTGAAATAAAAAATGAAGAAATGAATGTAGTTTGCTTTACAGTACTCGTGTTCAAAATATAGCAAATAGCTTAAATGATAGTTAACCCATATTTGTTTAAGTTCATTCCAACTACATTTATTCCGTATGAATTGTAATGTACTCTAATTGATATGGACTGTTAAATAGTATGTTGTTTAAATCAGATGTATCTCCATATATATAACAATTTAGTCAGATTTGGTGATGATAGTATAACTGAATCATGGCAAGCGTCTGTGTGTACTTCTGTTGGGATCTTTGAACTATCAAACTCGTTATATCCGGTCTAATTTGATTTCCAGAAAATGTATTCCAAACAAATTTTCATATTGTGTTATGTTAGTACCAACAATTTAGCCATGTATGCCAACCCTCTTGTTGGGCTCCTCGTTTCAACATAGTTTTAATGAAGCAGATTAATAATTAATATTGGTATCGGCCCATCATTTAAACGAAGTGGGTATTAATAAGGTCGGCAGGTTTTACATATTTTGAAGTACGAAACAACGCAACAATTTTAAGAACATTAATCTAATAGGCATGAGTTTTAATAAGATGGTGCGACGCTTGGATCTAATAAACTCCCGAATAAGTATTAATAATTAAGGTTAATTTCAGTGCTAATAGCCGTGAACAATTATTCGTTTGTTATACTATTAGGAGGAGTGTTAAGTTAGCCATAGGATAGTTAATCACGTTCGAATATATTATTTTATCGTTCTCAATTTTGTTTATAATTTCTAGTAATGTTCCTTTCAGTTAATGTTCATCTCAATCTAGCGTTTAATATGGTACGCCTCTTTTAAGCTCGTAACGAGTTAGGATTTTCTCTCATTCATTTTAGAGACGAACATAATAGAAAAATGTAGTCGATGTAGGTTCACCCTTTTTAAAAAAATAATGAGACGAGCCTCGCCAAATAAAAATGCAAATTGCGGGGCCCTCAATAATTGGCCATAATAAATACTTAGAACTTGGGATGGACTGTTTAGCAAACTTCACTGCCTCCCCAAAGATAACAATGCGTTAGACTCTTTAGGCGCGACTTAACTAAATTACATTCTTAAAATTCGGGTGCGCATTTATGTGACCCAAATTCAAATCTCGACGTCGGAATGTATTGACGACCACGTGTGCATTGATTGTGACGTGGTTCGAGATGCATTTTCACAACGTTGCAATTCTATAAAAAAAATAATAATAAAAGCGGTTTAAACTTAATAAAAGCACATAAGTAATAACATGTATTAAATCAGATATCTAGCCATTATAACAATTTAAGCGACGTGCTAGAACCACGGGATTCGAGGGTGCCTAACACCTTCCCTCGGGTCAACAGAATTCCTTACTTAGAATTTCTGGTTCGCAGACTTCATTTGGAAAGTCGAATATTTTCCTCGATTTGGGATTCAAGATAAACCGGTGACTTGGGACACCAAAAGCCAAACCTTTCCCAAGTGGCGACTTTGAAATAAATAAATAATCCCATTTCGAATATTGTCACTTAAATTGGAAAAACTCCCTCGCGTAGTTACCCTTCGGGGCGGGCGCGCAAAAAAGAGGTGTGACAGCGCCGATATTGTTTGTTAAGAAAAAGTATGGTTCGATGAGAATGTGTATTGATTACCGGCAGTTGAACAAGGTTACAATCAAGAATAAGTATCCACTACCGAGGATTGATGATTTTTTCGATCAGCTTCAGGGTGCCAAGGTATTTTCAAAGATTGACTTGAGATCTGTCTGCCATCAGTTGAGGATTAGGGCATCCGATGTCCCTAAGTCAGCTTTCCGCACTCGGTACGGGCATTATGAGTTCTTGGTTATGTCATTCGGGTTGACCAATGCCCCAACAACTTTTATGGATTTGATGAACCGAGCGTTCAAGCCTTATTTGGACTCGTTCATGATAGTCTTCATTGATGATATTTTGATATATTCCCGCAGCTAGGAGGAGCACGAGCAGCATCTCAGAGTGGTTCTTCAAACTCTAAAGGATAATCGGTTATATTCTAAGTTCTCGAAGTGTAAGTTTTGGTTGAGTTCAGTTGCATTCCTGGGTCATGTTGTATCAGCTGAGGGTATTCAGGTTAACCCGAAGAAGATTGAGGCAGTCAAGAACTGGCCTAGACCAGCATCAGCTATAGAGATTCGAAGTTTCTTGGGATTGGCAGGCTACTATCGTCAGTTCACATCTATCGTAGCCCCGATGACCAGGTTGACCCAGACAGGTGCCCAGTTCAGATGGTCGGACGAGTGTGAGGCGAGCTTTCAGAAGCTCAAGACAGCTCTGACTATGGCACCAGTGTTGGTTTTTCCCACAGGTTTAGGGCCTTATACAATTTATTGTGACGCATCTCGTATTGGGCTTGGTGTAGTGTTGATGCAGGATAGCAAGGTCATTGCCTATGCTTCGCGGCAGTTGAAGATTCATGAGAAGAACTATCCGGTTCATGATTTGGAGTTGCCAGCCTTTGTTCACGCATTGAAGATTTGGAGGCATTATCTGTATGGCGTGGCATGTGAGGTGTTCACAGATCACAAGAGTCTTCAGTATTTGTTCAAGCAAAAGGAGTTAAATTTGAGGCAGAGGAGGTGGTTGGAGTTGTTGAAGGATTATGATATCACTATCTTATATCACCCGGGAAAGGCCAATGTGGTGGCCGATGCTTTGAGTAGAAAGTCAGCCAGTATAGGCAGTCTTACTTATATTCCGATCGGTGAGAGGCCACTTGCTTTGGATGTTCAGGCTTTGGCTAATCGGTTTGTGAGGTTGGATATTTCTGAGCCTAGTCATGTATTAGCTTGCACGGTCGCTCGTTCTTCTTTATTATAGCGTATCCGTGATCGATAGTTTGATGATTCCCATTTATGTGTCCTTAGAGTCGCGGTGCAGCGCGGAGGTGCCAAGCAGGTTACCTTAGATGATGATGGAGTTTTGAGATCGCAGGGTCGAGCTTGTGTGCCTAATGTGGATGGGCTTCGAGAGTTGATCTTAGAGGAGGCCCATAGCTCCCGATACTCTATTCATCCGGGCGCCACGAAGATGTATCAAGATTTGCGGCAGCATTATTGGTGGCGTAGAATGATTAAGGATATCATTGCATATGTGGCTCGGTGTTTGAATTGTCAGCAGGTTAAGTATGAGCATCACAGAACTGGTGGTTTGTTTCTGAGGATTGAGCTTCCCGAGTGGAAGTGGGAGCGGATCACTATGAATTTCATTATTGGACTCTCGTAGACTCGGAGGAAGTTCGACGTAGTATGTGTCATTGTTGATAGGCTGACCAAGTCAGCACATTTCATTCTTGTGGCAGTCTCCTATTCATCAGCGAGGTTAGTTGAGATCTATATCCGGGAGATTGTTCGTCTTCATGGTGTACCTGTGTCTATCATTTCGGACCGAGGCACGTAGTTTACCTCATGGTTCTGGAGAGCAGTTCAGCGAGAGTTGGGCACTTAGGTTGAGTTGAGTACAACATTTCATCCTCTGATGGACGGGCAGTCTGAGCGGACTATTCATATTTTGGAGGATCTGCTTTGAGCTTATGTCATTGACTTTGGAGGCTCGTGGGATCAGTTTTTGCCTTTAGTAGAGTTTTCCTACAACAACAGCTACCAGTCGAGTATCCAGATGGCTCCTTATGAGGCTTTATATGGTAGGCAGTGTCGGTCTCCAGTTGGATGGTTTGAGCCGGGAGAGGCTCGGTTGTTGGGTACGGATCTGGTTCAGGAGGCCTTGGACAAGGTCAGGATTATTCAGGATAGGCTCCGTATAGCTCAGTCCAGGCAAAAGAGTTATGCAAACCGCAAGGTTCGAGATGTGGCTTTTATGGTCGGTGAGCGGGTATTGCTCCGAGTGTCGCCTATGAAGGGCGTGATGTGATTTGGGAAGAAGGGGAAGCATAGCCCTAGGTTCATTGGTCCATTTGAGATTCTTGATCGAGTGGGAGAGGTGGCTAATAGACTTGCATTGCCTCCGAGCTGATCAGCCATGCATCTAGTGTTTCATGTGTCCATGCTTCGGAAGTATCACGACGATCCATCCCACGTGTTAGATTTTAGCACTATCTAGTTCGACAAGGACTTGTCTTAGGAGGAGGAGCCGGTAGCTATTCTAGACCGGCAGGTTCGTCAGTTGAGGTCGAAGAGTTTTCCTTCTGTTCGTGTTCAGTAGAGAGGTCAACCTCCTGAGGCATCGACCTGGGAGTCCAAGTTCGATATGCGGAGCCGTTATCCTAACCTTTTCCCCGACTCAGGTACTTCCTTCTTCTATCCGTTCGAGGTCTTGAAAACCTCATTTAGAGTCACCTCGATTTGCGTGCACAGTCCGAGCACGTAGCCGGAAAGCTTAAATATGAAATTCTATGAAAAATGATAAAATTTGGTTATAAAATGAGTTAATTTGACTTCGGCCAACATTTTGGGTAAATGGACCCGTACCCATGATTTGACGGTCCTGGAGGGTCCGTAGGAAAATATGGGACTTGGGCGATTGCCTGGAATCGAATTCCGAGGTCCCAAGCCCGAGAAACGATTTTTTTAAAGAAAATTATTTTCTGAAATTGTTTAAGGAAATTTGAAATGAAAATCGATTAGAATGTGATGGTATCGGGCCCATATTTTGTTTCCGGCGCCCGGTACAAGTCTTATATATGATTTAAGACATTTCTGAAAATTTGGTGAAAAACGTACGTCATTTGACGTGATTCGGACCTAAATTGCTAAAGTTGATGTTTTATGAAATTTGAGAAAAATTCTTTGATTTTGAGATTTAATTCATTGTTATTGAGGTTATTTTGGCATAAGTTCGTATGATGTTGTTGAGTTAGTGCGTGTGTTTGGTTAGGATCCCCAAGGGCTCGGGTGTGTTTCAGATGTGTTTCGGGAAGTTTTGAGCTTAAGAAAAGTTGCAGAAATTGCTGTTCAGGTGCACTGATATGTTCTTCTTTGCGTTCGCGGGATGGCCCTCGCGAATGCGATGTATAAATTCTGCTGAAGGAAAATCCTTCTACGCGAACGCATAGATCAAGTCGCGAACGCGAGGCAGTGAGGAGTTATCCCTTCGCGAACGCGGTCCTGGCAATGCGAACGCGAAGGCCAAGTGGGCTTGGGTAGCGTATGCGAAGAGTGTTTCGCCCAGTGATTTTAAAAGACCAAAAACAGAACACTTTCGGAATTTCATAAAAATTTCATAAACTTCATCTTCTCCAAAGCTCTGGGGCGACTTTTGAAGCATTCCTTCACCATAATCTCTTGGGTAAGTAATCTTTCACTTGTTTTCTTCCATTTTCATTAATACCCACTAGATTTCTAGGCCTAAAACATGAGATTAAGGGTAGAAAATTAGGGATTTGGATAGAATTAGGGCTTTTTGATTAATTGCAATTTAGACCTCATTTCAGGGCCGGATTTAAAAAAAAATTATATATTCGGGCTCGTGAGTACATAAAATCGGGTTTTGGTCCGAACCTTGCGTTTTGACCAAGCGGGTACGGGGTCGATTTTTGGATTTTTGGGAAAAATGATTAGAAAGCTATAATTAGGCATTGGATTCGAATTGTTTAGCATTTATTGATGTTATGAAGTCGATTATGTATAAATACAATTGATTTGGAGCCGAATTCGAGAGGAAAGGCGGTAATTTAGGATTGAGTTGACCGTGAAAGGTTGAGGTAAGTGTCCAGTCTAACCTTAGCTTGAGGGATTAAGAGTTGTGTCCTATTTGCTAATTGCTTCTTGTTGAGTACGACGTATAGGCATGGTGACGAGTATCTATACGTTGGTATCGAGCATGACCATGAGTCTTAAATTGATAGTTGTTGTGTTCTTAAATGTTACTACGGATGCTTTAATTGATGACACTCGATATGGAGCAAAGATTTAGTTTAGTTTTGTGGATTTTATTTATGAATGAGTATTGGTATTATTGGAGCTGAGTAGAAGTTGAGTTAGGATTGGTTATAGCTGGTTCTCCCTTGCCGGGATGTTTGTTTAAATATTGTTGCTCCCTTGCCGGAAAGTTATTATATTGCCTTTGTCCCCTTGTGGGGAAGTTATTATATTACTTTTGTTCCCTTGCTGGGAAGTTATTATATTGCTTTTGTTCCCTTGCCGGGAATTTATTATATTGCTTTTGTTCCATTGCCAGGATTCCTTGTGATTTTGTGTTGGCTTGTAAATGGTAGCGGGTGGTATGCCTTCCATAAGATATGATGAAATGGGAGCGGGTGGTACGCCTACCACGAGATTTGATGAAATGGGAGCGGGTGGTACGCCTACCACAAGATATGATGAAATGGGAACGGGTGGTATGCCTACCACGACATTTGATGAAATGGTAGCGGGTGGATATGCAATACTTAAGCCTAAGAAATTTCATGTATTTGTCAATCTTGTTCATACTAACAAAAGGTTCCATGAGCGCTATTAAATCTACTTTGTTGATGTTGACAAGCTTTTTCAGTCTAGGCATGGCTTTTTTGTGTTAACTCCTCTAATGTTCCAAAAAATAACACTAATCATGGAACAATGAGGGAAATTAGTTTGATCTACCTCCGTGAGGAGGCGCATTGTCTTTTTGTTTTTTCTTATTTTCCCTTTTTTTGTTCTGATTCTTGCGTCTGATCACATGAGAGAATTCTTCTTCATTGTCATGGTCCTGCCCATTTTGAAGTTGATTTTCTTGTATCCGAACAATCACATTATTTGGAGATGTGATCTCAAATTGTTGTTGTGTTTCTTTTCTCATTGAGACTGAATCACTATTGCTTTGTTGTTGCACTGGGTTCAGATCTAGTTCAAGACATATACCAGGCAAATTTTTGATTTCTGAGGGGATGTTGACTGACTCATTGACATACTCTTTCCATTCCAACCCCTTGGTTGTCTTGACCACAATATTACTTGATTTCAAACCACTTTTCTCATTATCCGAAGGGCCTTCCTTCATGTTGCCATTGATACTCCTTTCTTTTATGATTTCTTCACTGTTAAACCCCTCTGTTGTGTTTATTTTGCTGCTGCTAATTTGAAGGTTTTCTTCATTAGGCAATAAAACAGTTTTGTTTTTTAAGCTGCTGAAAACTTTGATATGTTTGAAAACAACTTTACACCTCTTTTTTGGATTTTTTTGTGTCTTCTAACCTTGTTCTTCTTTGTAGTTCTTCTCTTGATGCTTTGCTGCTTTGGTAAGTCATCATTTTTATCCTGATCCCTAGCAGTTTCGTTTTGTACCTGGGCAATAATACATGTCTGATCAGCAGTGTTATTTTCAGACTTGTTAGAACTCTGTTTTTTCTGTGTTCTGTTTTTGCCCCTATTTTATCTGGGAATGCTGCAATTCATTGGAGCTGCCAGCTTTCCCTGTTTCACCCTCGTTATTCACTGCACTCTTTGCCTTAATTTCAGTTTCTTCTCTTCCTTCTTTGTTCAATTCTTCCTCTTGTTCTCTCTTTTCCAACTCTCTTTTCCTCTCTAAAACTCTGCAATTCATCATATTGTGACCAAGTTTTCTAAATTGTTTATAATATTTAGGAACCCCTTCATATTCAAATTTTTGTATGAACCCTTTTTGAGGAGAATTCTCGAATACCTGCCCGACATAAACAACATCTGGTTGCTGTTTAAGTAGATCAATCTCAATTCGAACCTTCACCATGCTAGGTCTAGTTTTACCACGCGTAGCTAGGTCCATTTCGAATGGAGTTCCGACGACACTGACTACTTGCTTAACATACTGCCATGTGTGCATATGAAAGGGGAGACCAGGTAACAACACTCATACCGATGCCACTGGGAGGTCCTCCCCTGGCTTAAAGTCCGGCGACCACCTCTGAAGCCACATTTGTTGTCCCTCTATTTCAATTACTCGCTTGAACCAGACCACATTAAAATCATCTTCGTTTGTAAAATCTAGAAACACATTAAAGTTGTCATAAACCCCAATTTTTACATTACCTTTGATGGATATTATCTCTTTGAATTTTGACCTAGGGCCTAGGTTTAAGGAATCTATCCACAATTGTGTGTTTACATTCTTCAACCATGATTCCATAGTAGTCCGATGCCTTGAATAAGACTGCCGGCATCCCATTATGAGTTAAGTGTGATGACCAAAATGGTCATCACTTACTTTTAATTGAATTCTGTGTCTTCGAGGCCTTGAAAACCTCATTTAGAGTCGCCTCGATTTGCATGCACAGTCCGGGCACATAGCCGGAAAGCTTAAATATGAAATTCTATGAAAAATGATAAAATTTGGTTATAAAATGAGTTAATTTGACTTCGGTCAACGTTTTAGGTAAATGGACCCCGGACCCTCCTGGAGCGTTCGTAGGAAAATATGGGACTTGGGCGTTTGCCCGGAATCGAATTCCGAGGTCCCAAGCCCGAGAAATGAATTTTTTAAAGAAAATTATATTCTAAAATTGTTTAAGGAAATTTGAAAAGAAAATCGATTAGAATGTGATGGTATCGGGCCCATATTTTGGTTCCGGCGCCCGGTACAAGTCTTATATATGATTTAAGACATTTCTAAAAAAATGTGGTAAAAAACAGACGTCGTTTGACGTGATTCAGATCTAAATTGCTAACGTTGATGTTTTATGAGGTTTGAGAATTTTTTTTTGATTTTGAGATTTAATTCGTTGTTATTGAGGTTATTTTGGAGAGTGGATCACACGGATAAGTTCGTATGATGTTGTTGAGTTAGTACGTGTGTTTGGTTAGGAGCCCCGAGGGCTAGGGTGTGTTTCGGGAAGTTTCTAACTTAAGAAAAGTTGCAGATATAGCTGTTCAGGTGCACTGATATGTTCTTCTTCGCGTTCGCGGGATGGCCCTTGCGAACACAATGTGTAAATTATGCTGAAGGAAAATCCTTCTATGTGAATGCGTAGATCAGGTCGCGAATGCGAGGCAGTGTGTGTGCGTGTGTGTGAGGGGGGGGGGGGGGGGTTATCCCTTCGCGAACGCGGTCCTGGCCACGCGAACGCGAAGGCCAAGTGGGCCTGGGAAGGGGATGGGGAAATTACCCTACGCGAACGCGATCCACTGGACGCGAACGCGAGGGCTCGAGGGGTTAATTCTCCATGAACGCGAGCCCGTTCACGCGAACGTGAAGTCTTACCCAGCCCGACCCATCGCGAATGTGAGGGGTTTGTCGCGAACACGAACTGTGTTTTCGCCCAGTGATTTTAAAAGACCAAAAATAGAACACTTTTGGGATTTCATAAAAATTTCATAAACTTCTTCTTCTCCAAAGATCTGGGGCAACTTTTGAAGCATTTCTTCACCATAATCTCTTGGGTAAGTAATCTTTAACTTGTTTTCTTCTATTTTCATCAATACCCACTAGATTTCTAGGCCTAAAATATGAGATTAAAGGTAGAAAATTAGGGATTTGGGTAGAATTAGGGCTTTTCGATTAATTGCAATTTAGACCTCGTTTCGGGGTCGGATTTGAAAACAAATTATATATTCGGGCTCGTGAGTGAATGGGTAATCGGGTTTTAGTCCGAACCTCGTATTTTGACCAAGCGGGCCCGCAGCCGATTTTTGGATTTTTGGGAAGAATGATTAGAAAGCTATAATTAGGCATTGTATTCGAATTGTTTAGAATTTATTGATGTTATGAAGTTGATTATGTATAGATACAATTGATTTGGAGCTGAATTCGAGAGGAAAGGCGGTAATTGAGGATTGAGTTGGCCGTGGAAGTTTGTGGTAAGTGTCCGATCCAACCTTAGCTTGAGGGATTAGGAGTTGTGTCCTATTTGCTAATTGCTTCTTGTTGAGTATGACATATAGGCATAGTGACGAGTATCTATACGTTGGTGTCGAGCATGACCGTGAGTCTTAAATTGATAGTTGTTGTGTTCTTAAATGTTACTACGGATGCTTTAATTGATGACTCTCGATATGGAGAAAAGATTTAGTTTATTCTCGTGGATTTTATTTATGAATGAGTATTGGTATTAATTGAGCTGAGTAGAAGTTGAGTTAGGATTGGTTATAGCTGATTCTCCCTTGCCGGGATGTTTGTTTCGATATTGTTGCTCCCTTGCCGGAAAGTTATTATATTTCCTTTGTCCCCTTGTGGGGAAGTTATTATATTGCTTTTGTTCCCTTGTCGGGAAGTTATTATATTGCTTTTGTTCCCTTGCTGGGAAGTTATTATATTTCTTTTATTCCCTTGCCGGGAAGTTATTATATTGCTTTTGTTCTATTGCCGGGATTTCTTATGATTTTGTGTTGGCTTGTAAATAGGAGCAGGTGGTACGCCTACCATAATATATGATGATATGGGAGAGGGTGGTACGCCTACCACGAGATTTGATGAAATGGGAGCGGGTGGTACGCCTACCATAATATATGATGATATGGGAGAGGGTGGTACGCCTACCACGAGATTTGATGAAATGGGAGCGGGTGGTACGCCTACCACGAGATTTAATGAAATGGGAGCGGGTGGTACGCCTACCATAAGATATGATGGGATATGATGGAATGAGAACGAGTGGTATGCCTACCACAAGGGTTAATGAAATGGGAGCGGGTGGTACGCCTACCACAAGATATGAGAAATAGGATCGGGTTGCATGCCTGCAACAAGATGTGAACCAAAAGTGAAATTTGCCTTTGTTTTCCTTATCCTTATTAGACTTTAAATTTTGGTTTCCTTATAATTCTCTTGAGATTCTGTTTTATCTGTTATTCCCCGAAGCATGTTTCCCCTTCCCCGCTTTAATTGTTGTTCCAGTTCATTTTTCTACCGTATATATATAGGTTTATCTGGAGTCTGGTTCTAGCCTCGTCACTACCTCGCCGGGGCTAGGCCAGGCACTTACCAGCACATGGGGTCGGTTGTGCTGATACTACACTCTGCACTCTGTGCAGATACCGGAGCAGTACTTGGTCAGCAGCAGTAGCTCGGGAGCTAGCCTTCAGTCCATTGAGATCCCGAGGTAGTCCTGCAAGCGTCCACAGTCCCGACATCTCTTCTATCTATTTAGATGTTCTGTTTTCTTTTGTATCCGAGACAAACTATGTTCCTTCTTTCAGACACTTATATGTAGTAATCATAGATAGTCTGTGGATGTTGTGACACTAGTTTTTGGGTAGAGGCATGTGTTGGTTTTCGAGACATTTTTGGTTTTATATTTATTTAAGTATTTCGCTTAAATCTCTTATTCCGCTGTTATTTAAATGTGTATTACTTGTTAATGTAATTGGTAAGAAGATTTAAAACAAAAGAGTTAATAATTTCTAAGTTCATGGCTTGCCTAGCTTCTACGAGTAGGTGCCATCACGACCCCCGAGGGTGGGAATTCCGGGTCGTGACAAGTTGGTATCAGAGCTTTAGGTTACATAGGTCTCACAATTCACGGACAAGCTTCGTAGATTCTGAGGGATCGTTACAAAGACGTCTGTATTTATCCCTAGAGGCTACAGAGTTAGGAAAAGATCACATTTGTTCTTTCTTGTTGTGCGGTTTTTTTCTCAATGCTAATTGAATTTCTACTCCGTTCTTTCGCAGATGGCGAGAACACACGCTTCCTCATCTATCGCTCAGCAGCCCGAGCCCCCAGTAGCAGCTCCCATGAGGGGCAGAGGGCGAGGCCGAGGCCGTGCTAGAGGCCGAGGTAGGGTCAAAGCTCAGCCTCGAGCAACAGCACCAGTGGCGGAGCCTCAGGTTGACTTTGATGATGAGGTTCCAGCCCCAACAATTCTGGTTAGCTCAGCTCAGGTCCCAGAGGGGTTTATTCCTACCCCAGTTCTTCAGGATGCTCTGGTCCGATTAATGGGCCTCATGGAGAGTGTCACCCGAGCGGGCTTGCTTCCTGTAGCACCAGCTGTCTCTCAGGCTGGAGGAGGAGCCCAGACTCCAGCTACTCACACTCGGGAGCAGGTAGCTCCCCAGATTCAGATTCCAGCGGTTCAGCCAGTGGGAGCAGTTCAGTCAGGCATGGTAGCTCAGACCGGCGATGGAGCGTCTATATCTGCCGATGCTTTGTGGAGGTTGGACAGATTTACCAAGCTCTTCACTACTACTTTCATCGGTGCTTCTTCTGAGGATCCCTAGGATTTCCTAGACAGCTGCCACGAGGTTCTCAGAAACATGGGTATTATTGAGACCAATGGGGTCAATTTTGCTACATTTCGCTTGTTGGATCCACCAAGACTTGGTGGAGAGATTATTGCTTGGCTAGACCAGACTGATCGCCATCTTTGACTTGGGAGCAATTTTCAGTGTTGTTTTTGGAGATGTTTCTCCCCATTACTCAGAAAGAGGCCTATCAGAGGTGGTTTGAGTGCCTCCAGTAGGGTTCCATGACTGTTACCCAGTATGAGACCAGGTTCATCGACTTAGCTTGCCATGCCCTTGTCATACTTCCTACTGAGAGAGAGAGAGAGAGAGGGTGAGGAGGTTTATTGATGGTCTTATTCAGCCGATTCGTCTTTAGATGGTTAGGGAGACCGGGAATGAGATATCTTTTCAGAAGGCGGCCAATGTGGCCAGGAGAGTGGAGATGGTTCTATCACAGAGAGGTGGTCATGGGTCGGATAAGAGGCCCCATCATTTAGGTAGATTCAGTGGTACCTCGTCTGGAGGTAGGGATTCATATGGTAGAGGCCATCCTCCTAGGCCATTTCGGTCAGCTCTTCAGGTTTCTCACGGTGCTTCAGGTAGCTGTGGTCCTTAGATGTAGTATTCTGATCAGCAGTCTTATAGTGCACCACCAGCACCTATCAGTGCACCACCGCTTCAGAGTTTCCAGGGTCGTCATCCCCAGCAGCCGAGAGCTTGTTTTAATTGTGGCGACACGAGGCACATTGCTAGGTCTTTCCCTCGAGCTTGGAGCAGTTCTCTGCATCAGGGTTCCCGTGCTATGGTACAAGCACCAGGTGTTCCACAGGCCGCCCATCTAGCTAGAAGCGGGGGTAGAGGTGCTAAAGGTGGAGGTAGAGGTGCTAGAGGTGGAGCTCAGACAGCTAGAGGTGGAGGCCAGCCAGTAGTAGGCCGTCCCAGATATGTAGTTCAGGGTGGTAGGGCCCAGCCCCGATGTTATGCTCTCCCAGCCAGGCTCGAGGCTAAGGCTTCAGATGTAGTTATTACATGTATGGTTCTGGTTTGTGATAGAGATGCTTCAGTGTTGTTTGATCCAAGGTTTACATACTTGTATGTGTCATATTATTTTGCACCGTATCTGATCATGCCTAGTGATTCATTGAGTGTTCCTGTTTATGTGTCCACACCGGTGGGTGATTCTATTATGGTAGATCGAGTCCATCATTCTCGTATTGTGGTGATTGAGGGTCTTGAGACTCGTGTAGATTTGCTATTTTTAGACATGGTCGATTTCGATGTTATATTGGGGAGGGACTGGTTATCACCTTACCATACTATCTTGGACTGCCATGCCAAGACTGTGACCTTAACTTTACCGGGTTTGCCTCATTTAAAGTGGAGTGGGACTCCTGGTCATTCTACCTGTCACACCTCCTTTTTCCGCCCCGCGAGGGGACAAGGGAGTTTTTTCCAATTAAAGGACAATCGGAAAGGGATTTATTTGTTTATTTCAGAGTCGCCACTTGGGAGATTTAGGGTGTCCCAAGTCACCAATTTTAATCCCGAATCGAGGAAAAGAATGACTCCATATTACAGTCTGCGTACCAGAAATCCGGATAAGGAATTCTGTTAACCCGGGAGAAGGTGTTAGGTATTCCCAAGTTCCGTGGTTCTAGCACGGTCGCTCAACTATTATATTCGGCTTGATTATCTGATTTTTATACAAATATGAACTTATGTGCTAATTTTATCTTTTAACCTCTTTTATCATTTTTACTGTTATTTTTAT
This sequence comes from Nicotiana tabacum, assembly GCF_000715075.1. Taxonomy (NCBI): domain Eukaryota; kingdom Viridiplantae; phylum Streptophyta; class Magnoliopsida; order Solanales; family Solanaceae; genus Nicotiana; species Nicotiana tabacum. Next base: position 92,385,189 of record NC_134086.1, on the reverse strand, counting down.
CAAGAATTGCAACATCATGGAAACACATCTCGAACCACGTCACAATCAATGTGCCCGTGGTTAGAGCTACATTTCAACTCTGTTGAGATTTGGATTTGGGTCACATGAATGTGCACCCGAGTTTAAGAAAATTAAATTATTAAAGGCGCGCCTAAAGCGACTAGCATATCATTTATTTTGGGTAGGACCGTGGAATTTTGCTAAACGGTCCATCCCGAAGTCTGAGCAATGTTAAAGTAAATATTTACTGAGGGCCCCGCAATTTTGTATTTTTATTTGTCGAGGCTCGTCTCATCCATTATTTTAAAAAGGAATTTGCAACGTCATGGAAATGCATCTCAGACCGCGCCACAATCAATGTACCCGTGATTAGAGACACATTTCGATTCCGTTGAGATTTGGATTTGGGTCACATAAATGTGCACCCGAGTTTAAGAAGGTAAGATTTATTAAGGCGCATCCTAAAGAGACTAACGCATTGTTATTTTAGGAAGAGGCCGTGAAGGTTCATTAAACGGCCAAATCCAAAGTCTAGTCAATGGTTATGTATTTATTGAGGGCCCCAGCGATGTGTGATTTATTTGGCGAGGCTCGTCTCATTGTTTTTAAAAGGATAAACCTACAATGACTATATTTTCTATTAAGTTCGTCTCTAAAATAAAAGAAAATCTCTTAATTATTTACATGCTAAAAAACGTAACTTATTAGTTATTAAGTTTACAGCTAATGCGAATGGAAAATTGCGATCGAGTTTGTACAAAGAAAAACTGCTTTCATTTTTATATTCTGTTATTCAATAATATTAGAACATGAGATTGACCATAATATCAAAATAGATTAATTATTCTCCGACTAATTTAACTAACATTATTAGATGAAGAAAGCATACATATGCAACCTCATTATTCATTAATCATTCAACTACATCTTTATACGAAGAAAGAAAATTATACTCAACCACAAATCTAAATAGGAGGAATTCAACAGGAACAAAGCCTGATTAATCTTTCATTTTTGCTTCAAGCCGAGATTGTACAAATGTGTACCTGGAAGCAGCAGTACAAGAACAAAAAAAGTAGAAGTCAGCAGCAATAATACCACAGCAACAGCAGATTCAGCAACACCGCAAACCAGTAACAACCAGTAGAATAACCCAGCAACGGATTGAAAAATCAGCAATGCCAAAGTGCAATCACAGTCAAAGCAGAGGAGAGAAAAGATACAAGATACAGTAGTTTCTGATTTTTGAATAACACTCGCAGAAAAGCAAACGGAATTGTTCGAGTGAAAGTTCAAATTGTCTTTCTTTTTTACTCTCAAAATGTTTCAAGTCTGTCCGTTCTCAAGGGTAAGAAATTTGTTTAATGTTCAAGTCCTTTTCTCTCAAATCAAGTTTTCCCAATAATGTTCAACCTTTTTTTCTCTCAAAAATCTCCTCTCCAAAATGTGTCAAATGACCCTATATATATAGCAAGACAAGTCTTCAATTCCCAACCCCAAATTATTCCCCCAAGGCATGCTTTGTCCCCACTATTAAATGTCTTCTTTATTTTAAACCTTGTCCCCCATGCCTACATTAAATAAGTACATCCACCCAATCCCATTATAATTTGTCTCACATGCTTACATTAAATAAGTACAATATTCCCTCTCATTATAATTTGTCTTGTCCCCCATTATGTTAAACAAGTACATCAAAAATCCCACCCCATTATATTGTCCCCCATGCTTAACATAAAGAATCAAAATAATGTTCAATTACCAAACTACCCCTCCGAACTTATTGCAATTACCATTTTACCCCTGAACGGATTGCAATTTACCAAACTACCCCCATCAGCCCTAAACAATCAATTAATCATCACTTAACCAAAATATAGTCAAGATGACCAATTTCTCAACAATCTTCAACAACAAATCATATGAACACGATGAACAACACAACTCCAAATTAATGGAACTAAATTAACCATATCGGGAACCAATCCTGGTTAATTTAGCAAGGATACAACAATACAAACAACAAAATACATGATTCAAACTAAATCAAACAAATAAAAAACAAACATAAACTCACATTAAATCACTGGATTAAACATGAACTTCAAACAAAGATGAACATGAACTAAATCTATTTTTTAAACAACAAACATGACGGATTCAAACGATTCAAACGACATTAATAATTTTTGGAAAATACATAACACATGTAACAAATTGAAGAAATAATTAATTAAATTTCAATTTGAATCTAACAAACATTAAACTAACAAATATTTACCTAAACAATAATACAAACATGAAAAACAACAAATTAAACTTTCATTCGAAATCTGAAAAATTAATTTAACAAAGCACATGAACAAACTAAAAAATTAATTCAAACGATAGACATGAACAAAACAAACATTTGTTGATTTTAGATTCGAGAAATATCAAAACAAAATACGGACAAAATAAACCTCAAAAACTACTAACCGGATCGAAATGAAATATGTACGGACTGTTTCGACGAGCCTCGACCAAAGCTCAACCAAACGACGACGAACACGAACCTAAGAAGTTGACACCGAAGCAACAGCAACAGCTGACGCGGCAGAAGTGATGAAACGGAAGCAGCTGGGGGTTCGTTTGCGAAGAAAATGAAGGCAGAAGAAGCAGCGATGGAGACTGGCCATGGTGCTGCTCAAGCTCGAAGAAGACGAAGTGAGGTAGCAGCTCGGAGGAAGGCAATGGTTGTTCGAGCTGTTCGCAGTCGAAGACGAAGCAGTAATGGAGGTCGTTCGGATGGGGAAGATGAAGCAACTCGATGAAGAGGTTGCAGGTCGACGGGCTGGACGCAGACTGGGTTTTCACGGTGGATCCCGACGACGCAAGCAACAGTAGCGTGAAGCAGCTGGAGGCGCGCTTGGTTTGTTCGCGCGAAGAAGATGAAGCAGAAAGATCAATCATGGGGCAGCTGCGGGCAGTATGGAGGAGCTGGAAGGAGGGGTCGTTTGCAGTGGGGTTTCCATCATGGGAGGGCAGCTATGGCGATGGGTTGATGCGGGGGAGGCAGCCATAGTCGAGCAAGCTTTGAGCTTGACGAAAGAGATGAAGCTATGGTAGCGACGGTATTATGGTGGTGGTGTTTGGGCGTGGATGCAGAAGGAGCCATGGGAGGTGTTCTTGAGTTTTTGGGAAGAAGAAAGCCAAAAATGGGGGGGGGGGGCGGATCCTTGTCTTAGTTTTAGGGTTTTTGGTTTCTTTTTTTTTTTTATTTTTTTTTTGTTTTTTTTTTGTGTTTTGAAAAAATGAAGAAGGGTGTTGGGCATTTGGGTTAATGGGGCGGACCGGGTCGACCCGGTTTGAAGTGGACCGGGTCATGGGGAAGATTGGGCAATTATTTGGGTCTGGGGTTGAAAGTTGAATAAGTGGCCCAATCCGATTTTTCTTTGTATTTTTGTTATCTTTTCTTCTTTTATTTTCTAAAACTAAATTATAAAAATACTTAAATTATTATTAAGAACTAAATTAAGTTATAAAAGCGCAAATCAACTCCCAATAATAATTAACGCACAATTAAGTAATAATTAAGCATAAAATTGTATATTTGGATATTAAATGCTAAAAATGCAAAAGATGTCTATTTTTATAATTTTTAATTTTTGTAAAACAAACTTAATTACTAACAATTGTAGAATTAAATCCTACATGCAAAATGCGACATATGTTTATATTTTTATCAATTTTAACAAATAAACATGCACAGAAAAATACAAATAATTATTCAAAAATATCACAAAATCTTACAAAATTGCACACCAAGGAAAATCATTTGATTTTGAATTTTTTGGGAGTATTTCTCATATAGGGCAAAACTCACGTGCTTACAACTAGCCCTCTTTGCCCGAAGACATGAAGGGTTTTCGCGCAAAGATAAAGTGAGCGATTTTTGCCCATCCGAGTACTCCGTGTGAAGCATTTTTTTTTTTGAAAAAGATTTAACCGAACCTTTGCTTCAAAGGTTTCCTACATATCCCTGGCTAAAGGGAAATCAGGTTAATGTAGTTCGGGAAGCTTTGGTAGCTGGGACTACCGTGGGACAGCAATGTTACTGCTGTTGCATGCTGTTATCATTGCTTACCGATCTCCTTGTTACACCGTGCTTAAAAGAAAACAAGAAGCTAGGCTAGACTGCAATTTGTTCTTGTTGCCTTGCTTTCTTTTCTGCTTGCGTTTCTTCCGGTGCTTTTCTCCCGAGACTTCTGGCCCTTTGCTTTTCTGAATACCAGTTTTCATCATTTTGTTCGGTCCGCTGGGGACATGGCTTTCTTCATTAAGCTTTTCGGCGGTTCCTCTGGGGTACGATTTTCTTCATCAGATTTGTTATGATGGGCATGATTTAATGTTCACATGCCACTTCTTCCAAAACGCGTCCTTTCTTTCTTTTGACTCAGGCGCTTGAACTTGTGCTGGGACCTCTTGTTGAAACCTTCTGTTTCTCGGTGCTGGGGATTTCTATTATTTCCTGCTGGGGATTCCTGTTGTAATCCTCTGTTTTATTGTCTTCTGACTTGATCTTGAAATGCATGCCTCTGTTATATGGGCGGGCTCCCAACTTCAATACTTGTAATATAAAGACTGAAATGTATGCCTCTGTTCTATGGGCGGGCTCCCAACTTCAACGCTTGAAATGTAAAGACTGAAATGTATGCCTCTGATCTATGGGCGGGCTCCCAACTTCAACACTTGAAATGAAAAGACTGAATGTATGCCTCTGTTATATGGGCGGGCACCCAACTTCAATACTTGAAATGTAAAGACTGAAATGTATTCCTCTGTTATTATGGGCGGGCTCCCAACTTCAACACTTGAAAGGTAAAGACTGAATGTATGCCTCTGTTATATGGGCGGGCTCCCAACTTCAACACTTGAAATGAAAAGACTGAATGTATGCCTCTGTTATTATGGGCGGGCTCCCAACTTCAACGCTTGAAATGTAAAGACTAAATGTATTCCTCTGTTATTATGGGCGGGCTCCCAACTTTAACGCTTGAAATGAAAAGACTGAATGTATTCCTCTGTTATTATGGGCGGGCTCCCAACTTTAACGCTTGAAATGAAAAGACTGAATGTATTCCTCTGTTATTATGGGCGGGCTCCCAACTTCAACGCTTGAAAGGTAAAGACTGGAATATATTCCTCTGTTATATGGGCGGGCTCCCAACTTCAACACTTGAAATGAAAAGACTGAATGTATGCCTCTGTTATATGGGCGGGCTCCCAACTTCAATGCTTGAAATGAAAAGACTGAAATGTATTCCTATGCTATTATGGGCGGGTTCCCAACTTCAACACTTGAAATGAAAAGACTGAATGTATGCCTCTGTTATATGGGCGGGCACCCAACTTCAATACTTGAAATGTAAAGACTGAAATGTATTCCTCTGTTATTATGGGCGGGCTCCCAACTTCAACACTTGAAAGGTAAAGACTGAATGTATGCCTCTGTTATATGGGCGGGCTCCCAACTTCAACACTTGAAATGAAAAGACTGAATGTATGCCTCTGTTATTATGGGCGGGCTCCCAACTTCAACGCTTGAAATGTAAAGACTAAATGTATTCCTCTGTTATTATGGGCGGGCTCCCAACTTCAACGCTTGAAATGAAAAGACTGAAATGTATTCCTCTGTTATTATGGGCGGGTTCCCAACTTCAACACTTGAAATGAAAAGACTGAATGTATGCCTCTGTTATTATGGGTGGGCTCCCAACTTCAACGCTTGAAATGTAAAGACTGAATTTATTCCTCTGTTATTATGGGCGGGCTCCCAACTTCAACGCTTGAAATGTAAAGACTGAATGTATTCCTCTGTTATTATGGGCGGGCTCCCAACTTCAACGCTTGAAATGAAAAGACTGAATGTATTCCTCTGTTATTATGGGCGGGCTCCCAACTTCAACGCTTGAAATGAAAAGACTGAATGTATTCCTCTGTTATTATGGGCGGGCTCCCAACTTCAACGCTTGAAAAGTAAAGACTGGAATGTATTCCTCTGTTATATGGGCGGGCTCCCAACTTTAACACTTGAAAAGTAAAGGCTGAAATGTATTCCTCTGTTATATGGGCGGGCTCCGAACTTCAACACTCCTTAAAGTATAACATTCTGTTGGCATTATTCTTTCCTGCCTCCTCAGTCATTTTTCCTCTTACTTGAATCATCTCCCTTTAGAACTTCTTTCCTCAAAATTAGTGTTTCATTCCTCCGAAAATTGCTGGGGATATCACTATATCCAGACCTGCGTTGCCTTCCTTTCTTTCCCAAGTGGGTACTTGATCTTTGAGAAAATTTTCGCGATGAGAAAATTTTCTGCCCCGGTTTGATGATCTTCTTTATGGCATGTCCTTCCGTTATCTGTAACATTTCTTTTCCCTGCTTCAAATCAAAGAAAGATTTTGTTAGTTTAAAAAACATGGTGAGTGGTCGTGCCACTCCTGCTCGGGATGTTTGTTTTTTTTTCTTGCTCGGTGTTCCATTACATTTATCAGAACTTGCTGGGGATGATACTATTTATTGGGGATGATATTACTGCTGGGGATCACGTCCCTGCTGGTGATCACATTCCCGCTGGGGGTGGTTTTCCTCTTCTTTCCTTGCTCCGCGTTGTTCAACCTTTTTGGAATTTGGTTGATGATCAGCCAAGGATGCTCTTGCATCTCGACCCCTTTTTTCATTACACCCCCTTGACATTTAGACCAACTCATCATTCGGTCTTGCAACAAACGTCTTTTCCGTTTCATTGCCTTATCTTTGGCATGTCCTGTTCGCCTTTTGCTTTGCACCATTTTGGTAATTAATAGTAAGCTCTGAAAAACAAAATCCTTCTAAAAACAAACTACTGGAGAAAAACACTTTAAACCCAAAAATGAAAAGTGATGACTTTAAAAAGATAAAAGAAAAAGTCTTTCTGAACAAATGTTGGGGAAAGAAAAAGAAAAGAACTTATCTGAATGGTACAATCAATCCCAATGATCATGTCATGCATTTCCGGATTAACCAACTCAGTCTATTTATATCAATCAATTTTTCTGACGGCCTTACTTTGCTGGGGATGCGCAGAAGCCTAACTTTCGCCGGATGCGGATCATTTTTTTTCTTTCTTATCTTGTTAGCCCCCTTTATATCCTTGTCGCCTCATAGTGCCCTTCGAGGGGTTTTCACTGATGAGGCTCTCTCATTTCTCTCAATTCTCTTCGCCTTATGGTGCCTGTGAAGGTTTTCACCGATAAGACTCTTCTCATTTTATTTTTCTAAGCTGGAGATTGGAGTGTTACCGATATGACTCTTTGCTGGGGATTCTTTAGGTTATCAATTCGTTGCCGACTTTTCTCTGCTTTTATTTGCCTGAATTGGCACTCCTCGGATTCTGATCGGGAGGTCTTTTTTGGACATCAACATGGGTTTTTGTTTATGGCTAAAAGAAAAGGGGACATCAAAAGGGTTCAAAATAATTCTGATGGGTAAAAACCATTACAACTCTTGGAATCGAACTTCTTTCCCAACATTACAAACATAACTTTTGCCCCAGTTTCTCGTTTGGGGATTCTTATTTTTTGGTTACACTATGACCGAGCCGTGAGGCGCCTACATATCCTTCTTTGAGGAATCAGGTCAAACGTAGTTCACAACTCCCTTTGTTTTTGTGACTTTTCTTTTGTTTTTATTATCATTATATTTTTCTTCTCTTTTTTCTCATTTTCATTACTGATTCCAAAAGAGGGGTATGAAAGAATAAATAAGGCTCAAAAGGGGAAGCAAAGGTTAAAATGTTAGGATAGAAGAAAAAATTGCCTCCGTCATTTCATTCTCCGATAAATGCCAAGTATAAACAAACAAACAACAATTAATAGCCATGTCGATGCATCTTCCCTCGACATCTGTCTGACATAAAGCGCAACTGGATAACATCTTGGTCACAATAGATGGCCACTGCCAATTCGGGACAAATTTGCCATTTTTGCTTTGGCCTGATGTGGTAGGATCCGTTTCAACACTTGTTGTCCGTCTTCAAATTTCCTGATATCGTCTGCATCCCCTAAATTGACGTCTTATGCGTCATTTAAGTTGGGCTTGGATTTCTCTTCCAACTAGCTTAACTCTCTGTTTGTCTCTTTGAAGGCTTTATTATCATCGTATCCCGATTCGTCATCGTGATTGACCTTTTGTACAATCAGTTCAGAATCAGATTGATTTTTAGACTAAGTTGAAGATCCGTTATGCATGCGATGTCATTGGAATCAGTATAAAGAGCATTGTTTAGAAAGAGAAAAGGAAGAAAACAGACTTAAAAACAAAATAAGAAGAGAAAAGCTTTCGCTTTATAAAAATACGGGATAACAGAGTTTCACACTAAAACAAAACTGGATTACAACTCTGCAATAATCCAAAACAAGAAAGAAAAATCAGAGCCCACTACCAAGACTCCCTTCGGATAGGAAGAGGAGTAGCCGTTCAATTGTTGATTTTTGTTTTCAGATCCACAAATTGTACATCTGCCTTGCTGGACCCTTTCCCCCATCACCATGACCGACTTGTTACCGTTTGTGAGGGATACTAAAGCTCCTTATGCCCTAGTTCGGTCATGTGGGTCTCATGGTGCGCTAGTAGCGGGCTCTAATTAATGTTTGGCGGCTCTGGAACCTGAACCTCAATCCTATTTGTGTTGATGAGCTCTTGCACGTCATTCTTCAACTTCCAACATCTCTCAGTATCGTGTCCGGGAGCCCCCGAACAATATTCACAACTTGCTGAAGGGTCAAGATTTGCAGGAAGGGGATTTGGTAATTTGGGCTCAATAGGATTCAACAGGCCTAACTGCCTCAATTTGTGGAACAGGGTAGTATAGGATTCTCCCAGCGGAGTATATTTCTACTTCCTCTAATTTTTAAAAGCTTGATTCCCATGGAAACCTGACCCTGGAGGGTTTCTATAGACCCTCGGAAGTGGATATATGTTTGGTGGAGGTGGGTATGTATTTTGGGGAGCCGGCGCACGCCATTGTGCGTGTGCTGGAGAGTAGGTATAGGTTTGTGCATGATGAACGGAAAGATGGGGATCTGGCAGTGGGTAATAATGTCGTGGAGGGCTATATGGAGTGCGGGGGTAATTTTGGTGGTAGGGTCGCGGTTGGATATAGTAGGGTGACGGGCCTCTAGGTCCGAACCAGGCTGCAGACTCAACAGTCGTGACATCTTCTTTCTTCTTTTTCCCAAGTACACACTCGGTACCGCTCTGGATGGCCTGAGTGGTTGCTCTAATTGCCGAATAGCTCAGGATTTTGTTGGACCTGAGTCCCTCTTCGATCATACCGCCCATTTTTACTACTTCGTTGAAAGATTTACCAACTGTCGTCACTAGATGACCAAAGTAAGTTGGCTCCAAGGTTTGTAAGAAGTAGTCCACCATTTCACCTTCCCTCATTGGTGGATCGACTCTTGCTGCTTGCTCCCTCCAGCGGAATCCGAATTCTCTAAAGCTCTCTCCAGGCTTTTTCTCAAGTTTTAACAGTGTGAGACGGTCCGGGACGATCTCAAGGTTGTACTGGAAGTGACCCGCAAATGCTTGTGCTAGATCGTCCCAGGTGTACCACTTGTTGGGATCCTGCCTTGTATACCACTCCAGCGCAGATCCGCTCAAACTCTGACCGAAATAAGCTATCAGCAGCTCATCTTTGCCACCTGCTCCTCTCATCTTACTACAAAATCCCCGTAGATGTGCCATAGGATTGACATGCCCGTCGTACAAATCGAACTTGGGCATCTTGAACCCTGCTGGTAATTGGACGTCAGGGAGAGGGCATTGATCCTTGTAGGCCACGCTAACCTGGTTGCCTAACCCGTGTATGTTCCTGAAGGACTGCTCCAGGCTTTTAAATTTCCGCATCACTTCATCCTGCTCTGGGCTCTTAGCCGGCTTTTCAATCTCCGCCGGGACCTCCAAGTTTGGATTGTAAGTATGGGGTTCTGGTGCATGGAATGTGGGCTCAAGGGGATAGTATTGCGTATCGTGAGCCTGAAACAATGGCTCGCTGGTTGATCTTTGCAGGGTGGCTGATGTGGGTCCCATAAAAGTGGGAACATTTGGTATTGGGAGAGGTTGATGGGGCGGTGGAGCTTGGGAATCATGGGGGCTTCTCTCCTGAAGATAACGGTGATTCGGGAGGCTAGTTGAGGGGCCGGAGTGGGGGTATTCGGGCACGTGCCCCAATGGTTCAGGGCTCTTTTGTGTTTTGGCAAGTGCTAACTGCATTGCATTCATTTCTAGGCCCATCCTTTCTATATTCTCCATCGCTTCTTTCAACAACTGGCTCAACGGTCTTTCTTCCTCGGTACTATTTTCTGAAGTAGTCATGCTCGTTGCCAGAATGCTTTAACAACTAACTGTTTGTATTTTTGTGGAAAACAACAAACTTGTTAGCGTTAGAGTTTAATGGATTTGATAACAACACATTGGGGATGCAATGCTTCTAGGCAGTAAACCGTTTCTAACATGCTTTGCTTCAAACAACATGCGTCATCTTGGCTTGCTTATTTGTCCCTTTAAAGTACTTTGGGAACCCCTGTATTTTTATTTATTTTTTTCTTTCTTTTTATTAATGGCAGTCGAATCTTATGGAGATTGCCTACGTATCATGACCCCGCATGAATCAGATCTTGCGTAGTTCAGACCAATAAAAGATAAACAATAAATAAACATTTTTTTTTTGGAATTTCCAACTTTCAAATTAAAACCAACTTGAGTGCAAAAGTTTAAAAACAAACCATACTAGCAGACTTTTGACAAAAGACAACAAACGGCCTCGAAAATCAAATAACTCGCATACTCTAATAAAAAACAAACGGCCAGTTCCTTTCCCCGTTTGCCAAATGCAACCAAACGGTTATTTTTTGCAACTATGGCCCCTTCCAAATTTCATATAAATTTTGAGGCTGGGGAGGATTATTTTATGACACTTTACAAACTTGTCCGTTCTTTTACGAAAACAGCCTTTCGACAACTGAAAGATACTCTAAGGCTATTTCGGCAAGAACAGTTTAAGACGAGGCCGAAGCTGGCTCGGCTTATTTTGACAAAAGACGGAATTCACCTGACCGCTGACTCTTTGTTTTTTTTTGTTTTTTTTTGTTTTTTTTTCAAATTACAATAAAACCTGGTGTTGCAAACACGGCCCTTCAGTGCCTCGGGGACGAAGATTTATAGGGATGTGTGGGTCAACTTGACCAAAAATCCTAAACATGACCCAAAAAGTGGCTGTTATGCAAGGTCAGCCTTCCGGCGTCCCTTTCGGTAACATTCGGCTATGTTTTGACAAAACAGCGTCACCCGACTTCTTTATGACAAAAATCAAAATTTGACATGTTTTTTTTATTTATTTATTTGTTTTTGGCTATTTTAGCAAAAAAGGGGGTTGGACCCGATGAGGGTTGCCTACATATCTCACATCTGGTGAGAATCAAACCGGCGTAGTTCGGGCACTCAAGAATAAGTAGATGAACTAACTTCTTTTTTTATTATTATTATTTTTGAATTTGTGAAAGAACTACTTTAAAAGAAGAAAGGAAGTATTTTTTTTGGATTTTTGATTGATTTTCTTTTTAAAAGAAAGACTTCTAAGATATTTTTTTTTTCTGAATTTTCATTTGTTTTTTTTTCTTATTCTAAAGAAAAAGAAAATATTTTTCGGAATTTTACCTTTAATAAAAGAAATGCTTCTAAAAATGTTTTTTTTTGAATTTTGAATTTTCTTTTCAATTTTGAAAGAAGAATCAAAACATTTTCGGATTTCTTTTTTAAATAATTTAAAAAAACTTTCTAAAGAACTCGATAATGGAAAATATTTTTGGATTTTTTATTTTGAAAATTGGGGGTCTAAAAAACTTTTCTAGACTTTTGGCAAGACAAATATTTTTTGCAACTAATAAAGATATATATATATATATATATATATATATATTTGTGACAAATAATGAAAGACTTTTTTTTTATTTGTTGCATTTTCATAAACAACTAAGTAATAATAAAAAAAACATTTTTTAAAAAATAAGACTCTTTTTCATTTTCATTTTCATGGCAAGACAAACTATATATTTGAAAAACAAAACAGAACAACGACTTTATTTTTCGCTTTTAATAAAACAAACTAATAAGACATTTTTTTTCTCACTTTCTTAAAATTTCGGCGGAGTTTTGACAGTATTTGGGCATTTGGTTTTTTTCAAAAATAAACAATCAATTCTCTAACCGCTATTTCTTTTTTTTCAATTTCAAAATATTATTCTTGATATTCACAAGTCAGTCAACATAAAAGTCCGAATCAAATTAATGCGCAAGTAGTAACAAGTAAGATGCATCAGGATGGTCATTTTCATTTTTTGGTACACCTGTCCTAGACAAACCCAACCCCTGTGTTGAGCCTCCAAAGTCAAATGCATGTGATGAAAACAAACGTTCCTACTAGGGATCCGGCATGAGGCTTTGTTATACTAAGTTTTAAAACCTAAGTGTTTGTTCTAGACCTGGCTTACCCGAGCGGACAACTCGAGCCGAGGATGGGAGCTGTGTATCGGTAACCAAAAGGCCATCCGGTTTTGCAACTCCTCCGAATCCTCGTTCTATTTTGGTATATGACACTAACAGAAAGAAGTCACGACCAGCGTGCACTCCTCAAGAGAGAGAAGAGAGAGGTTTCGGCACAGTTTATATATACAGTCCAGATAATATCAAAGCGGTAAAAGCATCATTTAGCACATTATGCATATATCATGTAACAGAATAAGATAAAACCAAATATAACAATTTATCTAAGCTCGAATTTCTAACCCTGAACCAGTGGTTCTGGGTCTCGTCCCCAGCAGAGTCGCCAGAGTTGTCACACCTCCTTTTTCCGCCCCGCGAGGGGACAAGGGAGTGTTTTCCAATTAAAGGACAATCGAACGGGGATTTATTTGTTTATTTCAGAGTCGCCACTTGGGAGATTTAGGGTGTCCCAAGTCACCAATTTTAATCCCGAATCGAGGAAAAGAATGACTCCATATTACAGTCTGCGTACCAGAAATCCGGATAAGGAATTCTGTTAACCCGGGAGAAGGTGTTAGGCATTCCCAAGTTCCGTAGTTCTAGCACGGTCGCTCAACTATTATATTCGGCTTGATTATCTGATTTTTATACAAATATGAACTTATGTGCAAATTTTATCTTTTAACCGCTTTTATCATTTTTACTGTTATTTTTATCAAGAATTGCAACATCGTGGAAACACATCTCGAACCACGTCACAATCAATGTGCCCGTGGTTAGAGCTACATTTCAACTCTGTTGAGATTTGGATTTGGGTCACATGAATGTGCACCCGAGTTTAAGAAAATTAAATTATTAAAGGCGCGCCTAAAGCGACTAGCGTATCATTTATTTTGGGTAGGACCGTGGAATTTTGCTAAACGGTCCATCCCGAAGTCTGAGCAATTTTAAAGTAAATATTTACTGAGGGCCCCGCAATTTTGTATTTTTATTTGTCGAGGCTCGTCTCATCCATTATTTTAAAAAGGAATTTGCAACGTCATGGAAATGCATCTCAGACCGCGCCACAATCAATGTACCCGTGATTAGAGACACATTTCGATTCCGTTGAGATTTGGATTTGGGTCACATAAATGTGCACCCGAGTTTAAGAAGGTAAGATTTATTAAGGCGCATCCTAAAGAGACTAACACATTGTTATTTTAGGAAGAGGCCGTGAAGGTTCATTAAACGGCCAAATCCAAAGTCTAGTCAATGGTTATGTATTTATTGAGGGCCCCAACAATGTGTGATTTATTTGGCGAGGCTCGTCTCATTGGTTATAAAAGGATAAACCTACAATGACTATATTTTCTATTAAGTTCGTCTCTAAAATAAAAGAAAATCTCTTAATTATTTACATGCTAAAAACGTAACTTATTAGTTATTAATTTACAGCTAATGCGAATGGAAAATTGCGATCGAGTTTGTACAAAGAAAAACTGTTTTCATTTTTATATTCTGTTATTCAATAATACTAGAACATGAGATTGACCATAATATCAAAACAGATTAATTATTCTCCGACTAATTTAAACTAACATTATTAGATGAAGAAATTATACATATGCAACCTCATTATTCATTAATCATTCAACTACATCTTTATACGAAGAAAGAAAATTATACTCAACCACAAATCTAAACAGGAGGAATTCAACAGGAACAAAGCCTGATTAATCTTTCATTTTTGCTTCAAGCCGAGATTGTACAAATGTGTACCTGGAAGCAGCAGTACAAGAACAAAAGAAGTAGAAGTCAGCAGCAATAATACAACAGCAACAACAGATTCAACAACACCGCAAACCAGTAACAACCAGTAGAATAACCCAGCAACGGATTAAAAAATCAGCAATGCCAAAGTGCAATCACAGTCAAAGCAGAGGAGAGAAAAGATACAAGATACAGTAGTTTCTGATTTTTGAATAACACTCGCAGAAAAGCAAACGAAATTGTTCGAGTGAAAGTTCAAATTGTCTTTCTCTTTTACTCTCAAAATGTTTCAAGTTTGTCCGCTCTCAAGGGTAAGAAATCTGTTTAATGTTCAAGTCATTTTCTCTCAAATCAAGTTTTCCCGATAATGTTCAACCTTTTTTTCTCTCAAAAATCTCCTCTCCAAAATGTGTCAAATGACCCTTTATATATAGTAAGACAAGTCTTCAATTCCCAACCCCAAATTATTCCCCCAAGACATGCTTTGTCCCCACTATTAAATGTCTTCTTTATTTTAAACCTTGTCCCCCATGCCTACATTAAATAATTACATCCACCCAATCCCATTATAATTTGTCTCCCATGCTTACATTAAATAAGTACAATATTCCCTCCCATTATAATTTGTCTTGTCCCCCATTATGTTAAACAAGTACATCAAAAATCCCACCCCATTATATTTTGTCCCTCATGCTTAACATAAAGAATCAAAATAATGTTCAATTACCAAACTACCCCTCCGAACTTATTGCAATTACCATTTTACCCCTGAACGGATTGCAATTTACCAAACTACCCCCATCAGCCCTAAACAATCAATTAATCATCACTTAACCAAAATATAGTCAAGATGACCAATTTCTCAACAATCTTCAACAACAAATCATATGAACACGATGAACAACACAACTCCAAATTAATGGAACTAAATTAACCATATCGGGAACCAATCCTGGTTAATTTAGCAAGGATACAACAATACAAACAACAAAATACATGATTCAAACTAAATCAAACAAATCAAAAACAAACATAAACTCACATTAAATCACTGGATTAAACATGAACTTCAAACAAAGATGAACATGAACTAAATCTATTTTTTAAACAACAAACATGACGGATTCAAACGATTCAAATGACATTAATAATTTCTGGAAAATACATAACACATGAAACAAATTGAAGAAATAATTAATTAAATTTAAATTTGAATCTAACAAACATTAAACTAACAAATATTTACCTAAACAATAATACAAACATGAAAAACAACTAATTAAACTTTCATTCGAAATCTAAAAAATTAATTTAACAAAGCACACGAACAAACTAAAAAATTAATTCAAACGATAGACATGAACAAAACAAACATTTGCCGATTTTAGATTCGAGAAATATCAAAACAAAATACGGACAAAATAAAACTCAAAAACTACTAACCGGATCGAAATGAAATATGTACGGACTGTTTCGACGAGCCTCGACCAAAGCTCAACCAAACGACGACGAACACGAACCTAAGAAGTTGACGCCGAAGCAACAGCAACAGCTGACGCGGCAAAAGTGATGAAACGAAAGCAGCTGGGGGTTCGTTTGCGAAGAAAATGAAGGCAGAAGAAGCAGCGATGGAGACTGGCCATGGTGCTGCTCAAGCTCGAAGAAGACGAAGTGAGATAGCAGCTCGGAGGAAGGCAATGGTTGTTCGAGCTGTTCGCAGTCGAAGACGAAGCAGTAATGGAGGTCGTTCGGATGGGGAAGATGAAGCAACTCGATGAATAGGTGGCAAGTCGACGGGCTGGACGCAGACTGGGTTTTCACGGTGGATCCCGACGACGCAAGCAACAGTAGCGTGAAGCAGCTGGAGGCGCGCTTGGTTTGTTCGTGCGAAGAAGATGAAGCAGAAAGATCGATCATGGGGCAACTGCGGGAAGCATGGAGGAGCTGAAAGGAGGGGTCGTTTGCAGTGGGGTTTCCATCATGGGAGGGCAACTATGGCGATGGGTTGACGCAGGGGAGGCAGCCATAGTCGAGCAAGCTTTGAGCTTGACGAAAGAGATGAAGCTATGGTAGCGACGATGTTATGGTGGTGGTGTTTGGGCGTGGACGCAGAAGGAGCCATGGGAGGTGTTCTTGAGTTTTTGGGAAGAAGAAAGCCAAAAATGGGGGGGGGGGGCGGATCCTTGTCTTAGTTTTAGGGTTTTTGGTTTCTTTTTTTATTTTTATTTTTTTTTTGTTTTTGTTTTGTGTTTTGAAAAAATAAAGAAGGGTGTTGGGCATTTGGGTTAATGGGGCGGACCGGGTTGACCCGGTTTGAAGTGGACCGGGTCATGGGGAAGATTGGGCAATTATTTGGGCCTGGGGTTGAAAGTTGAAGAAGTGGCCCAATCCGATTTTTCTTTGTATTTTTGTTATCTTTTCTTCTTTTATTTTCTAAAACTAAATTATAAAATTACTTAAATTATTATTAAGAACTAAATTAAGTTATAAAAGCGCAAATCAACTTCCAATAACAATTAACGCACAATTAAGTAATAATTAAGCATAAAATTGTATATTTGGACATTAAATGCTAAAAATGCAAAAGATGTCTATTTTTGTAATTTTTAATTTTTGTAAAACAAACTTAATTACTAACAATTGTAGAATTAAATCCTACATGCAAAATGCGACATATTTTTATATTTTTTATCAATTTTAACAAATAAACATGCACAGAAAAATACAAATAATTATTCAAAAATATCACAAAATCTCACAAAATTGCACACCAAGGAAAATCATTTGATTTTGAATTTTTTGGGAGTATTTCTCATATAGGGCAAAAATCACGTGCTTACACTACCCGTAGTGTTATCTCTTATGTAAAGGCTCGGCGTATGGTCGAGAAGGGGTGTTTGGCCTATTTGGCATGTGTTCGGGATTCTAGTGCTGAGGTTCCCTCTATTGATTCTGTGCCCGTTGTTCGTGAGTTCCCTGAGGTATTTCCTTCAGACCTGCTAGGTATGCCGCCCGATAAGGATATTGACTTTTGCATTGATTTAGCTCCGGGCACTCAGCCCATTTTATTCCGCCGTATCGTATGGCCCCGCCTGAGTTGAAAGGGTTGAAGGAACAATTGCAAAACTTGCTTGAGAAGGGTTTTATTAGACCCAGCATTTCGCCTTGGGGTGCGCCGATATTGTTTGTTAAGAAAAAGGATGGTTCGATGAGAATGTGTATTGATTACCGGCAGTTGAACAATGTTACAATCAGGAATAAGTATCCACTACCGAGGATTGATGATTTGTTCGATCAGCTTCACGGTGCCAAGGTATTTTCAAAGATTGACTTGAGATCTGTCTATCATCAGTTGAGGATTAGGGCATCCAATGTCCCTAAGGCAGCTTTCCGCACTCGGTACGGGCATTATGAGTTCTTGGTTATGTCATTCGGGTTTACCAATGCCCCAACAACTTTTATGGATTTGATGAACCGAGTGTTCAAGCCTTATTTGGACTCGTTCATGATAGTCTTCATTGATGATATTTTGATATATTCCCGCAGCTAGGAGGAGCACGAGCAACATCTCAGAGTGGTTCTTCAAACTCTGAAGGATAATCAGTTATATGCTAAGTTCTCGAAGTGTAAGTTCTGGTTGAGTTCAGTTGCATTCCTGGGTCATGTTGTATCAACCGAGGGTATTCAGGTTAATCCGAAGAAGATTGAGGCAGTCAAGAACTATCCTAGACCAACATCAGCTACAGAGATTCAGAGTTTCTTGGGATTGGCAGGCTACTATTGTCGGTTCATGGAGGGGTTCTCATCTATCGCAGCCCCGATGACCAGGTTGACCCAGAAGGGTGCCCAATTCAGATGGTCGGACGAGTGTGAGGCGAGCTTTCAGAAGCTCAAGATAGCTCTGACTATGGAACCGATGTTGGTTTTGCCCACAGGTTTAGGGCCTTATACAGTTTATTGTGATGCATCTCGTATTGGGCTTGGTGTAGTATTGATGCAGGATAGCAAGTTCATTGCATATGCTTCGCGGCAGTTGAAGATTCATGCGTAGAATTATCCGGTTCATGATTTGGAGTTGGCAGCCTTTGTTCACGCATTGAAGATTTGGAGGCATTATCTGTATGGCGTGTCATGTGAGGTGTTCACAGATCACAAGAGTCTTCAGTATTTGTTCAAGCAAAAAGAGTTGAATTTGAGGCAGAGGAGGTGGTTGGAGTTGTTGAAGGATTATGATATCACTATCTTATATCACCCGGGAAAGGCCAATGTGGTGGCCGATGCTTTGAGTAGAAAGTCAGCTAGTATAGGCAGTCTTACTTATATTCCGATCGGTGAGAGGCCACTTACTTTGGATGTTTAGGCTTTGGCCAATCGGTTTGTGAGGTTGGATATTTCTGAGCCTAGTCGTGTATTAGCTTGCACGGTCGCTTGTTCTTCTTTATTGTAGAGTATCCGTGATCGGCAGTTTGATGATTCCCATTTATGTGTCCTTAGAGTCGCGGTGCAGCGTGGAGGTGCCAAGCAGGTTACCTTAGATGATGATGGAGTTTTGAGATCGCAGGGTCCAGCTTGTGTGCCTAATGTGGATGGGCTTCGAGAGTTGATCTTAGAGGAGGCCCATAGCTCCCGATACTCTATTCATCCGGGCGCCACGAAGATGTATCAGGATTTGCGGCAGCATTATTGGTGGCGTAGAATGATAAAGGATATCATTGCATATGTGGCTCGGTGTTTGAATTGTCAGCAGGTTAAGTATGAGCATCACAAGACTGGTGGTTTGTTTCTGAGGATTGAGCTTCCTGAGTAGAAGTGGGAGCGGATCACTATGAATTTTGTTATTGGACTCCCGCAGACTCGGAGGAAGTTCGACGCAGTATGGGTCATTGTTGATAGGCTGACCAAGTCAGCACATTTCATTCTTGTGGAAGTCTCCTATTCATCAGAGAGGTTAGCTGAGATCTATATCCGGGAGATTGTTCGTCTTCATGGTGTACCTTTGTTTATCATTTCGGACAGAGGCACGTAGTTTACCTCACGGTTCTGGAGAGCAGTTCAGTGAGAGTTGGGAACTTAGGTTAAGTTGAGTACAACATTTCATCCTCTGATGGATGGGCAGTCCGAGCGGACTATTCAGATTTTGGAGGATATGCTTTGAGCTTATGTCATTGACTTTGGAGGCTCGTGGGATCATTTTTTGCCTTTAGTAGAGTTTTCCTACAACAACAGTTACCAGTCGAGTATCCAGATGGCTCCTTTTGAGGCTTTATATGGTAGGCGGTGTCGGTCTCCAGCTGGATGGTTTGAGCCGGGAGAGGCTCGGTTGTTGGGTACGGATCTGGTTCAGGAGGCCTTGGACAAGGTCAGGATTATTCAGGATAGGCTCCGTATAGCTCAGTCCAGGCAAAAGAGTTATGCAGACCGCAAGATTCGAGATGTGGCTTTTATGGTCGGTGAGCGGGTATTGCTCCGAGTGTCGCCTATGTAGGGCGTGTTGAGATTTGGGAAGAAGGGCAAGCATAGCCCTAGGTTCATTGGTCCATTTGAGATTCTTGATCGAGTGGGAGAGGTGTCTAATAGACTTGCATTGCCGGAGCTTATCAGCCGTGCATCCAGTGTTTCATGTGTCCATGCTTCAGAAGTATCACGACGATCCATCCCACGTGTTAGATTTTAGCACTATCCAGTTCGACAAGGACTTGTCTTATGAGGAGGAGCCGGTAGTTATTCTATACCAGCAGGTTCGTCAGTTGAGGTCGAAGAGTTTTCCTTCTGTTTGTGTTCAGTGGAGAGGTCAACCTCCTGAGGCATCGACCTGGGAGTCCAAGTCCGATATGCGGAGCCGTTATCCTCACCTTTTCCCCGACTCAGGTACTTCCTTCTTCTATCCGTTCGAGGCCTTGAAAACCTCATTTAGAGTCACCTCGATTTGCATGCGCAGTCCGAGCATGTAGCCGGAAAGCTTAAATATGAAATTCTATGAAAAATGATAAAATTTGGTTATAAATTGAGTTAATTTGACTTCGGTCAATGTTTTGGGTAAATGGACCCATACCCATGATTTGACGGTCCTGGAGGGTCCGTAGGAAAATATGGGACTTGGGCGATTGCCTGGAATTGAATTCCGAGGTCCCAAGCCCGAGAAATGAATTTTTTAAAGAAAATTATTTTCTGAAATTGTTTAAGGAAATTTGAAATGAAAATCGATTAGAATGTGATGGTATCGGGCC
Source organism: Nicotiana tabacum (assembly GCF_000715075.1). Classification (NCBI taxonomy): domain Eukaryota; kingdom Viridiplantae; phylum Streptophyta; class Magnoliopsida; order Solanales; family Solanaceae; genus Nicotiana; species Nicotiana tabacum. The sequence continues at coordinate 92,364,648 of NC_134086.1, read as the reverse complement.
CGTATTTTAGTTCCGGCGCCCGGTACAAGTCTTATATATGATTTAAGACATTTCTGAAAAATTTGGTGAAAAACGTACGTCGTTTGACGTGATTCGGACCTAAATTGCTAAAGTTGATGTTTTCTGAAATTTGAGAAAAATTCTTTGATTTTGAGATTTAATTCATTGTTATTGAGGTTATTTTGGCGATTGGATCGCACGGATAAGTTCGTATGATGTTGTTGAGTTAGTGCGTGTGTTTGGTTAGGAGCCCCAAGGGCTCGGGTGTGTTTCAGATGTGTTTCGGGAAGTTTTGAACTTAAGAAAAGTTGCAGAAATTGCTATTCAGGTGCACTGATATGTTCTTCTTTGCGTTCGAGGGATGGCCCTCGCGAACACGATGTGTAAATTATGCTGAAGGAAAATCCTTCTACGCGCACGCGAGGCAGTGAGGGGTTATCCCTTCGCGAACGCGGTCCTGGCCACGCGAACGCGAAGGCCAAGTGGGTCTGGGTAGGGTGTGGGGAAATTACCCTAAGCGAACACGATCCACTGGACGCGAATGTGAGGGCTCGAGCCCGTTCACGCGAACTAGAAGGATTACCCAGCCTGACCCATCGCGAACGCGAAGAGTGTTTCGCCCAGTGATTTTAAAAGACCAAAAACAGAACACTTTCGGGATTTCATAAAAATTTCATAAACTTCTTCTTCTCCAAAGCTCTGGGGTGACTTTTGAAGCATTCCTTCGCCATATTCTCTTGGGTAAGTAATCTTTAACTTGTTTTCTTCCATTTTCATTAACACCCACTAGATTTCTAGGCCTAAAACAAGAGATTAAGGGTAGAAAATTAGGGATTTGGATAAAATTAGGGCTTTTTGATTAATTACGATTTAGACCTCATTTCAGGGTCGGATTTAAAAATAAATTATATATTCGGGCTCGTGAGTGAATGGGTAATCGGGTTTTGGTCCGAACCTCGTGTTTTGACCAAGCGGGCACGGGGTCGATTTTTGGATTTTTTGGAAAAATGATTAGAAAGCTATAATTAGGCATTGGATTCGAATTGTTTAGCATTTATTGATGTTATGAAGTCGATTATGTACAGATACAATTGATTTGGAGCTGAATTCGAGAGGAAAGGCGGTAATTGAGGATTGAGTTGACCGTAAAAGGTTGAGGTAAGTGTCCAGTCTAACCTTAGCTTGAGGGATTAGGAGTTGTGTCCTATTTGCTAATTGCTTCTTGTTGAGTACGACGTATAGACATGGTGACGAGTATCTATACGTTGGTATCGAACATGACCATGAGTCTTAAATTGATAGTTGTTGTGTTCTTAAATGTTACTACGGATGCTTTAATTGATGACTCTCGATATGGAGCAAAGATTTAGTTTTTTCTTGTGGATTTTATTTATGAATGAGTATTGGTATTAATTGAGTTGAGTAGAAGTTGAGTTAGGATTGGTTATAGCTGATTCTCCCTTGCCGGGATGTTTGTTTCAATATTGTTGCTCCCTTGCCGGAAAGTTATTATATTGCCTTTGTCCCCTTGTGTGGAAGTTATTATATTGCTTTTGTTACCTTGCCGAAAAGTTATTATATTGCTTTTGTTCCCTTACCGGAAAGTTATTATATTGCTTTTGTTCCATTGCCAGGATTCCTTGTGATTTTGTGTTGGCTTGTAAATAGGAGCGGGTGGTACGCCTTCCATAAGATATGATGAAATGGGAGCGGGTGGTACGCCTACCACGAGATTTGATGAAATGAAAGTGGGTGGTATGCCTACCACAAGATATGATGAAATGGGAACGAGTGGTATGCCTACCACGACATTTGATGAAATGGTAGCGGGTGGTACGCTTACCATAAGATATGATAAAATGGGAGCGGGTGGTACGCCTACCACGAGATTTGATGAAATGGGAGCGGGTGGTACCCTATCACAAAATATGATGAAATGGGAGCGTGTGGTACGCCTACCACGAGATTTGATGAAATGGGAGCAGGTGGTACGCCTACCACGAGATTTAATGAAATGGGAGCGGGTGGTACGCCTACCACAAGATATAATGAAATGGGAACGGGTGGTACGCCTACCACACGAGTTAATGAAATGGGAGCGGGTGGTACGCCTACCATATGATATGAGAAATAGGATCGCGTTGCACGCCTGCAACAAGATGTGAACCAAAAGTGAAATTTGCCTTTGTTTTCCTTATCCTTATTAGAAGTTGAATTTTGGTTTCCTTATAATTCTCTTGAGATTCTGTTTTATCTGTTATTCCCCGAAGCATGTTTCCCCTTCCCAGCTTTAATTGTTGTTCTAGTTCATTTTTCCGCTGTATATATATATATATATATCATTGCACAAGTTTATCTGGAGTCTAGTCCTAGCCTCGTCACTACCTCGCCGGGGTTAGGCCAGGCACTTACCAGCACATGGGGTCGGTTGTGCTAATACTGCACTCTACACTCTGTGCAGATACCGGAGCAGTACTTGGTCAGCAGCAGTAACTCGGGAGCCAGCCTTCAGTCCACCGAGATCCCGAGGTAGTCCTGCGGCGTCCGTAGGCCCGACATCTCTTCTATCTATTTAGATATTCGGTTTTCTTTTGTATCCGAGACAGACTATGTTCCTTCTTTCAGACACTTATATGTAGTGATCATAGATAGTTCGTAGATGTTGTGACACCAGTTTCTGGGTAGAGACATGTGTTGTTTTTCGAGACATTTTGATTTTATATTTATTTAAGTCTTCCGCTTAAATCTCATATTCCGCTGTTATTTAAATGTGTATTACTTGTTAATGTAATTGGTAAGAAGATTTAAAACAAAAGAGTTAATGATTTCTAAGTTCATGGCTTGCCTAGCTTCTACGAGTAGGCGCCATCACGACCTCCGAGGGTGGGAATTCCGGATCGTGACATCGAGTGAGTTGCTATTACAGAATCCCTTGCATGTTGATTTGGGGGTTGAAATTGTTTAGAGGCTGGGATTGTCTCTGCATAGGAGATCTTTTTGTCAGCTATATCGGTGGTTTGCTTTGTTGGTTGATTAGGAGTGTTTTGGCCACCCAGACGCGCCGGGAGGCGGGGGCCGCCCGATGGATCCATGGCAGTGGCGTGTGGGCCAACTTGCTGGGAATTAGCCGTTATCAGACCGTTGCTTTAGAAAGAAGTGAGAAAGAATAGCATTATGATTTTTTAGTTGGCATATTTGACTTTGAATTAAACAAATAATGCGGTTATGAACAGATAACTCAAACTAACAGGAAAAAAACCAATGATCCTCTCTTTTTAGACATGCTCCATGCAATTGTAATGTGAAGTATTTCATAAAAGTACTATGCAATTGCTTCCTTATTTAGTAGCATTGTCAGATTTTTCATTTAAGATTAACTACAGTATGATCCACATATTACTAATTGATTTTTTATCCATACATATTAATTAGTATAATCATTTTATAGACATATTCTTTATAATGTTTGGTAATGTACTAATCTATTACTGAGTTAAACTAATTGTGAGGTTGCAGGACTTGTTGGTTATTTAAGCACGTATGTTGTTTTCATTAAAACTTCAGTTCACCAGAGACGGTCTTGACAATCACCACAATATTTATTTTGTATTTTTTCACTTGATCATTATGTCTGAAAGTAGCACTAAATTTTGATGTGAATATAATTTGTTTATATGCACGTAAGTATTTTAACTTTCCGTTTCTCACAAAAGAAGAAGAAGTATTTTAACTTAAATTTCTTCGTCTTCGTTCCTTATCTCCTAAAGAAAACGTAGGTTAAGTATACCAAGGTCATGATCTGAATCAGATGAGTTAAATTTAAATTAGATTAAAGTTTTTAATTTTATAAGGTAAATGTTCGTGATTCGTGAATCTAAGAAAATGACCAAAATATATTTTCATATACTATTATTTTAGAAAATAGCAGTTTTGGGAGTCCATCATTCAAATGGTCACTTGACTATTCGAAATTACCTTAGTAAACCTATATTTTTTTTATTTGTAACAGAAAAATCACCTAACTATGCCTATAACACTCAGAAAAGCGCTCAACCAGATTTCTCAAACTTTCGTTGGTCAAATACTTATTTTACCCTCTAAATTATCATCCTTTGTCTTTTATTTATTTTATTTTTAAAATTTATGTTATTTTTTTCTCCTTTTAATCTATATTATGACTTACCTATAGGACAAATAAGTATTATTTATAAAGTAAAAAAGTGGAATATAATTTTCAAGGTATATTCCAAGCATATATAAAGTTGGACTATAAAATAATTAAGCATAACTTTCAAGCATATATAATGTTGGAATAAAAAATTGAGCATAATTTTCAAGCATGTATAATGTATGTTATAAATCATGCCTCTATTTTAAATAATTTTTTTTTGCATTACTTGCATGAAATATATGTTTTAAAAGCTTGGTGTTACATCCCATACTTTAATATTAGGATGAGCCGTAGTAATCTGTATGAGCTTGAAGGGATTAAGACCATTCATGAGATTACAGAGGATTTGTGACTATATTATTATAAGACCCCGTAAGTTTAACAACCTTGATACCGTTATATACATTTGATATGGTATTTTGAGTGGAACATTTTTGTAAAAAGTTTGAAAAATATGATTTTATATAATTATTAATATTACTACTTTAGAATATGCTTTAAATTATACATATAATATGAGAAAGTTTATGAGATTTTCTTTATCGTAAAGATAGAAATTATTTTCTCACATGAAAAGAAGGTTATCTTTTACCATTTTAAGAATTAAGCGTACGAAAATTTGTACTCTTTATATGAGATTAAGAAAATTAGAAGTTGAGAAAATATATATACTTTTACATGGATATTTTAATGAAATAATAGTGTATGTATTGATTTTATATGGTACCAAGATTTATTAATATTTAATATTTTAATAGTAGTACTTTGATGTTACATCCCGCATTTCGCACGTTAAAGGTTTGTCGTAAGTTAATCGATGTAGACTCAAAAATGAGATTATTTCTGAGATTATAAGCATTTATGCTATTTGTAACAAGTGATAAGTAAATATTATAAAGGTCAGAGGATTAACGAATCCAAGAAATTGAGTATCGCCGAAATTTTACATTTTGTGATAAAATACGATCAAAGCTATAATACCCCGTATTTATAGATTAATGCTATATAATATACCACACGACTATGATAGTAAAGTATATTATAGTAAGATATATAAAGTGTGTTAAAAGTGAGTAGTATTTTAAATAATTTAAAATAATTCTTAATTATATGAATAATTGGGTAATTAGTAATTTTTAGTGAGAGATTAGTTAAATTTTCTAGATAAATTTAAAGAACTTCACGTGGCAGCAGGTTGAAGCCCAAATTAATGGCTATTAATGTCATGTAACTTGGTGGCACCAAGATGCATGATTAGTCATAACACCTAAGTTGCCTTATTTACACGTTGGAGGAATAACACATAAGTTGTCTTTGGATAATTTCCTTTGTCTTGGTTTCATTATTGATAATGAACTTGGAGGAATTTTGGGAATACATGACAAAAGAAGGCCGAAAGAAATTATTTGATGATGTAGAGTATGGAGTGAATATTAGTCGGATAAGAAATAACGTGCTATGATATCAAGAATATCACAAGGAATTTTTCCTACTTCGATCCAACGTTACGTGTTTTTCGCAAAGACGTGTATTAGAGGGATGTTAAGAGAACAGGCTCAGGTATGTCAAGGTTAATCCTTCTTTCTTTGGCATGGTCCAAGTAACGATACGTAAACGTAATGCTACTCCATAAGTGGTTCTACTCTTAGCAGTTAAGGATGTCTATGTTATTCATTCTTGTAAAGTGATATTCAAGCATGTCTAAGTATGTTCCTAAGTATCTATTGAGGTATTTGATAAAGATGTTAATGTTTATAATATAGTGATACATGCATCTTCATGCATTTACCACCGTGCTACGGCCGGTTGGGAGGTTACACATTTACCACCGAGCTACGGCCGCTCGGGTAGTCATGCATTTATCATCGAGCTACAGCTGGTCGGGCAATCATGCATTTACCACCGAGCTACGACTGGTTGGGCAGTTATACATTTACTACCGAGCTATGGCCAGTCGGGAAGTCATGCATTTACCATCGAGCTACGGCCGGTTGGGCAGTTATACATTTAACATCGAGCTACAACGGACAATTACCACTGATCAGTTGGGTAGTCATGTATCATACAATATGGATAATAGTCTCAAAGAGAAGCATTATATATATAAGTATAATAAGTATGCATATACGGTGGCACTTCAGAGATTCAGGTTGATTCTTATATGTCTTTAATTAATGTTGACTTATTGTTATGTTTCAGTTCTGCCTTACATACTCGGTACATTATTCGTACTAACGTCCTTTTTGTTGTGGATGCTGCATTCATGCCTGCAGGTATAGATAATTAGTTTGACGATCCCTCATAGTAGACGAGGTTAGTATTCAACGAAGGATCGGTAAGACTCCACCTCATTCGGAGTGCAGCCGAGTCTATAAGTCATCATGTCAGAGTTTTGCTACAAACTCATGGGTAGGCCGGTACCCTGCCCCATTTGATGTCAGATAATCTTAGAGGCTTTATAGACAGAAGTTCATTTTGTACAGTATGTCAGAGGCCTTGACGGCCCATATGTATTCATGTTTTAAGAATGATGGTTCATTGATACAATGTTTTCCCACTTATAGTTATACATTATGAGTTGTGGCCATGTTGGCCCATCATAGTTGCAAAAAAAAGAGTTACAGAGTGGTTCACTCGGGCCAGTATGACACCGGGTTCCAGCCACGCCTCCTTCCCACTTATAGTTATACATTGTTGTGGCCATGTTGGCCCATCATAGTTGCAAAAAAAGAGTTACAAAGTGGTTCACTCGGACTCGGGCCAGTACGATACCGAGTGCCAGCCATGTCTCCCCAGGTTTGGGGCATAAGAAAGTGGTATCAGAGCAGGTCGTGTTCTAAGGAGTCTACAAAGTCGTGCCTAGTAGTGTCTCATTTATGGGTGTGTTGCGTGCCACATTTATAACTGATAGGCTATAGGCATTTAACAAATGTTATGCTTCTTTTGTTTCTAGATAGTGCCATAGAGCTGAGAAGTAAGAAGTCAGTATGAAGCTTCCACAGAATTTTGTATGCACCAGAGGTGCTATCACAACAGAGCTTTAAGGCGTAGACGAAATTTCTACTTATGTGGAAGGGAGGTTATGAAAGCGACAGAAGATACGATGCCAGATTGAGAAGTAAGTAAGATAAAGGTAAAGAAGATACGAGATACTCAAGTACAAAAAGTTGTGAATAGTCGAGACTTCAGTTATAGTTTGAGTTTTAGTTTAATTTACAGAGGAGACCCTAGTGAAAATTTTGTAAGTCTCTAAGAGTTAACATTCGAGGAGAATGTTCTAAAGGGGGGAAGGATGTTACATCCCATACTTTAATATTAGGATGAGTCATAGTAATCTGTATGAGCTTGAAGGGATTAAGACCATTCATGAGATAAAAAAGGATTTGTGACTATATTATTGTAAGACCCCGTAAGTTTAACAACCTTGATACCGTTATATACATTTGATATGGTAATTTTTAGTGGAACATTTTTATAAAAAGTTTGAAAAATATGATTTTATATAATTATTAATATTACTACTTTTGAATATGCTTTAAATTATACACACAATATGAGAAAGATTATGAGATTTTTTTTATTGTAAAGATAAAAATTATTTTCTCACAAGAAAAAGAAGGTTATCTTTTACCATTTTAAGAATTAAGCGTACGAAAATTTGTACTCTTTATATGAGATTAGAAAAATTAGAATTTAAGAATTAAGCGTATGAAATTTGCACTCTTTATATGAGATTAAGAAAATTAGAAGTTGAGAAAATGTATGTATTTTTACATGGATGTTTTAATGAAATAATAGTGTATGTATTGATTTTATATGGTACCACATGACCATGATAGTAAGATGTATAAAGTATGTTCAAAGTGAGTAGTATTTTAAGTAATTTGAGATAATTATTATTTAGACTCAGGAATGAGATTATTTTTGAGGTTATAAGTGATAGGTTTTAAATATTCTTACCTAATGTTTTGATGATCTAACAAACTTACTGTTAAGAACCAGATAGGGAACCTGACCTACTCGGACTATACTGCAAGCTTAACGAATTCCAGCGAAAGGTGAACTGCTACAGCTTCAGGAGCTAGGAACCCAAACAAGGATCTGATACCCTTGTGGTTCCCTCATAACAGTACAAGTCAATTGGTCACAGCTGGAAATGAAGTGACTGACTGCACTGTTTCTGCCGCACTGCACTATCTGCAGCGCCCAATCATTCTCTAACCAAATAAAGTGCTCATATCATTTCAACTGAAGTGATCAAGGTGTATCTATAACGAGTTTATAAAAAACATCACTTGAAGGTTTAAGTTTCTCATTCAAGCTTCTTGCCAAAAACAAATAAATCAATCCTCACAAGCTTGAAGAACAAGGTTGAATGCAACTACAGACCAGTTCCTAAAAGATAGCTTGTTGTTGTCGTAGTTGAGTTGTAACTTTGTGATTGTACTTGTTGTATAACCTAAAATGCTTAGCTAGAAGCGTTTGATTAGGAATCCTCTTGTAAATCCGTAAAATCCTTGAGTTTATGTTGTGACTAGGTTTAGTCATAAGCAAAAGTCTTTGTAACTGTAGAGTTACAAAGTGGCTTGTGGTGAGAGCATCACAAGTTAGTAAAAGTCTTTGTAACTAGGAAGTCCAAAGTGGCTTGTGGTAAGAGTACCACAAGTTAGTTGAGTAAATTCTTTGTAATGGAGTCATTGCAAAGTGGCTTGTAATAGGTTTTTTACAAGTTATTGAAGTTGAAAGCCTACAGGTGTAGGTCATGGTATTTTGATCCCCTTGTGTGAGATTTTTCCATGTAAAAATCATCTGCCTTATTTACGTACTGTTTTATTAGCATTCTCAGCAGAATCTTGTAGGGAACCAGGCACTCTACTATTTGGTGGACTCATACAAACTAACAATTGGTATCAGAGCAGGTTCCTCCTATCAGGCTAACACCTAGGAAGGATCTTCATGGCTGCTCCACCAAATTTTGAAGAAGGTCAATCTACATACCGACCACCCAAGTTCAATGGACAACACTATGGGTGGTGGAAAACAAGAATGCACGATTTTATCATGGCTGAGGATTGTGAGTTTTGGCATATCATATGCGATGGTCCTTATGTTCTAACCTAAGTACTAGAGGAACTTCCACTTTCAATGGCAAAAACAAGCAAAGAGTACTCTGAAGCAGACAAGAAAGCTGTGGAGAAGAATTTTTGTGCCAAAGAAAATTCTAGTATGTGGAGTAGAACCTGAAAAGTAAAATAGAATCTCCACCCGTGATACTGCCAATGATATATGGGAAGCTTTGCAAACAGCTCATAAGGGAACTACAGAAGTAAAACAGTCTAAGATTGATATGCTCACAAACGAGTATGAACTCTTCAAAATGAGGGATGATGAATCCATTCAAGATATGCATACAAGATTCACTTCCATCATAAAAGAGTTACCCTCACTTGGTGAAACTATTCACAGAAACAAGCTAGTAAGGAAAATCCTCAACTTTCTGCCTAGCTCTTGGAAAAGCAAAGTGAATGCTATTACTGAATCAAAGGACTTACAGTAGCTGACCATAGACTGACCGAAAACTTGAAGACCTATGAGTTGAAGAGAAAGATAGACAGTGAAAGAAGAGAACCAAAGAAGTAAAAGACCCTGGTATTTAAAGCTAATAACAATTATTCAAGTGAGGAAGACAGTGACATGGCTTACTTAACCAAAAGATTTCAGAAGATGGCCAGAAGAAATGGAGAAATGCTAAAAAGGGACAGCTCTAACAGACCAAAAAACTGTGATCTTTGTTACAAGTGTGGAAAGCCTAGACACTTCGTGAAAGACTATTCTCTCTTGAAGCAAGAATTCTCCAAGAACTACCATGAGAAAACAGCTAAGACGAACCCGGTTCCTTTCAAGGACTTCAAGAGAAAAAGATCCGCTGACAATATGATGAAACAAGATCTTGCAGTATGGGGGGATTCCTCTAGTGAGTCTGAAGATGAACCTGATACTAGTGATAGTTCCATGATGGAAGTTGAAGGCGAGGAGACTGGATATGACTCAACTTTTGCTTTGATGGCTCAATCAGATGATGATGAAGACAATGGCAACAAAAGAGATAAATTTCAGGGATGTTCAGAGAAATCTAAAATCCTATTCTCCAAAAAAACTCATGTCTTTGGCTGATGTATTAATCACTGATTTTCATAGTCTTGTGGAGGATAGGGCTTCTTTTACCTTAGAATTAGGAGAATCTGAACAAACTAGAGATGACTTAGTGGTTGTAGTTACTGACCATAAGAAAACCATTGAAATCCTCAGAAAAGAAAAGAATGATCTGTTGGTAGAAATTACAGACCTAAAGGAAACAATAGTGAAATCATGGACTAAGTCAAAACCTGAAAATTCTTGAAAGGGAAAGGAGATAGCAAGTGAGGAACACATTAGGCTTGAAAATTAGGTGAAAGCTATGAGATCTAGGATGTGTGCTAAAATTGAGAAAAACGAGCAACTCCAAAGTAATCTAGAAAGAGTAAAGAATGATATTGAAAATTCCCTAAAGTGGGCCTGGTCCTCAGAAGCTACCACTGCCTTGTATTCCAATGATTGTGAAAACAGGCAGGGAATAGGGTTCCAAAGGGAGAAAACTCCTCACAACCCTCATAGTAAGTACGTCACTATCTTTTATAATTGGCCCTGTACCCGATGTGGGAACACTGGGCACTTCAAGGAAGATGTCCAGGCCAAGAATCAATCGGTTAAAAAAAACAAAGTGTTTGCTGAAATGGTGACAACAAAAAAGGGACCAGGTTCCACTCACAAAAAATGCACATTACCTGTATGGACTAAGAGAACTCTTATTTACCCTCTTGCCTACTACAAGGGACCCAAACTTGCTTGGGTTCCTAAAACTAACTCTTAATCTCTTATGCATGAAACAATGAAAGGAAGAGGTCAATAATGGTTCATGGATAGTGGATGTTCAAAGCACATGACTGGGAACACCACAGACTTTCTTTCACTAAAAGCCCTGCAAAGAGGGAGTGTATCCTTTGGCAATGGTAAAAAAAGGTATATTCTTGGAGTTGGAAAGGTCGGGAAGTCACTCACTCATTCTATTAAAAATGTGTATTATGTCAATGGCCTTAAGTACAATCTCTTGAGTGTCTCTCAAATCTGTGATAAAGGAAACTAGGTGGAATTCTTGTCCAAAATATGTACAGTCACTGATCTTGTGATCGGTGAAACAGTTCTTGTGGCCAAAAGATACAAGGACATCTATGTCACTAATTTTGAGTCCTTACAGAGTAGTGATCTGAGTTGACTGAAAGATGTCGATGATGATGCTGAACTATGGCATAGAAGACTGGGCCATGCAAGTTTTTCTCTTATGAACAAACTAATTTCGAAGGACCTGGTCCATAGTCTGCCTATGTCACAATTCAAGATGCAAAAAGTCTATGATGCCTGTGCTAGAGAAAAACATGTGAAGTCCTCTTTTAAGTCTAAAAGAGATGTGAGTACCTCAAAGCCACTAGAGCTTCTGCATATGGATCTGTGTGGACCTATGAGAGTGCAAAGCAGAGGAGAAAAAATATACATTTTTTGTGATAGTAGATGACTACTCCAGATTCACATGGACTCTGTTTCTCAGAACCAAAGATGAAACTATTGAGGTGTTTGTGGCCGTTGTGAAGAAAATCCAGGTGAAGATGGAGTCTAGAGTCGCATGCATTAGATCAGATCATGGGACAGAATTTGACAATGTCAAATTTGATGAATTCTGCAATGAAAATGGCATCAATCACAACTTCTTAGCTCCCAGAACTCCCCAGCAAAATGTAGTAGTAGAAAGGAATAATAGAACTCTTGATGAAATGGAAAGAACAATACTGATCGACAGTGGAATTACAAAGAACTTTTGGGCTGAAGCTGTCAATACTGCCTGCTACTTGGTGAACAGGTGCATGACCATATCACTTCTGAACAAAACCTCGTATGAATTGTTGAATGGAAGGAAACCCAAGCTGACTCGCCTAAAAATATTCGGGTGCAAATGCTATGTTCTCAATAATGGAAAGGATCAGCTTGGTAAATTCGATGCCAAGCATGAAGGAATATTTTTGGGCTACTCTTCTCAAAGCAAGGCTTACAAGATATATAATAAGCGGACTCAATGTGTTGAGGAAAGTGTCCATGTTATTTTTGATGAATCTTATCCATCATGTGAGAAGAGTGCTGAGGAAGATCAAGATGAAGAACCCTTACTAGTCCCTGGTGAAGTCATTGACATGAGTCAAGTAAAGGCATATATGATGAGTCAAGTAAAGGATCTAAATGAAGACAATGCTGCCTCATCTTCAATATAACCAAACACCTCAATTACAACCAGTGAAGATGAAAAAAGAGTGGTTGATGCAGTTTAGGGAACTCCACTAGCACCTGAGAGAAGGACAGAGGAAAATCAGCCAAACATACCCTCTTCATCTCAGAATGAACCTCAGGCGTCTAACTGGAGACACTAAAGCTCTCATCCAATAGACAACATTATTACTCCTCTAGATTTCAGAGTACAAACCAGGTCAAGAGCCAGAAATTCACTTGCCTTCTCAGCCTTTCTCTCATAGATAGAACCCAAAAATATCAAGGAAGCCTTGAAAGATGCAGATTGGATTACAGCCATGCAAGATGAGCTACATCAGTTTTAGAGAAACAATTTGTGGCACTTATACCTAGACCCCTAGATCGAACCATTATAGGAACCAGGTGGGTATTCAGAAACAAGCTCGATGAACATGGAATTAACACAAGGAACAAGGGCAGACTAGTGGTCCAAGGCTAGAATCAGGAGGAAGGGATTGACTATGATGAAACGTTTTCTCCAGTCGCTCACATGGAAGCTATTAGAATTCTAATCGTTTTTGCATCTCATATGGAATTCACCTTGTTCCAAATGGATGTCAAGAGTGCATTTTTAAATGGACTCCTTAAAGAAGAAGTCTATGTGAAGCAACCCCCAGAGCTTGAATGTCATGAGCACCCTGAGTATGTGTTTAAACTAGACAAAGCTCTGTTCGGGCTAAAGCATGCTCCTCGAGCTTGGTATGAAAGATTGTGAAAGTTCCTCTTGGAAAATGGCTTTAAAAGAGGGAAAATTGACAACACTCTTTTCTTAAAGAAAAAAGGAAGGAACATACTCATTGTTCAGGTCTATGTTGATGATATCATTTTTTGAGCAACAACTGATTCTCTGTGTGAAGAATTTGCAAAACTCATGGGAAGTGAATTTGAAATAAGCATGATGGGGGAACTGAACTTCTTCTTGGGTCTTCAAGTAAAACAGTCCCCAAAGGGTATATCCATTTGTCAACAAAAATACATTAGGGAGCTCTTGAAGAGGTTTGACATGGAAGCATCAAAGGTGATAGACACTCCCATTGCTACTGCCACTCGACTGGACATGGATGAAACTGGATCTCCTGTGAATCAAACCATGTATAGAGGCATTATTGGGTCTCTCCTCTATCTCACTGCCAGCAGACCTGATATTGTTTTTAGTGTGGGGCTGTGTGCAAGGTTTCAATCAAATCCTAATGAATCTCACTTGAAGGCTGCCAAAAGAATACCGAGATATCTCAAAGGAACATAGGACATGGTGTTGTATTATCCGTTAGGTGACAGTTTTAATCTGATTGGGTATGCTGATGCAAATTATGCAGGTTATCTTGTGGACAGGAAAATCACTTCTGGAATGACTCACTTCTTAGGTTCATGTCTTATCTCTTGGGGCACAAGGAAGCAAATATCAATGGCTATTTCAACAGTTGAAGCTGAATATGTAGCCACAGCATCCTGCTGTGCTCAACTTTTATGGATCAAGCAATAACTAAAGGACTTTGGGGTACTCACTGAGAGTGTGCCCCTTCTATGTGACAACACCAGTGCACTCAACATGGCCAAGAATCCAATTCAACACAAAAGGACAAAACACATTGATGTGAGGCAGCATTTTCTGAGGGACAATGTGGAGAAAGGGTTGATATTTATGAAGTTCTGTAGTATAGAAGATCAAATTGCAGACATTTTCAACAAGGCGCTAAGTAAGGAACAGTTTGAAAGAAACAGAGTGAAGCTGGGGCTTTTAAAGCCCAATTGAGAACCTGATTCCTCTTTATCTGGATTTCACCTTCAAGAAATAACTGGCTAAAAGTGTTTTCTGGCCATGTCTAACTCACTTCAATACCGTTGTAGGTAAACACTCATGATAAGTATAAAAGCTGTAGATGCAGTTCATGAATGATAAAAGAGGATTGATTCTTTCAAAAAGGTCAAGAACCTGGTTCTTGTACCAAAGGTTAGTAGTTCTGTGCATCCTTTAATACACATCTTAAAAAGGGTACAAAATAGAACTGCCATGTCATCAACTTTTCAGATCCTGCTGTCACGTCTCTTCATTTCAAATCGTTCCATCTCCCTATTAAACATTGCAATTCTCCACGCCCAACCACTATTTCAGAACTGGTGCATATTCCTCTCTCTTCATAATTATCCTCTCCTCTTAAAAACCCTCTTTTCTGCTCTTCCTTAGCATAAGTCTTCCATTAGAATTTCCTAAAAGGACCGTCACACCACTTCTTTCAATAGATGAGACAACTTCCGATCTCCCTGCCTCAGTCATAACTACTACTAATCAATCTATGGAGAGTTCGCTCCCACTGAGCCTTCCTCATCCACTATTACTCCTGCCGCTACAGTCATACCTCATCCAGTTTCCCAGTCTCTTCCTAATTCAAAAACCCTTAAAACTGCTGCTCCATTCTTCCCATCGTTTAAGGCTCCCACCAGTTAAAAACCAAGTGGTGAACAAGGTCAAAACCCTGAGGTCACAAAGAGTTCTACCATCGTTGCTACCGATTCCATGGTGGTGGTAGCACCATTTGAGGAAGAGAAAAATGTTGTAACCATGTTTGTGGTGTCTGCTAATGGTGTACTGCATGAGACCACCTCTCATAAAAATGAGGCACAAAGTATAGGGGAAGAAGGGGCCATTGTAACTGTTGAATGGGATGCACTAGCAGATACTACTGGGGCATTACATGAGGAACCTGATCCCTCTCTGAAGGAACCTGGTCAGGGCTCTCATTCCCAGGACAATGCTATTCCTGTATTCGATGTTGTGCCCCTGGAAATTCAAGCACATGAAATGAGATCCAGTGATAAAGAAGACCTAGATAATATGGCTCTTGATGCATTCATAAGTAAGCGGAGGGTTGTTCCCCTGAGTCTGAAACCAAACCACCTACTACCAGGCTTCAAGTTAAAGTGGCCTACGATTCTGTCCTTCAAAAGAGCAAGAAGAGTAGTAAGAAGAAAAGAAGAAAGTTGGTGAAAGACGGTGTACCTGTAAGTGATGCGGCGATCCCTGTAGTCGAGGTGGAAGAGGAAACCCCAGATGAACCTGGTTCACTTGTTAGACGGTCTTCGAAAAAGACAAAGCCCGCTTCAATAGAGAAGGGATCAACATCTAGGTCCAAGATAAAGGAGGTGGTGAGTGAGTCTTCAATGTCTAATGAGGATGTGTTAGTCAAATCCAAAGGAAACGGAAAATTTAGTGGAGAGAAGTCCGGCAAACGCAAGTCTGAACCTTTTGAAGAACCTGGTTCGGTGAAAAGAATGAGAACTGAAGTCAACCTTGGCTCTGAACGCTTGAGGCATCAAAAAGTTCTGTTGGGTCGTACATTTGACCCAGCAATCTCTGAGATAGTTGGAATGCGCCAAATTCTGGAAATGGTCGAGTTTTAATGCTGGGTGTATCTACTTCAAATTGATGCACCTAGGGTATATGAGGATGAGGTACAAAGCTTCTTTGCTAGCCTCTTTCTAGTTGAGACTGACCACATTTGTGCTTTGGTCAATGGGATGGACATCGTGTTCGATGTAAAGTTGCTTGGAGAGATTCTAATAGTTCCTACAACTGGTGTGTCTAGTGTAAAAGATGTGTGTCAGTTTAACTTCAAAAATGCCGTGGTAAAAGACAATGCAAACCAAAAGGGGGACCAGATCCATAAGTAAGTGCTACTCCCTATCTATCAACTGCTGTTCGAATTGGTTAACAAAGTTCTATTGCCTCGAGCTGAGAGGAGGTTAGTGACTTCTAAGTCTGACCTATTCTCGATGGAGCAACTAGATAGTTTTACTCGTGTGAGTCTGCCTGCTATTATGATTGAAGACATGCAAAAGGTTGCCACCTTCAAAGATGGTAATCATGGCCTTCCCTATGGGTTCCTTCTTACATAAGTGTTCAAATTCTTTGAAGTCCCACTAGGGACAGGAAAGGTGGGGACTAGGAAGCAGACTTTCTCACAGAAAACTTTGGGAGAGTGTGAGTGCGTGGAAAAGAATCGGGGGGGGGGGGGGGGTAGGAAGTACATCAACTGTCTCACAGCTTATTAATGCTCAGAATAGTGTAGCTGAGGAAATTCATCATTTGAAGGCCATGAATGCTATCGTGGAAGGTCAGCAAGCCCAAGAGGTTCCGGTGTCAAATGATGAAGTGGCTCGTTTGACAAACGAGAATGTTGATCTCAGGGCACAAGTAGAGAACCTGAAAGCAGAACTACTCAATGAGCAAAAGTCGGCAAATGCCCGAATAGACCTAGTTCTCCCAACACTTGATGTAGCTTCCAAGCCCTTTACTCCTAGTGCCTCCTAAGTACCCCTTCAGTGATCAGTTTCTGGAAATGTTTGTTAAGTTTTCTTTGATGTTTTGGCAGATGTTTTTGTTTTCATTTTTTATGTGGTTGGGATAAAACACTACTGCTCCTGTTTTAACAAGTCCAATGTTGCCTTTAGCTTTTTCAAAGCAAAGGCATATTAAATCTTTATTAATATCAATCCTTGTTTTATTATGTCAGTACTCTCCTTCTGTTTTTCTATTCTCTATCATGATTGTGTGCGCATATGTGGCGTGAGTTAGCTTAGCTGGACTTCTTTTTCTATTATTCAATATGTTTTTTAATGATGCCAAAAGGGGGGAAAATAAAAATAATGCAAATAATATGGCCATCAACTCATGGGGAACACGTGTTAAGAAAGGCATAGAGTCAAAGGGCATAGAGTCTGGGGGAACCTTTGTTCCCCAGTTACTTAATCCGGTTCTTACTGCTCTAAATCCACTCTATAAATGTTAAGTTTGTCATCATCAAAAAGAGGAAAATTGATAGGTTTTAAATGTTCTTGCCTTATGTTTTGATAATCTAACAAACTTACTGTTAAGAACTAGATAGGGAACCTAACCTACTCGGACTATAATGCAATCTTAACGAATTCCAGCTAAAGGTGAACTACTACAACTTCAAGAGCTAGGAACCCAAACAAGGATCTGATACCCTTGTGTTTCCCTCATCACAGTACAAGTCAATTGGTCACAGCTAGAAATGAAGTGACTAACTACACTGTTTCTGCCGTACAACACTGTCTCCAGCGCCCACTCATTCTCTAACCAAATAAAGTGCTCACATCATTTCAAGTGATGTGATCAAGGTGTACCTACAATTAGTTTATACAAAACATAATTTGAAGTTTTCAGTTTTTCATTCAAGCTTCTTTCCAAAAATAGAGAAATCAATCCTCACAAGCTTGAACAACAAAGTTGAACGCAACTACGGACCAGTTTCTAAAAGAAACTTGTTATTGTCCTAGTTGAGTTGTAACTTTGTGATTGTACATTGTATCTCCTAAACTGCTTAGCTAGAAGCGTTTGATTAGGAATCCTCTTGTAAATCCGTAAACTCCTTGAGTTTATGTTGTGCCTAGGTTTAGTCATAAACAAACGTTTTGTAACTATAGGGTTACAAAGTGGCTTGTGGTGAGAGCATCACAAGTTAGTAAAAGTTTTTGTAACTAGGAATCACAAAGTGACTTGTGGTAAGAGTACCACAAGTTATTTGAGTAAATTCTTTGTAATCGAATCGTTACAAAGTGGCTTGTAATAGGGAGATTGCAAGTTAGTGAAGTTGAAAGCCTACAGGTGTAGGTCGTAATTTTTGTCCCTTTGAGTTGGAATTTTTCCACGTAAAAATCCTGTGTCTCATTTACTTACTGTTTTGTTAGCATTCTCAGTAGAATCTTATAGAGGACCAGGTACTCTACTATTTGGTGGACTCATACAAACTAACAATAAGCATTTATGCTATTTGTAACAAGTGATAAGTAAGTATTATAAAGGTCAGAGGATTAATGAATCAAAGAAATTGAGTATTGCCGAAGTTTGACATTTTGTTATAAAATACGACCCAAGCTATAACACCCTGTATTTATAGATTAGTGCTATACAATATACCATACGACCATGATAATAAAGTATATTAAAGTAAGATATATAAAGTGTGTTAAAAGTGAGTAGTATTTTAAATAATTTGAGATATTTTTTTATTATGTGGGCAATTGGGTAATTAATGATTTTTAGTGGGATATTAATTAAATCATTAGATCAAGTTAAAGAACCTCACGTGGAAGCAGGTTGAAACCCAAATTAATGACTCTTAAAGTCATGTAACTTGGTGGCACCAAGGTGCATGATGAGTCATAACACCTAAGTTGCTTTGTTTACACGTTGGAGGAATAACACATAAGTTGTCTTTGGATAATTTCCTTTGTCTTGGTTTCATTATTGGTAATGAACTTGGAGGAATTTTGGGAATACATGACAGAAGAAGGCCGAAAGAAATTATTTGATGATATAGAGTATGGAGTGAATATTAGTCAGATTAGAAATAACGTGCTATGATATCAAGAATATCATAATGATTTTTCCCTACTTCAATCTAGCGTTACATGTTTTTCGCAAAGATGTGTATTAGAGGGATTATTATGAAAACCGACTCATGTATGTTAAGGCTAATCCTTCTTTCTTTTGGCATGATCAAATAATGATACGTAAACGTAATGCTATTCCATAAGTGGTTCTATTCTTAGCAGTTAAGGATGTCTATGTTATTCATTCCTGTAAAGTGATATTCAAGCATGTCTATGTTCCTAAGTCTCTATTGAGGTATTTGATAAAGATGTTAATGTTTATAATATAGTGATACATGCATTTACCACTGTGCTATGGTCGGTCGGGCAGTTACCAGAGGTTGATCAGTTATCTACAGCCCGTCGGGCAGTCATGCATTAACCACCGAGATACGACCAACTGGGCAGTCATGCATTTACCACCGAGCTACGACCGGTTGGGCAGTTATACATTTACCACCGAGCTACGACCGGTGGGAAGTTATACATTTACCACCGAGCTACTGCCGGTCGGGCAATTACCATTAATCAGTTGGTGTCACGACCCAAAATCCGTTAAGGGTCGCGATGGCGTCGGACACCACTGTCAAGCTAGCCAACACATAATAGTTAATTAAATTCGCATTTTAATATTTTTGAAATCATAAATTGATAGGTTTTAAATGTTCTTGCCTTATGTTTTGATGATCTAACAAACTTACTGCTAAGAACCAGATAAGGAACCTGACCAACTCAGACTATACTACAAGCTTAACGAATTTCAGCTAAAGGTGAACTGCTACAACTTCGGGAGCTAGGAACCCAAATAAGGATCTGATACCCTTGTCGTTTCCTCATCACAGTACAAGTCAATTGGTCACAACTGGAAATGAAGTGACTGACTGCACTGTTTCTGTTTCTGCCGCGTTGCACTGTCTCCAGCGCCCACTCATTTTCTAACCAAATAAAGTGCTCACATCATTTCAAGTGATGTGATCAAAGTGTATCTACAATGAGTTTATACAAAACATCACTTGAAGGTTTCAGTTTCTAATTCAAGCCTCTTGCCAAAAATAGAGAAATCAATCCTCACAAGCTTGAAGAACAAAGTTGAACGCAACTACGGACTAGTTCCTAAAAGATAGCTTGTTGTTGTCTTAGTTGAGTTGTAACTTTGTGATTGTACTTATTGTATCTCCTAAATTGCTTAGCTAGAAGTGTTTGATTAGGAATCCTCTTGTAAATCCGTAAACTCCTTGAGTTTATGTTGTGACTAGGTTTAGTCATAAGTAAAAGTCTTTGTAACTGTAGGGTTACAAAGTGGCTTGCGGTGAGAGAATCACAAGTTAGTAAAAGTCTTTGTTACTAGGAAGTCACAAAGTGGCTTGTGGTAAGAGTACCACAAGTTAGTTGAGTAAATTCTTTGTAATGGAGTCATTGCAAAGTGGCTTGTAATAGGGAGATTGCAAGTTAGTGAAGTTGAAAGCCTACAGGTGTAGGTCGTGGTTTTTTGATCCCCTTGTGTGGGATGTTTCCACGTAAAAAAATCCTCTGCCTTATTTATATAATGTTTTATTAGCATTCTCAGCAGAATCTTGTAGAGGACAGGGTACTCTACTATTTGGTAGACTCATACAAATTAACAATTGGTATTAGAGCAGGTTCCTCCTATCAGGATAACACCTAGGAAGGATCCTCATGGCTGCTCCACTAAATTTTGAAGAAGGTCAATCTACATACTGACCAACCAGGTTCAATGGACAATACTATGGGTGGTAGAAAATAAGAATGCACGATTTTATCATGGCTGAGGATTGTGAGTTATGAGATATCATATGCAATGGTCCTTATGTTCCAATCAAGGTATTAGAGGAACTTCCATTTTCAATGGCAAAAACCAGCAAAGAGTACACTGAAGCAGACAAGAAAGTTGTACATAAGAATTTTCATGCCAAGAAAATTCTAGTATATGGAATAGGACCTGAAGAGTACAATAGAATTTCCACCTGTGACACTGCTAAGGAGATATAAGAAGCTTTGCAAATAACTCATGAGGGAACTACATAAGTAGAACAGCCTAAGATTGATATGCTCACTACCGAGTATGAACTCTTCAAAATGAGGAACGATGAATCCATTCAAGATATGCATTCAAGATTCACTTCCATCATAAATGAGTTACACTCACTTGGTGAAACTATTCCCAGAAACAAGCTAGTAAGGAAAATCCTCAGCTTTTTGCCTAGCTCTTGGGAAAGCAAAGTGAATGCTATTACTGAATCAAAGGACTTACATGAGCTGACCATAGAAGAGCTGATCGAAAACTTGAAGACCTATGAGTTGAAAAAGATAAACAGTGAAAAAAGAGAACCAAAGAAGGTAAAAAAACCTGGTACTTAAAGCTGATAACAATGATTCAAGTGAAGAAGATAGTGACATGGCTTACTTAACCAAAAGATTTCAAAAGATGTTCAGAAGAAATGGAGAAATGCTAAAAGTAGATAGCACTAACAGACCAAAAACTATGATCTTTGT
This sequence comes from Nicotiana tabacum, assembly GCF_000715075.1. NCBI lineage: Eukaryota > Viridiplantae > Streptophyta > Magnoliopsida > Solanales > Solanaceae > Nicotiana > Nicotiana tabacum. The sequence continues at coordinate 92,343,179 of NC_134086.1, read as the reverse complement.
TATAAGTGTGGAAATCCTGGACACTTCATGAAAGACTGTCCTATCTTATAGCTAGAATTCTCCAAGACCTACCATGAGAAAATAGATAAGACGAACCCGGTTCCTTTCAAGGACTTCAAGAGAAAAAAATTCATTGACACCATGATATGACATGCTCTTGCAGCATGGGGGGATTCCTCTAGTGAGTCTGAAGATGAACCTGATACTGGTGATAGTTCCATGATGGTAGTTGTAAAAGAGGAGACTGGATATGACTCAACTTTTGCTTTGATGGCTCAATCAGATGATGATGAAGACAATGCCAACAAAGAGGTAAATTTCAGGGATGTTCATCGAAATCTGAAATCCTATTCTCCAAAGAAACTCTTGTCTTTAGCTGATGTATTAATCACTGCTTTTCATAGTCTTGTGGAGGATAGGGATTCTTTGACTTTAGAATTAGGAGAATCTAAAGAAACTAGAGACGACTTAGTGATTGTAGTTACTGACCATAAGAAAACCATTAAAATCCTCAGAAAATAAAAGAATGATTTGTTGGAAGAAATTGCAGACCTAAGGGAAACAATAGTGAAACCATGGACTAAGTCAAAACCTATGAATTCTGGAAAGGGAAAGGAGACAACCATCGAGGAACACATTAGGCTTGAAAATGAGGTGAAAACTATGAGATCTAGGATGTGTGCTGAAATTGAGAAAAACGAGCAACTCCAAGCTAATCTAGAAAGAGTAAAGAATGATCTTGAAAAGACCCTAAAGTGGACTTGGTCCTCAGTAGCTACCACTGCCTTGCATACTATTGATAGTGAAAACAGGTAGAGAATAGGATTCCAAAGGGAGAAATCTCCTCACAACCGTCACAGTAAGTACATCTTTGTCTCTAATAACTCGCCTTGTACTCGATGTGGAAATACTAAGCTCTTCAAGGAAGATGTCTAGTCCAAGAATCGATCGGTTCAGAAAAACAAAGTGTTTACTGAAATGGTGACTACAAAAGAGGGACCGGGTTCCACCCACAAAAAACGCACATTACCTGCATGGACTAAGAGAACTCTTATTCATCCTCTTGCCTACTACAAGGGACCCAAACTTGCTTGGGTTCCTAAAACTAACTCTTAATCTCTTGTGCAGGGAACAATGAAAGGAAGCAGTTAACAATGGTTCATGGATAGTGGGTGTTCAAAACACATGGCTGGGAACACCACAGACTTTCTTTCACTAAAAGCCATGCAAGGAAGGAGTGTATACTTTGGCAATGGTAAAAAGGGGTACATTCTTGGAGTTAAAAAAGTCGCAAAGTCACTCACTCATTCTATTGAAAATATGTACTATGTCAATGGCCTTAAGTACAGTCTCTTGAGTGTCTCTCAAATCTATGATAAAGGAAACAAGGTGGAATTCTTTTCCAAAATATGTATAGTCACTGATCTTGTGACGGTGAAATAGTACTTGTGGCCAAAAGATACAAGAACATCTGTGTCGCTGATTTCGAGTCCTTATAAAGTGGTGATCTGAGTTGTTTGAAAGCTGTTGATGATGATGATAAAATATGTCATAGAAGACTGGGCCATGCCAGTTTTTCTCTTCTGAACAAACTATTTCAGAAGGACCTGGTCCATGGTCTGCCTATGTCATAATTCAAGATACAAAAGGTCTGTGATTCCTGTGCTAGAGGAAAACATGTGAAGTCCTCTTTTAAGTCTAAAAGATATGTGAGCACCTCAAAGCCACTAGAGCTTCTGTATATGGATCTGTGTGGACCTATGAGAGTGTAAAGCAGAGGAGGAAAAATATACATTTTTTGTGATAGAAGATGACTACTCCAGATTCACATGGACTGTGTTTCTCAGAACTAAAGATGAAATTGTTGTGGTGTTTGTGACCTTTGTGAAGAAAATCCAGGTGAAGATGGAGTCTAGAGTTGCATGCATTAGATCAGATCATGGGATAGAATTTGACAATGTCAAATTTGATGAATTCTGCAATGAAAAAGGCACCACTCACAACTTCTCAGCTCCGAGAACTCCCGAGCAAAATAGAGTACTAGAAAGTAAGAACAGAACTCCGGATGAAATGGAAAGAACAATGCTGATCGACAGTGGAATCACAAAGGACTTCTGGGCTGAAGCTGTCAATACTGCCTGCTACCTGGTGAACAGGTGCATGGTCAGATTACATCTGAACAAAACATAATATGAATTGTTGAATGGAAGGAAACCCAAGATGACTCACCTAAGAGCATTTGGGTGAAAATGTTGTGTTCTCAACAATGGAAAGGATTAGCTTGGTAAATTCGATGCCAAGAGTGATGACGGAATATTTCTAGGCTACTCTTCTCAAAGCAAGGCTTACAAGATATATAATAAGGGACTCAATGTGTTGAGGAAAGTGTCCATATTATTTTTGATGAATCTTATCCATCATGAGAGAAGAGTGCTGAGGAAGATCAAGATGGAGAACGCTTACTAGTCCCTGGTGAAGTCATTAACTTGACAAACGGAAAGGCAGATATGATGAGTCAAGTAAAGGAGCTAAATGAAGACAACGCTGCCTCATATTCAATAGAACCAAGCACCTCAATTAAAACCACTGAAGCTGAAGAAAGAGTAGTTGATGCAGTTCAGGGAACTCCAATAGCACATGAGAGAAGGACAGAGAAAAATCAGCTAAACATACCCTCTTACTCACAGAATGAACCTCAGGCGTCTAACTGGAGACACCAAAGCTCTCATCCAATAGACAACATATTACTCCTCTAGATTCCGGAGTACAAACCAGGCCAAGAGCCAGAAATTCACTTGCCTTCTCAGCCTTTCTTTCCCAAATAGAACCCAAAAATATCAATGAAGCCTTGTGTTGATACCCAATTTTTTCCTGTATATTTTTAATATGAAAAATACTTTCTAAATAGCATGAATATGCATATATAAGTATGTCCCAAGGTTTTATTATTTTTTCTCTTAATTTTAAGGATTTTTAAATCAATTTATTGCCTTATTTTAGCAAGAAAAACCCAATAATTGTTCCCAAAATTATCATTTTGGTGATTCATTTATTGGATTCTCATATTTGCATTAAATATAGATAACATAATTTTTGCGTATTTCTTATAAATTTATTTGGTATTTTTAAAGCTAAATTGCACGTAATTACGATATTAGCCTTTTTAAAGATTTAATGGTGTTTATATTTATAAAAATAGCTTCAGTATTTTTAATTGGATAATTATGTATTATTAATCATTTTAATGCTTTTAATTTATTTCTTGAAATTATTTTACTATTTTTTATAAAATAAATAAAGGAAAAATGGTTATTTAAATGATAGCCCAATTATTATTTCAATTTTGGCCAGATTTGAACCCCTAATTTAACCCAATCTCAAACCCAATTGCCCAGCCCAATCCTAAATCTACCCGAACCACAACCTGTTTGAATAACCCGTCCGGATCCCCATTTAATCCAGGTCGTTGATCAAAATGATCAACGGCCACCATTCACCCTTCCTAAATTAAACCAAACGACCCCCAAACCTCGCTCAACCGACTGTCTCTCTATCCCTCTATCTTTGGTTCTCTCTAGAACCTTCCCCTTCCCCTCCTCTCCGATAAGTCTCATCCATCTTCTCCGGCCATCTCCTGGCCTAAATCTATTGACCATGATGTATGCACAGTTGAATAGAGTAATGTTTCTATGGGATTTTAGACTGTACCCTTGAGCGGACAACTCAAGGGGGAAAGGAACGGAACCGTCGACTACACTGTTGATCGATTGGTTTTACCGCAAATACGCCTTTTCCGAATTTAAAGGGGTGATAATATCAGAAGAGGGCAACCATTCATTATAAGTGTTACTATGGTATTTTGTTTGGCATGAGTGAAATATAATGTTGAGTATGATTATGCAACAATTAAATCAGGTTGTCACGTATTTGCACGTTAGGAAAGCAGTAAATACCACAGTTTTTTTCATAATTTAAGGCGGCAGTAAGGGAAAGCAGTAAAGGAAAGTAATAAGGGAAAGAAACAAAAAGACAAGTCAGTTTTGCAATCGAAATTAAAGATTAAATGCTTGAAAGAAATAAACAGATAATTGCGCATAAAGAAGCATAAATTCACAATAATAGTCTGAAATGGTAAAAGCCTAAGAATCCCCAGCAGAGTCGCCACGCTGTCGCACCCCCTTTTTCTCGCGAAATTGGGTTTATGACATTTGGGAGGACAACTCATTCCCTTTTTGGGAATTTGGGTTTGCATTTGAAGAGTCACCACCTAATGAATAAGGTGCATTAGGACACCAAGAAGGTTTGATTTGAGCAACCAGAGATTGGGTAAAGGTTGAAATTATTCCAAGGGGAAGGAGCACCCCTCAGAATCTACTAGTGTGGTTCCGGGCCAGACTATTATTGTGAATTAGGTGCAAATAACATGTAGGCAAATAAAACTTCAAATAAGATGGAATTTTCACATAATGGTTACAAACAAAATTGGAAAGAATCAAAAGAAAGTTGATTTTCTTAAAATAAATAGTTTGAAATCTTTAGAAGAAACAAAAAAACAAAAGGGAAAAGGGGGTGTCCTAGGTTTATTAATAATATGGATCACCCCACACAACATCCGGTAATCACTTCTCAATGAGGGGATACACGAGACGTTATCGCGTGGTCATCATATCCATATCTACCCTTTCCCACCCCGTTGAGGTATTAAAGCGCGAAATGGTCTCGATTACTTATTGCATGCTATTACCCATCCCAATCCTATCAGTCTGGAGGCATTTAGTACTACTAATCCTAAGAGGGAGGGATATTAGGCTTATTTGTGGTTACAAAGGTAAAATTCTAAGGCAACATACAAAAACATGTATAGCAAGTTGGGGAAAACACATAACAAGTAAAAGGCTCAGATATACCCCCTCGAACAAAGAGAGCACATAATTAGCATGACTTTCACATACTTTTTATGGTCTGAGAAAGAACTTAAAGGTTAAGGCAGACTGATTTATTACATAATTCAGATAAGAAGCCTGAGTCAGGCCTGCCTGCTGGTTGTAGTTAATAACAGAGATTCAGTTTATAACTTTTATCCTAAGGCTTGCCTAAGTGTTGGACAAGGATCCTATAGGCATGGTATCTATTGAATTCAGGAAAGCCATGAAATAATAAGATCTAAAAAATAAATTGAGTACATGCTGGTAAAAAGGGGAAGTTAGAGAAAGCGCACTTTAACGAAAGTTATAGGCTCTGAAACTGATGATACTCGTTATTACTGATTTTATATCTAACATTAAGTGAGGCGAATCAGATTCAATTAGAAACTCCTATAGGCATGCTTTCTAGGCGTTACCAATTTAAGACCTTGAAGACGTAGTATAAAAATGCATAAGACACATTTTAAACCTATGAACATGATATCTAGATGCTGAATTCTGTATAAGACCTGATGCTCAAGTGCAATTGAATGTTTAAGTCCTATGAGCATGGTATCTAGGTGCAAAAATTTGTTTAAGACCTATGAACATGATTTCTATATGAGAAAATTGATATACAGGATTCAGAAAGACCTATACGGCATATTTTCTATATGCATATGCAAAATTCAGATTGACTTATAGGCATGATTTCTAGACAAGAGTAGTAGACCTATGATCATGATTTCTATATGAAAAATGGACATTCAGAATTCCCTATAGACGTGCTTTCTATATGCATTTGAATGTGCAGAATTCGAAAAGCTAAAGACGTGGCATCTGTGTGAGAATACAGAATTCAGAATTCCTATAGGCATGGCATCTATGTGAAAGTGCAGAATTCAGAAATACCTATAGACATGGCATCTATGTGAGAGTGCAGAATTCAGAAATACCTATAGGCATGGCATCTACCCTTTTCATACATAGTTACCCGCCCTTTCACTAACTAGCCCCAAATGTTTATTACAAAATTATTACAGCTCATAATAAAGTAAAATACATTAGAAAAAAATAAAAGTACAACCGAAGGAGAGCCTGATTCAAACTTCATGTCTGAAATATGAGGTAAACCAACTCCATAAGATCAAGATCCAAAGCCTTTCTCCCATTCGAGTGTGTCAAAATTCCCTAAGAGCCTCAAAAATACTCCGGGCAATGCTCACACCCAAATGTATTATTATATTAGGACAAGTGCAGTATGGAAGAGCTAGCCCTCAAGTGTCCAAATTCAGAGGGAACTCAAGGTCCCAAGGCAAGGCTCATAAGTGAGGGGCAGAATTTAAAGACTAAGAGGGAGTGCAAGTGCAGAAAAGAATTCTGAGAGAGGGAAAGGGGAAGGGAAACAGCTATAAATAAGTACACATAGGGGTACAGGGGAACAAGGAGGTTGTAAAGAGCCAAGGGCAGGCTGTGGGGCATACCCAGTAATGGTGAATGCTAGCACACCCATAAGCCTGCTAGAACACACTATTAGAGGCTAGGATCCCAAGGGATCAAGCTTAATTCATGGACAATAATTTGCATATTGCCATGCCTTAAGACATAGCTCAAACATATGAGGGGCAGGGATTTGGGATTCATAATAAAAACAGGCAGAAATAAATCAACATGCTAATTTAAATGTTGAACTATACAGAAATAGTAAGTAGGCATGGATACAAAAGAAGTAAATAAACACATTGTCGTGGTGGTAAAGCTTAAATCAGAACATACCAGTTTCAAAGAAACAAATAGAGAAAAACAGTAGGTCTTGTAAACAGGCCACGATGCAAGCAAATAAGATAGAATAGTATTGTGTGTAAGTGTAGTTTCAGAAGAAAACTATGAGTGAGGGATGGATCCCTTATGCTAATAAAAGAGTAGTATATTTATAGTGTGAAAAATAGGCAGAAATAAGGTAAGGAAACAATTAAGGGACTGAGATATTAATTAAAAAATCAATCAATACAAGATTTCCCTTAATTAAGGAACTCAGATTCAAACGGGAAAACTATTTAAGGGAAGAAATGAAATAAACATCTTGAATATAAAGAGCATACAAACATGCTAAGCTGAAAGAAAATGACGTGTCATTGCAAAATCAGTAGTTAGTAAACTATAGGAGCATATTAGTCACATAGGTTAGCAATGAAGAAGAGAAGTAGCATCAAATAGCATACAAAAGGTCCAGTGTAAAAGACCTTAGAAGAGTTTAGTGCAAAATCAGAATTGCTTAAAGAGACAGAGGTTGAAACAAAGATTTCGAGACTCAGTTGAGAAACAAATTCAGAAACTCGAAATAGTTAGGGTTTCTGAAATCAGACGGTTTTAAATATGAAGAACAAACATATCACATAGTCAATGTTCTCAAACTCGGATGAACCCCAAATTCTAGGGTTTTACCATCAATCGAGTGCCGAGATGAGAGGACAAGTAATCAAGAAGAAGATACTAGCCGAAAACAAGTTCAAAGATATCAGAAGGGAACCGGGGCCTTTGACATGCTTTTTCAGTAGCGGAAACTCATGAGAAACATAGTAAAAGAGTAACATGCGAATCACAGTAGAAGAGATCCAAGAAACATAGTAGAAGAAGCTAATAAGAAACATAGTAGAAGAAGACTAATCGGAACACAGTAGGAGAAACATATAAAGAAACATGGTAGAAGAAACTAATTAAGAACACAGTGGAAGAAACTTAATAAGAAACTCATAGAGAACACAATAGAAGAAACCTAGTAAAAAAACATACAAAAGAAAAAGAAAATCAGAGAAGCCTCTAAATAACTCAGAAACCCTAGGTCGAAAAAAGGGGTTTTGAAAATATAGATTTGAAAGAAATATCAAGAAATCGTTAAAAACTTAGGGGAAACATGGATCTGGAACAGATCTAAAGTGATCAGAAAAACCTCAAAAGCTAGGGTTTCAGAGGAACCCAAACGGTGAGAAAGGCCTGGATCTAAGAAGGAGGAATCAAAGCCAGGCTCAAAACAGACATAGCTTGCCGAATCAAGGTCGGAGATGGCCATAAAACTTGAATCAACGAGGCCTGGAAGAAGCTTCTTCGTAGTCAGGCCATGAAACCTCAGGAAACGAGCGTGTATGCACCATGGAAGGTTGGTAGGTGGTGAGACCACCATAGATTCAGGCCAGGAGATGGCCGGAAAAGATGGATGAGACTAATCGGAGAGGAGGGTGAAGGGGAAGGTTCTAGAGAGAACCAGAGATAGAGAGATAGAGAGAGAGAGAGTCGGTTGAGTGAGGGAAATGAGAAGGGTGAATGATGGTCATTGATCTTTTTGATCAACGACCTTGATTAAATGGGGATCCGGGAGGGTTATTCAAACGGGTTGTGGGTCGGGTAGATTTAGGATTTGGGCTGGGTAATTGTGTTTAATTAGGGGTTCAAATCTGGCCAAAATTGAAATACAAATGGGCTATCATTTAAATTACCATTTTTCCCTTATTTAGTTTATAAAAAAAGTAAAATGATTTCCAGAAATAAATTAAAAGAACTAAAATGATTAATAATACATAATTATCCAATTAAAAACATTGAAGCTATTTTTATAAATATAAACACCATTAAATCTTTAAAGGCTAATATCGCAATTACGTGCAGTTTAGCTTTAAAAATACTAATAAATTTATAAAGAATATACAAAAAATATGTTAGCTATATTTAATGCAAATATGAGAATCCAATAGATGAATCACCAAAATGATAATTTTGGGAATAATTATTGGGTTTTTCTTTCTAAAATAAAATAATAAATTGATTTAAAAATCCTTAAAATTAAGAGAAAAAATATTAAAACCTTGGGAAATACTTATATATGCATATTCATGCTATTTTGAAAGTATTTTGCATATTAAAAATATACAGGGAAAAATTGGGTATCAACAGCTGTTCTTCTTTACCCGGGAAGGATGAAAGAGTTGTCGGGTAAAGATATAATGGCTAATTTTGACCGAATGAAAGGATTCGATGAGATGTAGGCCGCACTCTGTTTTTGAACTACCTACATATCCCTGGTTTTACAGGAATCAGGCCATATGTAGTTCAGGATCCGTCGGCGGAGTAGGCCTGATGGAGACTTTCAAGAAGGGACGCAATATTCAGGTTGGGGTAGATGGCTGAAATCTGATAGGTATGCGGGAACTGGAGCGGGATCGCTCCTGCTGAGATGGCCATTGCTCGCCTGTTTACCTGCAAATAAACAATACAAGCATATATTGTGCGTAGAATTAAACATGATGCAAATTCTCATCGGACCATGAATGTTTGTCCTCGGACGGTTAGGATGACGTCCTCAGACCATGGTGTCCTGGGCCATGAAGCGTATAATAAAGAATTCGCAGGCCATGAAATGATGCTCTCGGGCTACGAGAATGATGCCTTCGAACCATGATGCCTTTGAATAATTATATGCAAGAGATTAAAAAGGAAAGGGGGGGGGTCCTCAGGCCATGTCATGGTGTTCTCGGGCTTTGAAAATGGTGCCTCCGAAAAATGACGCCTTTGGACAATTTGGTGATCTTTCAGCCCATGAAATGCAACAGGTGGCGATCCTTCAGCCCATGAAATGCAAATGTAGAGGTGGCGATCTTTCATCCATGCAAACGTAAATAAGATGGCGATCTTTTAGCCAATGCAAATGTAAATAAGGTGGCGATCTTTTAGCCAATGCAAACGTAAATAAGGTGGCGATTTTTCAGCCAATGCAAATGTAAAAAAGGTGGCGATCTCTCAGCCATGCAAATGTAGAGGTGGCGATCTTTCAGCCAATGCAAATGTAAATAAGGTGGAGATCTTTCAGCCAATGCAAATGTAAATAAGGTGGCAATCTTTCAGCCATGAAAATATGGAGGTGGCGATTTTTCAGCCATGCAGATGGAGGTAGAGCTTAACCTCGGAAGGCAGAATGGTAGCCTTATGTAATGAAGAAATGCAGATGGAGGTAGAGCTTAACCTCGGAAGGCAGAATAGTAGCCTTATGCAATGCAGAAATGCAGATGGAGGTAGAGCTTAACCTCGAAAGGCAGAATAGTAGCCTTAGGCAATGCAGAAATGCAGATGGAGACAGATCTTAGTCTCGGAAGGCAGAATGGTATCCTTATGCAATGTAGAAATGCAGATAGAGACAGAGCTTAGTCTCGGAAGGCAGAATAGTAGCCTTATGCAGGAATTAAAGGCAAATAATAATAGAATTTTCTTAGCTGATAGCGGATTGTGATATTGCGACTACTAGGGATACTGTATCTGTCGAGGACACTGCATGCGGATAGCAGCTGTGAGTAAGTGCAATGGTTCTTAGAGTCGTATTTCTGAGCAATGTGAGTCTCGTGAGTGTATAGTATATTTGATGATTTTGCAACTCAAGTGCCTACATCCAAAGAAAAATCGTGAGTTTTATAAAGGGGGAGCTTGTTTCGTATCCCCATTGGCTATACTTGACCTGCTCAGCTTGGATTTGGTGATATTGTACGTATTATTGGGGTAGCTTTGCTAAACAAAGCGATTTTAGAAATAAACATGCATGATTTTGTAAAAAATATGACATAAGTGTATAATCAAGAACAACTTTTAGATGAACCGGCGACTGTGATGTGGTCCAAGACATTACAAACTTCCTTGTTATAGAATTTTGAAGGTCCTCCTCAAAATTCTGCCCCAGATTACTGGGTTGCTGCTTTTGACTGCTGCTAGCGATGAATGGCTGAAATTAACTTCGGAATTTTGAGGGTCCTCCTCAAAATTCTGCCCCAGTTTCCAATTGCGGGGTGAAATGAAAGTTTTGTTGAATTGTGACCGAACCCATAGGGTTGCCTACGTATCCCCTCTTAAACGGGAATTAGGTCAGGCGCAGTTCAAATTACATCACAAAGGAAAGCATAAAGATTACATATAGTAGCACTTGACTGCATCTGAATTGATCGGCTTTGGCCAGACTTTTCCATCTATTTCTGCAAGTATGAGGGCTCCTCCTGTTACAACTCGGTGAACCATGTACAGACCCTTCCAGTTGGGAGAAAATTCCCTTTGGCTTCATCTTGATATGGGAAAATTTTCTGTAACACCTGCTGCCCCAGTGTGAATGTCTTGGCTTGACTCTTTTGTTGAACGCTCTGGACATCCTGTTCTGATAAAGCTGACCGTGGAAAACTACATTCATTCTCTTTCCATCTATAAGATCTAGCTGCTCGTAACGATTCTTTACCCATTCTGCATTGTCTAGCTTTGCTTCCTGTATGATTCTTAATCAGGGAAGTTCCACCTCGGCGGGAATGACGGCTTCTGTACCATAAACCAGCATATAGGGGGTTGCCCCGGTTGATGTGCAGACTGTGGTGCGGTATCCCAATAAAGCAAATGATAGCCCGGTTGATGTGCGGACTTGTGTTTGATCTTGAAGGTTTTACACATGGATTTCATTAGGTCACTATTGAGATTAGAACCATTATCAGTGATTATTGATTCCGGAATCCCGAACCGACAAATGATACGGTCGCGGACGAAGTCTGCCACACCTTTCTAAGTCACTACTTTGTAAGATGTTGCTTCGACCCATTTAGTGAAATAGTCGATTGCTACTAGGATAAACCTATTCCCGTTGGAGGCGGCAGGCTCGATTGGTCGAATAACAACCATTCCCCAGGCAGCGAACGACCACGGTGAGCTTGTTGCAATAAGATATTTGGAGGTACCTTTATCATGTCTGCATGTATCTGACAGCGATGGCATTTCCGGACATACTAGATGCAGTCTGTCTCCCTAGTCGTCAAAAAGTAACCCGCACAGAGTATCTTCTTTGCTAAGACGAAACCGTTCATATGTGGGCCGCAGGTCCCATCATGGATTTCTTCTAGTATTTTAAATGTTTCCTTCGCGTCGACACACCTTAGTAATCCTAAATCAAGAGTCCTCCTATATAGGATTCCTACGTTGTGAAAGAAATTGTTGGACAACCTTCGAAGTGTGTATTTTTGAGTAGTGTTTGCAAGTTCTGGGTATTCTCCTTTTGCCAAATATTCCTTGATATCATGAAACCAAGGCTTTCCATCTGCTTCTTCTCCGACATGAGCAAAGTAAGATGGCTGATCATAGATCTTTACCAGAATGAGATCAATAAAATTCTTGTCTAGATGTTGTATCTTGGATGATAGGGTGGCCAACATATCAGCGAACTCATTCTGGATTCTGGGAACATGTTTAAATTCCGTCTTTGTGAACCTCTTTCTCAATTCCTATACATGATGTAGATAAGGGAGTATCTTGGAGTTCTTGGTCACCCATTCTTCTCGGACCTGATGTATAAGCAAGTCTGAATCCCCCATTACTAGCAACTCTTGAATGTTTATGTCGATGGCCATTTTGAGGCCTAAGATGTAGGCTTCATACTCAGCCATATTGTTGGTGCATAGGAATCTGAGTTTGGCGGACACCAGATAATGCTGACTGGTCCGATACGAGGACTGCTCCTATGTCAACTCCCTTGAAGTTTGGTGCTCCGTCGAAAAACATTCTCCAACCGACATAGGATTCTGCAATATCTTCTCCTATGAATGATACCTCTTCTTCAGGAAAATACATTTTCAGGGGTTCGTATTCTCCATCTATGGGGTTTTCAGCAAGGTGATCTGCTAGTGCCGGTCCCTTGATTGCCTTCTGAGTTACGTAGACAATGTCAAATTCACTCAACAAGATTTGCCACTTGGCTAGCTTTCCAGTGGGCATGGGCTTCTGGAAGATGTACTTCAAAGGATCCATCCTTGATATGAGATATGTAGTATAGGCACAGAAGTAGTGCCTCAGCTTCTGAGCTACCCAAGTTAAAGCACAACAGGTGCGCTCTAACAGAGAATACTGGGCCTCGTACGAGGTGAACTTCTTACTGAGGTAATGGATGGCCTATTCTTTCCTCCCCGTTTCATCTTGTTGCCCCAGAACACAACCGAATTCTCCATCCAATACTGCGAGGTAGAGTAATAGAGGTCTACCTGGCTCGGGCGGGACTGGTGGTGTTGACAAGTACTCCTTGATTCTGTCGAAGGCCTTTTGGCAGTCATCAGTCCATTTGGTAGTGGTCTCCTTCTTCAACATCTTAAAGATTGGCCCACAGATAACTGTAGATTGTGCTATGAACCGGCTGCTATAGTTAAGTCTCCCTAAGAAACTCATCACGTCCTTCTTGTTCTTTGGCGGTGGCAACTCTTGAATAGCTTTGACCTTTGATGGATCCAGTTCTATTCCTCGGTGACTTACAATGAACCCAAGTAGTTTTCCAGTAGTTACCCCAAATGCGCACTTTGCAGGATTCAGTTTTAGGTTATACCTTCTTAGTCTATTGAAGAACTTCCTCAAATTTTCCATGTGATCAGTGGCTTTCTTGGACTTGATGATAAGATCGTCTACTTATACTTCAATCTCCTTGTGTATCATATCGTGGAAAATGGAGGTCATGGCCCTCATATAGGTGGCCCCAACATTCTTTAATCAAAAGGGCATCTTCTTGTAATAGTACATCCCCTACGGTGTAATGAAAACCGTTTTCTCAGCATCTTCTTCATCTATCCAGATCTGATGATACCCCGCAAAACAATCTACAAATGACTGCAACTCATGCCTAGCGCAATTGTTGATCAGGATGTGTATGTTCGACAAGGGGAAGTCATCTTTTGGACTGGCTCGGTTGAGATCCTGGTAGTCGACATAGACTCTTACCTTTCCGTCCTTCTTTTGTACCAGCACAATGTTGGCTAACCACGTCGGATATTCTACTACCCTGAAAACCTTGGCTTTGACCTACTTAGTGAATTCTTCTTTGATTTTCAAACTCATATCAGGCTTGAACTTTCTGAGATTTTGCTTTACTGGTGGACATGTCGGATCAATGGGCAGTTTGTGTGCTATAATAGATGTACTCATACAAGTCATGTCATCATACGACCAGGCGAATATGTCCTCATATTCCCTTAGAAATTCTGTATATTCCTTCTTTTCTGATGGCGATAAATGGACACTGATTCTCGTCTCTTTTGACGTTCTCAGCATCTCCCAGGTTAACAATCTCGATCTCGTCCAGGTTGGACTTAGGTCTGTTCTCAAAATTCTCAACTTCCTTAACAATCTCTTCCGGTATTTCATCTTCCTCTAAATCTGTGTCCGCTTGTTGCGTTGTCTCGTTGCATGTTACAGTCATTGGTTCATCAAGATAAGTAATAGTAATGCTATATAAGCAAAGTAATGAGAGAGAATAATAAGAGTAAGATTTATAGGGAAAATCGAAATTCTTTGAAAAATTCCATAACTGTTTTGAACATTGAAGATCTTATTGCGAAATTTTAAAATGCGAAAGGAAAGTCAACTAGTAAAAATGAAAGATAGTGTATGATGCTTGTTCAGCCTTGCTACCCTGAGGCTTTACGGGCTCTGGTGGTTATGATGGTCCAGTTATTGAGGCATGCTCCTCTGGTCACTGCCTGTATGGATGCGCCTTCCTCCCTCTCCTCCTCGAAAACAACACAACAATCCATATCATTGTCTTCCAAGAACAAATTCCTTACTGCTGCAAGTGCTTCCTCTTCTTCTGACCCATAGATAACATCGACTAGATGGAAAGTTTGCATCAAAGGTGGTATTGGCTGCTCCAACAGATAGTAAAGACTGCGCCATGGTGGTGACCAGTTGTTGAATTCCTCCCAAATGTACTCATATCCCAGACCGAAGGTGGTGCCATGTTTCTTTAGTTTGGTAGGCTTAGCGATTCCTTGGAGGTGCTTGCCAAGTCCCTTGCCAGGTTTGTATCCGCTCCAGTTCAATATGTTTTCAATTTTATTGTCCCACCATTTGTCCTTGTCGACGACGTTGACTTGCTCGATGTAGTGATAGGTCTCCCTGCCTATATTTCTTCTACCTCTGATTGCTAGGATGGTCTGGCGACTGTATATGGGATATCTACCGTCGCTGTGAAGGATCACCTCTTGGTGGTTCCACTCAAATTTCACCGCTTGATGTAGTGTTGACGCTACGGCCCCAGCGGCAAGAATCCACGATCGTCCCAACAACAAATTGTAATATGCCGGCTCGTCTATTACTTGAAAATCAACATTGAAACAAGTAGGCCCCATTTGCAAACACAGGCTGGTTTTGCCAATGGTGGACCTTTGGGAACCATCAAAAGCTTTGACGTTGATGGCCTCATCCTTGATCTCATGCAACCCCTTTCCCAATGTCCTGAGAGTTACCAACGGACAAATGTTAAGGCTGGACCCTCCATCAATCAGGACTCTGGTGATAATATAATCTTCGTATTGCACGGTGATATGCAACGCCTTGTTGTGACTCAACCCTTTTGGTGGCAGCTCATCTTCATGAAAAGTGATCTTGTGACTTTCCAGTACCTGCTCTACCATGTTTTCCATCTCTCCTCCGGTGATGTTGCCTGGTACATATGCCTTACTTAGTACTTTTAACAGAGCATTCTTGTATGACTCAGAATTTTGTAGCAAAGCAAGTGTGGAGATCTGCGTCGGTGTTTTGTTCAGTTAGTCGATGACCGAGTATTCCTTAGCTTGTATCTTTATCCATAGATCGTATGGACCCGTATCAATGATGGGCGACCGATTGGAGGCCTTCTTGCTTGACTCAGTTAAGTGTTCCGGGGTATAGACCCTACCAATTCTTGTCATACCCTATGCGGCAACAGTTTCCACGAGCCTAACCTTTCCTTTCCTCCTTGCCTCACCTGTATAGTCCTATGGTATAGCCTTTGTGTGGAATGGCATCATGGCTGGCATTGCTATTGGGATCGACGTGGCTATCTTCACCCCGAACGGAGCATGTTCCTTGGGTGGTAAAACTGCAACTTCGAATGGTGTAGGTGCATTTGTTGGTGACATAAATTCGACCTCAAACGGCTTTGGAATCTTTGTAGAGGATGGTGATTCAAACTCAAGTGGCATGGACATATTTACCTCGGCATCCCTAGAAGGCGGAATCTGGACTACAATCGGATTAAGGGTGACTATTGGCTCCTTTGGATCGTTGCCTTCTGTGATCAAACCGATTGATCCCATGGGGTCCCAATCATCCTCTATTTCAGTCATGTGAACGTCTCCACTCTCATGGTCTAGCAGAGGGTTATTGTAGATATTTGGAGCAGGTTCCTTTGCCACAATAATTTTGTTGTCAATCAGAGCCTGGATCTTGTCTTTCAAGGAGCGACATTCGTCGATGGTGTGTCCTTTCATGCCGGAATGGTATGCACAGGATTTGTTTGGATTAACCCATTGAGAAAGGTTCTCAAGGGTTATATCAGGGATAGGGGTAACATAACCAGCAGCTTTGAGCCTCTCGTACAACTGGTCAATGGGTTCAGCAATGGCTGTATACTGTTTAGGAGGTCTGCGGTCAAAATTTGGTCGAGATCTAGGGAAGTTTTGGCGTGTAGGAGGTGATTGATGGTGGGATGTTTGAGCATTGTAGAATTGGTAAACATGTGCGGGTTGGGAATATCTGGGTGAAGTAGGTTGATATGTGGGAGGTGGAGGTGATTGATAAGTGGGTGGTAGAGTTTGGTAAGAGGGTGAGAAAGCCTGGTAGTTCGGAGTAGGCTAATATGTGAGTGGAGGCATTGGATAGGTTTGGTATTTGATAGGAGATTTGGTTCTCTGTGCCACCATTACAGCACCTACATCCCTTTTCTTGGATGTACCACCAGACTGTAAAGCCTTATTGGTAGCTTCCATGGCTTCAAAGTTTGTAACCATACCACTTTTGATGCCTTCTTCGATCCTTTCTCCTAGCTTGATAGTGTCAGAAAATTTGTGGCTCTCAATCATCATCAGCCTTTCATAATACTACGGGTCCTAAGCCCAGACAAAGAATTTGTTCATCTAGTCCTCTTCTAAGGCAGGTCTGACCTTAGCAGATTCAGACCTCGAGCGAGCAACATACTTGCGAAATGTTTCTGTAGGCTTCTTTTTTAGATTCTGAATGTAGAACACATCCGACACATTCTCCGTGTTGAACTTGAACCTGTCCATAAAGTCAGATGCCATGCTTACCCAGTTTGACCATTTCTTTGGATATTGTCTGATGTACCAAGACAAAGCATCTTCTTTCATGTTTCTCATGAAAAGTTTCATGCGGATTCTCTCGTCTTTCCCCTACTCCAACCAGCTTGTCACAGTACGTTCTCAGATGGACCCTTTGATCTCCTATACCATAAAACATTTCGAACTTTGGAGGTTTGTACCCCTTAGGCAGTTCAACATCGGGCTGTATGCAGAGATCTTCATAGTTCAACCCTTCAATCCCCTTACTTCGTTCGACGCCCTGGATCCTGCTGGTTAATTTCTTAAGTTCTTCAGCCATATTCTTGATGAGTGAGTCTTTATCATTAGACTCGGGTGTGCTTGATATGGGTTGGGTGGATTGTGACACGGTCTCCACGTAGATGGAGGTGTTATGATGGGTGTAAAAGTGGTCATTTGTGGAGTTCAAAGGTTTTGGATGAGCAGTGGAGTATTATTGGAGGTGTGACAAGTGTTGCAGTGGTGGTGAGGTGCGGGATGGTTTTGTGGCTTTGAGATATTTTGTGGAGGTGTGGGATTCTGAGTATTTCAGGAAATTAATGTCGGGGGTGGTGAGGGAAAATGACAGATTCACCAGATTCCGAACCTGATCAAGTTCTTCTTGGAATTTCAGTAGCTTTTGTTCAAGCTGTGATGCACTTTCCTTGGAAACCTGAGTACCATGAGTGACCTCGACCCGTTCAGTTGAGTTCTCCTTTCTGACATTCTTCAAATCTTCCATCTTTTCTTTGTCCTTGTTTCTGATAGGACTAAGAGGAGGAGTGAGTGGAGGGCCCCTGGATCTCGTTGAATAAGATGATGTTGCTAGAGTGCAGGAACTAACCTTTGGGGAGGGGAATAAATAAACAAAAAGTAAAAACAAAAAGGTAACAAGTCAGTGAGGATTATAAGAAAATGTTGCGATATTTAAACACATAGTGCAAGAATGTAAATCGTGTCCTATTTGGAAACCTCTTTGTGCCCGAGGTAGTCCTAGCGACAAGTTGATTTGGAGAACTTAGAATGATAAGTGTCTCATTTTATTGATAAAAAGTAGATGAATCCTAAATTGACCCTAAATAGCAGGAAATAAAGTCACTAATGGCCATTGGCCTTATTACATTTCTTAAAGAAAAAGAAAAACTCCTATATATTTGGTCCCGGAAGGATCTTCCCTAGACTCGGCATCTTTGGCTCCGTCGAACAGCTTTCCCATCTCACGAAGTACCAACAATAGGTAGGCTCTGGCAAGATGTCCGCCCTCATTTCCCTCAGCATTTTGGCAATCCTCGATCCTTTTGAGGAACTTCCTTTCTAGCTCCACTATGCCTCGCTCCAAGTATCCCAGTCACTTGTTGGCACTGACAGCCATGTCTTTCCACTCCTCGATCAGCTTTTGGTTTGCTTCGTGTATCTCACGGTGCTCGCTTTCACATTCCCGGATCCTCTTGCGTAGTTGATTGTATTTGACTTGTGCCTTGGCCCTCTCATCTATGATCCTGTGGCCCTTAGCAAGTCCTGGCTGACCCAGACCATCGTGATTAGATTCCAACTAGCCTGAATAGTATGGAGTACAACCAGCATGGTATCTGTCTGATTCGATAGTATCTCTTCCCATTATGATCTTGCAATTCCACAAATGATGAGCTTGGCACTTATAAGGACTGTCATCACCCCAGAAGTGACTCATCTTGTCTACCCTTGGTATAACCTGCTTCCTACCAGCCTGTCTCATAACTCGAAGAGGGACATAAAGGTAGGTTCCTCTCAGACCAATTAGTATCAGAAACGGCGCATCCTTGGATCGGACGATGAACTCCTCGGTAGGGAACCACTCAAACATCCATTGTACTTGATCCTCAGTTAGATTTTCAAACAGCTCTAACCATCCCTTGGCGTCTTCTGGCTGGGAGAACATGTTGGGAATGTAGTTCATTCATTTCTGATGATGGAAAGCAATATGATTGTCCCAGTCTCTTCGCTGAATTTCCTGTCGGTATTCACCACTTTGGATATGCTCCATGAGCCAAAGCTAAAGTAGCAAATTGCACCCCTCGAAGTGTTCAGCTCCTCATTGACACTTCTCTAAGGCTCGGTATATCTCCGCAATAATCATGGGCACAATGCTGAATGGTTGCCCACCAATTCCCTCCATTAGAGTTTTGGTTACCATAGCTAGCCTGGTATGGATTCTTGCTTTCTTCTTTGAAAACACTATCATCCCTAGGAAGCAAAACATGAAAACAAAGACCCTTCGGTGAATATGCCCCAATGATGTGAGGGCGAACTCGTCAGGATAAGTACGGTAAGCTTTGTTGTGACTGTACCTCTCGTACAAATAATCAAAGGGAATATACGACTCTTTCAATCATGTCAAGTCTGAATTCTTCTTTAGGCCCATCATTTTGAGGAAACCTTTACCCTTGCTATTTTTCAGCATTAACAAACCCGGAGTTTCCCATGGTATAACAGCTAATCCTCCTATTTCTTCTAGCAGGGGCGTCATCACAATGTCCTCGAAGCGGAACACAGACCTATCACAATCCCAGAATAGCGTAGCAGCTTCTATGATCTTGTTGTTAGGTTGGACTTCCAGAAGAGAAGGTAGATTTCCTAGGTATTTTCGGATAAGAGTCTGATCACTGGAATGAAGATCCTCCTTCCAGCTTAGCAATTTTGGGTGGATGTTGGTGACCATGCCGAATCTAGGGACTTCGTGCCTCATATTTCTATAAGACAAAAGTTTTAGGCCCTTACCCCCACCAGACTCGACTATTAAATATCAATAATTGCCATAAAAACATTTAGTTCTCTAAATAAATGAACAGAACATGATGGTGTCCGTTTGGGTTTTAGGGAAACCCAGTGGACATTGGACAAGGCTATCTTAGAGAGTCATTATGTGGACACCATAACTGACTTGTCTAGGTTTGACCATGATGCATGCACAGTTCAATAGAGTAAGGTTTCTATGAGGTTTTAGACTGGTACCCTTGAGCGGACAACTCAAGGGGGAAAGGCACGGAACCGTCGACTACACCGTTGATCGACTTGTTTTACCGCAAATATGCCTTTTTCGGATTTAAAGGGGTGATAATATCGGAAGAGCGAAATCGGGTTTATGACATTTGGGAGGACAAATTATTCCCTTTTGGGAATTTGGGTTTGCATTTGAAGAGTCGCCACCTAACGATTAAGGTGCATTATGACACCAAGAAGGTTTGTTTTGAGTAACCAGAGATTGGGTAAGGGTTTGAAATTATTCCAAGGGGAAGGTGTTAGGCACCCCTAAGAATCTACTAGTGTGGTTCCCGGCCAGACTATTGTTGTGAATTTAGGTGGAAATAACATGTCGGCAAATAAAACTTCAAATAAGAGGGGATTTTCACATAATGGTTACAAACAAAATTGGAAAGAATTAAAAGGAAGCTGATTTTCTTAAAAAGAAATAGTTTGAAATATTTAGAAGAAATAGATAAACAAAAGGGAAAAAGGGGTCCTAGGTTTATTAATAATATGGATCACCCCACACAACATCCGGTAATCACTCCTCAGTGAGGGGCTACACGAGGCGTTATCGCGTGGTCATCATATCCATATCTACCCTTTCCAACCCCGTTGAGGTATTAAAGCGCGAAATGGTCTCGATTACTTATTGCATGCTATTACCCGTCCCAATCCTATCAGTCCGGAGGAATTTAGGACTACTAATCCTAGGGGGGATGGATATTATGCTTAGTTGTAGTTTCAAAGGTAAAATTCTAAGGCGACATACAAAAACATGTATAGCAAGTTGGGGAAAGCACATAACAAGTAAAAGGCTCTAATATACCCCCTCGAACAAAGAAAACACATAATTAGCATGACTTTCACATACTGTTTATGGTCTGATAAAGAACTTAAAGGTTGAGGCAGACCGATTTATTACATAATTCAGATAAGAAGCCTGAGTCAGGCCGGCCTGCTGGTTGTAGTTAATAACACAGATTCAGTTTATAACTTTTATCCTAAGGCTTGCCTAAGTGTCTGACAAGGATCCTATGGGCATGGTATCTATTGAATTCAGGAAAGCCATAAAATAATAAGGTTTAAAAATAAACTGAGTACATGCTGGTAAAAAGGGAAAGTCAGAGAAAACGCACTTTAACGAAAGTTATAGGCTTTGAAACTGATGATACTTGTTATTACTGATTTTATATCTAACATTAAGTGAGGCGAATCAGATTCATTTATAAACTCCTATAGGTATGCTTTCTAGGCATTACTGATTTTACAACATTGAAAACGTAGTATAAAAATGCAGAAGACTCATTTTAAACCTATAAACATGATATCTAGATGCTGAATTTTGTTTAAGACATGATGCCCAAGTGCAATTGAATGTTTAAGTCCTATGAGCATGGTATCTAGGTGCAGAAATTTGTTTAAGACCTATGAACATGATTTCTATATGAGAAAATGGATATACAAAATTCAAAAAGACCTATAGGCATATTTTCTATATACATATGCAAAATTCAGATTGACTTATAGGCATGATTTCTAGATGAGAGTAGTAGATCTATGATCATATTTCTATATGAAAAATGGACATTCAGAATTCCCTATAAACGTGCTTTCTGTATGCATTTGGATGTGCAGAATTCAGAAACCTATAGACGTGGTATCTATACAGAATTCAGAATTCCTATAGACATGGTATCTATGTGAGAGTGCAGAATTCAGAAATCCCTTTAGGCATGGCATCTATTTGAAAGTGCAGAATTCAGAAATACCTATAGGCATAGCATCTACCATTTGCATACATAGTTACCCCCCTTTCACTAACCAGCCCCAAATGTTTATTACAAAATTATTACAGTCCAGAAAAAAGTAAAATACATCAGATAAAAAATAACAGTACAATCGAAGGAGAGCCTAATTCATACTTCATGTCTGAAATATGAGGTAACCAACTCCATAAGATTAAGATTCAAAGCCTTTATCCCATTCGAGTGTGTCAAAGTTCCCTAAGAGCCTCAAAAGGACTCTGGGCAATTCTCATACCCAAATATATTATCAGATTAGGGTAAGTGCAGTGTGGAAAGGCCAACCCTCAAGTGTCCAAGTTCAGAGGGAACTCAAGGTCCCAAGGCAAGGCTCACAAGGGGGGGGGGCAGACTTAAAGACTAAGAGGGAGTGCAAGTGCAGAAAAGAATTCTGAGAGGGGGAAAGGGGAATGGAAACAGCTACAAATAAGTACACATAAGGGTACAGAGGAACGAGGAGGTTGTAAAGAGCCAAGGGCAGGCTGTGGGCATACCCAACAATGGTGAATGCTAGCACACCCATAAGCCTGTTAGAACACACTATTAGAGGCTAGGATCCCAAGGGATCAAGCTTAATTCATGGACAATAATTTTCATATTGCCATGCCTTAAGCCATAGCTCAAACACATAAGGGGAAGGGGTTTGGGATTCATAAAAGAAACAGGCAGAAAAAAATTAGCATGCTAATTTAAGTGTTGAACTATACAGAAATAGTAAGTTGGAATGGATACAAAAGCAAAATAAACACATTGTCGTGGTGCTAAAGCTTAAATCAGAACATACCAATTTCAAAGAAACAAATAGAGAAAAGCAGTAGGTCTTGTAAACATGCCACGATGCAGGCAAATAAGAGAGAATACTATTGTGTGTAGGTGTAGTTTCAGAAGAAAACTATGAGTGAGGGATGGATCCCTTGTGATAATGAAAGAGTAGTGTATTTATAGTGTGAAAAATAGGCAGAAATAAGGTAAGGAAATAATTAAGGGACTGGGGTATCAATTAAAAAATCAATCAATACAAGATTTCCCTTAATTAAGAAACTCAGATTCAAACGGGAAAACTATTTAAGGGAAGAAATCAAATAAACATCTTGTGCAAAGCATGCAATTAAGGGTAAATACATAAGAAGTTACTTAAGGGCAGAATTTTGAAATACACGGTTACATAAATAAGATAAGAAAAATCAATTAGTAGCCAGTAAATCAAGGATCAGAGATTTTGTAATCACTGGTCCATGAATGAACCAAGTCAGAAAAGCTGAGAAAAGTTTTAACTTAAGTCGAGCATAGGGAAATCAGCAAACAAGGAAAGAAATCAATCAAACCTATACATAAGGAAGTCTGAACTAATCACAAATTTGAAAGCCATTTTAGAGGGAAGTTCAGCACATATAAAGAGCATACAAACATGCTAAGCTGAAAGAATTGACATGTCATTGCAAAATCAGTAGATAGTAGACTGCAGGAGCATGGTAGTCACATAGGTTAGCAATGTAGAAGAGAAGTATCATCAAATAACATACAAAAGGTCCAGTGTAAAAGACCTTAGAAGAGTTTAGTGGAAAATCAGAATTGCTTAAAGAGACAGAGGTTGAAACAAAGATTTCGAGACTCAGTTTGAGATACAAATTCAGAAACTTGAAATAGTTAGGGTTTCTGAAATCAGACAGTTTTAAAGATGAAGAACAAACATATCACATAGCCAATGTTCTCAAACTCTGATGAACCCTAAATTCTAGGGTTTTGCCATCAATCGGGTGCCGAGATGAGAGGACAAGAAATCAAGAAGAAGATACTAGTCGAAAACAAGTTCAAAGATCTCAGAAGGGAACTAGGGCCTTTGACATGCTTTTTTAGTAACGAAAACTCATGAGAAACATAGTAAAAGAGTAACATGCAAATCACAGTAGAGAGGTCAAAGAAACATAGTAGAAGAAGCTAATAAGAAACATAACAGAAGAAGACTAATCAGAACACAGTAGGAGAAACATATAAAAAAACATGGTAGAAGAAACTAATTAAGAACACAGTGGAAGAAACTTAATAAGAAACTCACAGAGAACATAGTAGAAGAAACCTAGTAAAAAAAACATACAAAAGAAAAAGAAAATCAGAGAAGCCTTTAAATAACTCAGAAACCATAGGTTGGGAAAAAATAAAGGGTTTTGAAAACATAGCTTTGAAAGAAATATCAAGAAATCGTTTAAAAACTTAGGGGAAAACATGGATGTGGAACAGATCCAAAGAGATCAGAAAAACCTCAATAGCTAGGGTTTCAGAGGAAACCAAACAGTGAGAAAGGCCTGCATATAAGAAGGAGGAATCGAAGCCAGGCTCGAAACAGACATAGCTTGCCGGAGCAAGGCCGGAGATGGCCATAAAACTTGAATCAACGAGGCCTGGATGAAGCTTCTTCGTGGTCAGGCCATGAAACGTCAACAAACAAGTGTGTATGCACCATGTAAGGTTGGTAGGTGGTGAGACCACCATAGATTCAGGCCAGGAGATGGCCGGAGAAGATGGATGAGACTCATCGGAGAGGAGAGGGAAGGGGAAGGTTCTAGAGAGAACCAGAGATAGAGAGAGAGTAGGTTGAGTGAGGGAAATGAGAGAGGTTTGGGGGGTCGTTTGGTTTAATTTAGGAAGGGTGAATGGTGGTCGTTGATCATTTTGATCAACGACCTGGATTAAATGGGGATCCGGGCGGGTTATTCAAACGGGTTATGGGTTGGGTAGATTTAGGATTTGGGCTGGGTATTGGGTTTGAGATTGGGTTTAATTAGGGGTTCAAATCTAGCCAAAATTGAAATACAATTGGGCTATCATTTTAATAACCATTTTTCCCTTATTTATTTTATAAAAAATAGTAAAATAATTTCCAGAAATAAATTAAAAGTACTAAAATGATTAATAATACATAATTATCCAATTAAAAATACTGAAGTTAAGTTTATAAATATAAACACCATTAAATCTTAAAAAAGGCTAATATCGCAATTACGTGCAATTTAACTTTAAAAATACTAAATAAATTTATAAAAAATATGCAAAATTTATGTTAGCTATATTTAATACAAATATTAGAATCCAATATATGAATCACCAAAATGATAATTTTGGGAACAATTATTGGGCTTTTCTTGCTAAAATAAGGCAATAAATTGATTTAAAAATCCTTAAAATTAAGAGAATATTAAATCCTTGGGACATACTTATATATCCATATTCATGCTATTTTGAAAGTATTTTGCATATTAAAAATATACAGGGAAAAATTGTGTATCAACAGCTGCCCCTCTTTTCACGGGAAGGATGAAAGAGTTGTCGGGTAAAGATATGATGGCCAATTTTGACCGAACGAAAGGGTTCGAGGAGACTTAGGCCGTACTCTGGTTTTTGAGCTGCCTACATATCCCTGGTTTTACATGAATCAAGCCATATGTAGTTCAGGATCCGTCGGCGAAGTAGGCCTGATGTAGACTTCAAGAACGGACGCAATATTCAGGTTAGGGTGGATGGCTGAAATCTGATAGGGATGCAAGAACTTGAGAGGGATCGCTCCTGCTGAAATGGCTGTTGTTCGTCGGTTTACCTACAAATAAAAAATACAAGCATATATTGTGCGTAAAATTGAACATGATGCAAATTCCCGTCGGACCATGAATGTTTGTCCTCGGACAGTTAGGATGACGTCCTCAGACCATGGTGTCCTAAGCCATGAAGTGTATAATAAAGGATTCGCAGGACATGAAATGATGCTCTCGGGATATGAGAATGATACCTCCGAACCATAATGATATGAAGGAGATTAAAAAGGAAAAGGGGAAGGGGGGCCTCAGGCCATGGCATGGTGTTCTCGGGCTATGAAAATGGTGCCTTAGAACATTGACGCCTTTGGACAATTTGGCGATCTTTCAGACCATGAAATGCAACAGGTGGAGATCTTTCAGCCCATGAGAAGCAAATGTAGAGGTGGCAATCTTTCAGTCATGCAAATGTAGAGGTGGCGATCTTTCAGCCATACAAATGTAAATAAGATGGCGATCTTTCAGCCAATGCAAATGTAAATAAGGTGGCGATCTTTCAGCCAATGCATATGTAAATAAGGTAGCGATCTTTCAGCCATGCAAATGTAGAGGTGGCGATCTTTCAGCCAATGCAAATGTAAATAAGGTGGCGATCTTTTAGCCATGCAAATGTAAAGGTGGTGATCTTTCAACCAGTGCAAATGTAAATAAGGTGGCGATCTTTCATCCAATGCAAATGTAAATAAGGTGGCGATCTTTCAGCCAATGCAAATGTAAATAAGGTGACGATCTTTCAGCCATGCAAATGTAGAGGTGGCGATCTTTCAGCCAATGCAAATGTAAATCAGGTGGCGATCTTTCAGCCAATGCAAATGTAAACAAGGTGGCGATCTTTCAGCCATGAAAATGTAGAGGTGGCGATCTTTCAGCCAATGCAAATGTAAATAAGGTGGCAATCTTTCAGCCATGAAAATGTAGAGGTGGCGATCTTTTAGCCAATGCAAATGTAAATCAGGTGGCGATCTTTCAGCCATGCAAATGTAGAGGTGGCGATCTTTCACCCAATGCAAATGTAAATAAGGTGGCGATCTTTCAGCCAATGCAAATGTAAATGAGGTGACGATCTTTCAGCCATGCAAAGGTAGAGGTGGCGATCTTTCAGTCAATGCAAATGTAAATAAGTTGGTGATATTTCAGCAAATGCAACTGTAAATAAGGTGGCGATCTTTTAGTCAATGCAAATGTAAATAAGGTGGCGATCTTTCAGCCAATACAAATGTAAATAAGGTGGCGATCTTTTAGCCATGCAAATATAGAGTCTTTCAGCCATGCAAATGTAGATAAGGTGGCGATCTTTCAGCCAATGCAAATGTAAATAAGGTGGCAATCTTTTAGCCAATGCAAATGTAAATATAGCTTAACCTCGGAAGGCAGAATAGTGGCCTTATGCAATGCAGAAGTGCAGATGGAGGTAGAGCTTAACCTCGGAAGGCGGAATGGTAGCATTATGTAATGCAGAAATGCAGATGGAGTTAGAGCTTAACCTCGGAAGGAAGAATAGTAGCCTTATGCAATGCACAAATGCAGATGGAGGTAGAGCTTAACCTTGGAACACAGAATGGTAGGCTTATGCAATGTAGAAATGCAGATGGAGACCGAGCTTAGTCTCGAAAGGCAAAATAGTAGACTTATGCAATGGAGAAATGCAGATAGAGACAGAGCTTAGTCT
The DNA here is from genome assembly GCF_000715075.1 of Nicotiana tabacum. NCBI lineage: Eukaryota > Viridiplantae > Streptophyta > Magnoliopsida > Solanales > Solanaceae > Nicotiana > Nicotiana tabacum. The sequence continues at coordinate 92,316,092 of NC_134086.1, read as the reverse complement.
CAGAAGGCATAATGGTAGCCTTATACAGGAAGTAAAGGCAAATAATAATTGAATTTTCTTAGCTGATAGCGGATCGCGATATTGCGATTGCTGGGGATACTGTATTTGCTGGGGACACTACATGCGAATAGCAGCTATGAGTAAGTGCAACGGTTATGAGAGTCGTATTTCTGAGCAATGTGAGCCTCGTGAGTGTATAGTATATTTGATGAATTTGCAACACAAGTGCCTGCATCCAAAGAAAAATCGTAAGTTTTGTAAAGGGGGGAGGTTAGTTCGTATCCCAGTTGTCTCTGCTTGACCTGCTCGGCTTGGATCTGGTGGTACTGTATGTATCATTGGGGTAGCGTTGCTAAACAAAGCGATTTCAGAAATAAACATGCATGATTTTGTAAAAAATATGACATAAGTGTATAATCAAGAACAACCTTTAGATGAACCGGCGACTGTGACGTGGCCCAAGACATTGCAGCCTTCCTTGTTACGGAATTTTGAGGGTCCTCCTCAAAATTCTGCCCCAGTTTACTAGGTTGCTGCTTCTGACTGCTGCTAGCGATGATTGGCTGAAATTAACTTTGGAATTTTGAGGGTCCTCTTCAAAATTCTGCCCCAGTTTCTAATCGGGGGTGGGGGGGAGGGGGAAATGAAATTTTTGTTGAATTGTGACCGAACCCAAAATGATGCCTACGTATCCCCTCTTAAATGGAAATCAGGTCAGGCGTAGTTCAAATTATATCACAAAGGAAAGCATAAAGATTACACATAGTAGCGCTTGACTGCATCTAAATTGATCGGTTTTGGCCAGACTTTTCCGTCCATTTCCGCAAGTATGAGGGCTTCTCCTGTTAGAACCCGGTGAACCATGTACGGACCCTGCCAGTTGGGAGAGAATTTACCTTTGGATTCATCTTGATGCGGGAATTTTTTTTAACACCAGCTGCCCCGGTGTGAATTGTCTTGGCTTAACTCTTTTGTTGAAGGTTCTAGACATCCTGTTCTGATAAAGTTGACTGTGACAAACTGCATTCATTCTCTTTCCATCTATAAGAGCTAGTTTCTCATAACGATTCTTTTCCCATTCTGCATCGTCTAGCTTTGCTTCCTGTATGATTCTTAATGAGGGAATTTCCACCTCGGTAGGAATGACGACTTATGTACCATAAACCAGCATATAGGGGGTTGCCCCGGTTGATGTGCGGACTATGGTGCGGTATCCCAATAAAGTAAATGATAGCTTCTCGTGCCACTGCTTATGCTTCTCTATCATTATCCTTAGTATCTTCTTGATATTCTTATTGGCGTCTTCTACTACTCCGTTCATCTAAGGTTTGTAGGCTGTAGAATTCTTGTGTTTGATCTTGAAGGTTTCACACATGGCTTTCATCAGGTCACTATTGAGATTTGAACCATTATCAGTGATGATTGATTCCGAAATCTTGAACCGACAAACGATACGGTCGCGGACGAAGTCTACCATGACTTTCTTAGTCACTGCTTTGTAAGATGCTGCTTCGACCCATTTTATGAAATAGTCGATTGCTACTAGGATAAACCTGTGCTCGTTGGAGGCGGCAGGCTCAATTGGTCTAATAACATCCATTCCCCAGGCAGCGAACGACCACGATGAGCTTGTTGCAGTAAGCTCGCTTGGAGGTACCTTTATCATGTCTGTATGTATCTGACAGCGGTGGCATTTCTGAACATACTGGATGCAGTCCGTCTCCATAGTCATCCAAAAGTAACCAGCATGGAGAATCTTTTTTGCTAAGACAAAACTGTTCATATGTGGGCCGCAGGTCCCAGTATGGATTTCTTCTAGTAGTTTAGATGCTTCCTTTGCGTCGACACACCTTAGTAATCCCAATTCAAGAGTCCTCCTATATAGTATTCCTCCGCTGTGAAAGAAATTATTGGACAACCTTCGAAGTGTGTGCTTCTGAGTAGTGTTCGCAAGTTTTGGGTATTCTCCTTTTGCCAAATACTCCTTGATATCATGAAACCAAGGCTTTCCATCTACTTCTTCTTCGACATGAGCACAATAAGCTGGTTGATCATAGATCTTTACCAGAATAGGATCAATGAAGTTCTTATCTGGATGTTATATCATGGATGATAGGGTGACCAACGCATCGGCGAACTCATTCTGGATTCTTGGAACATGTTGGAACCTTTGTGAACCTCTTTTTTAATTCTTGTACATGATGTAGATAAGGGAGTATCTTGGAGTTCTTGGTCACCCATTCTTCTCGGACCTGATGTATAAGCAAGTCTGAATCCCCCATTACTAGCAACTCTTGAATGTTCATGTCGATGGCCATTTTGAGGCCTAAGATGCAGGCTTCATACTCTGCCATATTGTTGGTGCACATGAATCTGAGTTTGGCAGACACCTGATAATGCTAACTAGTTTCCGATATGAGGACTGCTTCTATGCCAACTCCCTTGAAGTTTGCTACTTTGTCGAAAAACATTCTCCAACCGACATAGGAATCTGCAATATCTTCTCCTATGAATGATACCTCTTCATCAGGAAAATACATTTTCAGGGGTTCGTATTCTCCATCCACAGGTTTTCAGCAAGGTGATCTGCTAGTGCCTGTCCCTTGATTGCGTTCTGAGTTATGTAGACAATGTCAAATTCACTCAATAAGATTTGCCAATTGGCTAGCTTTCCAGTAGGCATGGGCTTCTGGAAGATGTACTTCAAAGGATCCATCCTTGATATGAGATATGTAGTATATGCACAGAAGTAGTGCCTCGGCTTTTGAGCTACCCAAGTTAAAGCATAACAAGTGCGCTCTAACAGAGAATACCAGACCTCGTACGGGGTAAACTTCTTACTAAGGTAATAGATGGCCTATTCCTTCCTCCCTGTTTCATCATATTGCACCAGAACACAACCGAATGCTCCATCCAATACTTCAAGGTAGAGTAATAGAGGTCCACCTGGCTCGGGTGGGACCATGATTTATGATGTTGACAGGTACTCCTTGATTCTGTCGAAGGCCTTTTGGAAGTCATCAGTCTATTTGGTAGCGGCATCCTTCTTCAACATCTTAAAGATTGGCTCACAGATAATTGTAGATTGTGCTATGAACCCAGCTGATATAGTTAAGTCTCCCCAAGAAACTCATCACGTCCTTCTTGTTCTTTGGCAGTGGCAACTCTTGAATTGCTTTGACCTTTAATGGATCCAGTTCTATTCCTCGGTAACTTACAATGAACCCAAGTAGTTTTCCAGCAGGAACCCCAAATGCACATTTTGCAGGATTCAGTTTTAGGTTGTATCTTCTCAGTCTATTAAAGAACTTCCTCAAATCTTCCATATGATCAGTGGCTTTCTTGGACTTGATGATAACATCGTCTATATATACTTCGATCTGCTTGTGTATCATATCGTGGCAAATGGTGGTCATGGCCCTCATGTAGGTGGCCCCAGCATTTTTTAATCAAAACGACATCATCTTGTAACAGTACATCCCCCACGACGTAATGAAAGCCATATTCTCAGCATCTTCTTCATCCATCCAGATCTGATGATACCCCGCAAACAATCTACAAATGACTGCAACTCATACTTGGCGCAATTGTCAATCAGGATGTGTATGTTTGGCAAGGGGAAGTCGTCTTTTGGACTGGCCTGGTTAAGATCCCAGTAGTCGACACAGACTCTGAACTTCCCATCCTTCTTTGGTACCGGCACGACATTGGCTAACCACATCGGATATTCTACTACCCTAGGAACCTTGGCTTTGACCTTCTTAGTGACTTATTCTTTGATTTTCAAGCTCATATTAGGCTTGAACTTTCTGAGTTTTTGCTTTACCGGCGGACATGTCGGATTAGTTGGCAGTTTGTGTGCCACAATAGATGTACTCAGACCAGTCATGTCATCATACGACCAAGCGAATATGTTTTCATATTCCCTTAGAAATTCTGTGTATTCCTTCTTTTCTGATGGCGATAAGTGGACACTGATTCTCATTTCTTTGACGTTCTATGCATCTCCCAGGTTAACAATCTCGGTCTCGTCCAGGTTGGACTTAGGTCTTTTCTCAAAATTCTCAACTTCCTTGACAATCTCTTCCGGTATTTCATCTTCCTGTGAATCTGTGTCCGTTTGTTGCGTTGTCTCATTGCATGTCACAATCATTGGTTTATCAAGATAAGTAATAGTAATGTTGTATAAGCAAAGTAATGAGAGAGAATATGTCACGCCCCGAACCTGGGGGCAAGACTGACACCTAGTGCCTCACCTATCCTTGTGTACTAACTTGCAACTAAGGGACTCTGAACATATGATGTCATACTTTGTCCATGGGCCACATTGCAAGATAACTATGAATGCTGACTAAATGTCAATATATAACTGGGCCGACAAAGCCATCATAACTATTACAGCTGACAAACCAACCAAATATACATACAAGGCCTGCAAGCCCAACATATTGCACTAACTGACAGGATATGTCTACAAGCCTCTACTAATGGATATACTGTGATCGGAATAGCTCTCCAACCTACTCATGACACATATACATATATATATAAGATATACATAAGGCTCTACACCTGGAAACTTTGAAATGCATGGATCTTACTGATCAATCTAAACTCGGGCAATACTTATTGAGGAGGCATACTCGTCCGTCTGTCTGACCTGCACGCATGAAATGCAGTGCCCCCAGAAAAGGGACGTTAGTACGAAAAAATGTACTGAGTATGTAAGGCAATATACTGAAAGCTAAAACTGAACTGATAATATAATAACTGCAAGTAGTTGGAAGTCAAAGATAATTTGAGATATGCTTACCTGCTGATACTGACTCAATTCTCTCAATATAGTATGCAAAATAGCTGTCCGACCCTATAAGGCTCGGTATACATATATATATCTGCTCTACCATAGTAGGCTCGCTCATAAGCACTCGGCCATACTAGGATATGTATCTCGACCAACTGGGCTCGCTCATATGTGCTCAACCACAGTAGGATCGTCATATAACTTACCATCTGATCAGAGGTTGCCCAATAGGGGCCTGCCCATCGATTATAGCTCGATGGTAATGAAAATACTTTTAATACTATATATATAAACTTCTCTACTCTCTTGACTGGAAGAAGGAAATACTCAACTGAATATGAAGTCCCAATAAGGAGAATATTATAACTTACAACACTAGGATAATATATGCAATTTGCGAGACTAGCAAATATACGTAAATTTTGGGATATGAATTTTTCTTTATGCCTCATTATCAAACTTGTATAGTGACGAGATCATGCCAAAATGAAGGAAAAGCTTAGACTTAACATACCTGTTTCTTAAATTATTTGAACGAATCTGCTTCTGCGAAATATGGACGAAATTTATACTTGGATTTCCTTAAAATTGGAATGAAATTGTTTTGCATTTGAAATTTTGGAGGAGTTTTAATTCTGTTCTTTCACGTTTTTCCTTAAAGACAACAAGATGTCTTTGAAACTTAATCCAAGAATCAGCTTTTACATTCTTTCACGTTTTGTTCTCAAAGACAACAAGATGTCTTTGAAACTTAATCGAAGAATCAGCTTTTACATTCTTTCACGTTTTGTTCTCAAAGACAACAAGATGTCTTTGAAACTGAATTAGACTTTTAGCAAGAATCAGAATGGAGTATTATTCTTCTAGTCCAAAAAAAAGAATCCAATCCAAGTTAATCAAGTCTTTAAATGACTCATTGTTATGAGTCTTAAAATGACTTTACACGTTACAAGGATATATGACTATGAGTCATATGTTTGGGTGGTGGCATAATGCCACGTGGGGAGTAGGTTATTTAATTAATTTTTTTATCCACTTATTAGTTAATCATGTAATGTCCTGTTACCCAATAATTAATCAATTTCCCGCATAATTCAGAAATATCACAAATTTCATAAAATTCTATTTATTTTTAAGATACTTCATACTTTATATATTATACTACCATGTTCATATGATACCTTGCATGGTACTAGTTCATTATTATGGGTATTATCACTTGACCCGTATTTTATTCCAAATTATCCACTTTCAACGAAACTCATTTTCATTAATCTGTGTACCCTTTATCCCTTATAACACTTATTTATCACTTGTTAATAAATAGCATAATCCTTATAATCTCCAAATAATATTTTACTTGGACTGATGTCAATTACCTTACGACAAATCCAACGTACAACAATACAGGGTGCAACATCGTCGTAACTTAATACTGCAAAGCATAAATCCAAATATTGTTGGGTGCAACACCGTTGTAACTTAATACTGCAAAGCATAATATCGACGTAATATTGTGGGGCGTAACATCATTCCCCCCTTTGGAACATTCGTCCTCGAATGTTGGCTGATACTCTTTTCATTTTCGTAACTTATAGATTTTGTGAATACCTTAATACTCTTCTTGCAATTTAAGCAGTTGCTCTGTGGATAAATCCAAAATCTACGTTATTCCCCCCTTTACTCTTTTTGCTCATATCATGACCTGTGGTCAAAATCTTCCTAATCTTGCAATTGTTATTATCTCCTGTCATGCAACCTGAATGACCCTGGCTTTGTAAGCGCACTTATGCGATTCATCTTTATTTTTTTCTTTTATCTTTTAGTCAATATCTAGGCCTTACTTTGTATATACAAGGCTTAATGGGTTACCTCTCTGGGCCTCTATAGGTGTACTGAAGTCCTTCACTCGGTACTTTGTTGAACTTACGAATATTGCTATACCTTTTTTTTATAAATCCATTTATCCCTCCGTATGACTTACGGCATCAAGATAGGTCATATTATACATAACTCTTACCTCGATTTCTCGTTACTGAGGTCTGCTATAAAATTCCAGGTTACTTTCATTACTTATCCAGTACGTATAAATTTGTGTCCTTTAATGCTTCCACATACCTAGGGGATACCATGCTTTCATAACCGTATCTCACAACATCCCAATATGATTCACCTTGCGTGGGTATTTTAATCCTGTTCAATTCATGAGATCCCTTTCTTTATTTCGTCATATCATTACTCAATCGAAGGCCTAAACGTCATCCTTTATCCATCACAATTACACCCTTATTGTACTATCAGGTCAACATTCCATCTTTTCTAAATGCTACTAGTCTTAGACTCCTTTGAGTTCATTCAAGCTATACTGAGCTTTCTATAACTTATAGAAACCATCAGCTCTTCTTGTTTTCATGGGCTTAATCCCAAGAACTTGTCCATTCTTGTCACCTTTTCACTCGCCTTTTCTTATCCTTACTCATGTCTTCCTAAACCTTGTCGCTCTACCATACTTTATCTTGCAACCTACACATATCCATTTATACTACTTGCAACCTTTCTTCAACTTGCTTGCACCATAGATTTCCTTATGTTATTCTAGAATATCAAGCGAGACATCACCTCGTCTCTAACTCTTCTATACTCTTTTAACTACACCTCTCGATACTTAGAAACCATAGGCTAGAAGTTATGCCACTAACGATGCCGCTATCATTCCTGGATTTTGAATCCCCGTGCTTATAACCTTCTATCCAAGTATGGACTATTCACAACTTTCTGCATTTTAGTATCTCGTATGTTGTTCACTTTTACCTTACTTACTTAAAATCTCGTATCATATATTCTATCTCTTTCATAACCTCCCTTCCATCTAGGTGTAACTCACGTCCATAACTTGAAGCTCTATTATAATACTCGTACCTCTGGTACACACACAATCAGGTGGGAGCTTCGTACTGGCTTCTTATGAGGCTGGTACTTCTTTTAACTGGCTTCCTTGTAGAGCTCTTATAGATTATGGTTGTTGTGTTATTTCTCTTGAACGTCTAATATTAAGAGCGATTCTGTCATGTTCTCAAGCACAACTTCTATAATTTTTTTCCCTAGGTCCAATAGTCAGACTCTTGATTCACTTAGGTGATGTAATTCTTTAGTTTCCTCTTCCTTCTGATCAGCCTTTACGTAGGCTTAAGCTATCTTTCGATTCGTGGCTCATGGTATCAGTTATTACCTTAGCCTTTCATGGGCATTATGGAATATCCCTGATACAATCTTCTAATAATTCAATCCTTTGTCTGTGCCCTGGTTTCAATTCTTTCTTTTTACTTATACCGAAGTCTTCTATGACTGAATGATTGTCAACAAATATGCTGCCTGGATAATGTTCCAAAATTGAGTTTATCCATAACGTACTAACTCTGGATCATTTATCAAATAATTCTTTCGTTCCGTCTTAGCTTTCTTTCAATGTAAGCTATTACTTTTCCTGGTCTTCCTGCCCCCTTGTTGCGTCCATACTTAGCTTATCTTAGTGCCCACACTTGCTAGAGTTTTCATGCAACTCATATGACCTCGAATATTACTTTTATTCTTACTTCCTGTTCATGAATGGAGTAGGTATCTTGGTGGATAGGGAACTTAGAGAGTTTGTGGTCGAAGTTAGACGAGTGAATGATAGATTGATGGTTATTAAGTTGGTGGTTGAAGAGTACACCTTGAACGTCATTAGCGCCTATGCGCCACATGCGAGCCTATCTGAAGAGGTTAAATAGCGCTTCTGGGAGGGGATATATGAGATTGTGCGCCAGGTCCTGCCTGCCGAGAAGATATTCATAGGAAGGGATTTCAATGGTCATATTAGGGAAAGCGCAGGTGGTTATGGCGAGGTGCATGGAGGATTTGGCTTTGGGGAGAGGAACAGATGAGGTACCACGCTGTTGGACTTCGCTAAGGCTTTTGGGTTGGTGATTGCGAACTCAAGATTTCCAAAGAGGAGGGAGCATTTGGTCACTTTTCAAAATGGGGTAGCGAAGACTCAGATTGACTATCTTCTCCTCAGGAGGTGTGACAACGGTTTGTGTAAGGATTGCAAGGTGATTCCGAGTGAGGCACTCGCGACACAACATAAACTCTTGGTGATAGACGTTGGTATTAGGTTATCGAGGAGGAAACGGTCTGCTCGGGGATCACCGAGAATCAGGTGGGGAGCCTTGACTAAGGATAAAGCCCAAGAGTTGGAGTGTTGGTTGTTGGCTATGGGAGCTTGGAGGAGCAGTGGGGACGCAAACACTATGTGGTCAGCAACAGCAGACTGTATAAGGGCGTCTGCGAGAGAGGTATTAGGGGTCTCGACTGGTGTATCTGGTAGGCATAAAGGTGACTGGTGGTGGAATGAAGTGGTCCAAGGTAAAGTGCAAGCGAAGAAGGCGGCATACCTAAAGTTAGTGGGGAGCATAGGTGAGGAGGAGAGGCGAGCGTGCATGGAGAGATATAAGGTAGCTAGGAAAGAAGCTAAACTGTCGGTCACAGAGGCGAATACTGCAGCTTATAGCCGTATGTACGAGGAACTAGGGGAAAAGGGCGGGGAGAAGAAGTTATTTCGGCTGTCCAAGTTGAGAGAGAGGAAGGCTCGAGATTTGGACCAAGTGAGATGCATCAAGGACGACGATGGTAGGATACTGGTGGAAGATGCCCAGATTAAGAGGAGATGACAAACTTACTTCCACAGACTTCTGAATGAAAAAGGGGATCGGGATATTGTGCTAGGCGAATTGGAGCATTCTGTGAGTCACCAGGACTTCGGGCACTACAGGCGTATCAAGGTTGAGGAGGTCGTGGGGGCTATGTGTAGGATGAGTAGGGGAAGAGCAACCGGACTAGATGAGATTCCAGTGGAATTTTGGAAGGGTGTAGGGAGAGCAAGTTTAGAGTGGTTTACTGGGCTGTTTAATGTTATTTTCAAGGCAAAGAGGATGCCAAACGAGTGGAGGTAGAGTACGGTGGTCCCATTGTACAAGAATAAAGGTGATATCCAGAGTTGTAAGAATTATAGGGGTATCAAATTACTGATTCATACCATGAAAGTATGGGAGAGGGTCATTGAAGCGAGGGTAATGATGACAGTGTCTATATCAGACAACCAGTTCGGGTTCATGTCGGGTCGTTCAACCACAGAAGCTATACACCTTGTTAGGAGGTTGGTGGAACTGTACAGAGAGAGAAAGAAGGATCTGCACATGGTGTTTATTGACTTGGAGAAAGCGTATGACAAGGTTCCTAGAGAAGTTCTATGGAGATGCTTGGAGGCAAAATGTGTGTTGATTCCCTATATTATGGCTAATAGGGACATGTATGATAGGGCTAAGACTCGGGTTAGGACGGTAGGAGGCGACTCTGAGTACTTTCCGGTTGAAATGGGGTTACACCAAGGCTCTGCGGTTAGTCCATTCTTATTCTCCCAGGTGATGGATGCGTTAACAAACCATATACAGGGGGAGGTTCCATGGTGCATGCTATTTGCCGATGACATAGTTCTGATCGATGAGTCACGAACCGGTGTTAAAGAGAGACTGGAAGTTTGGAGACATACTCTTGAGTTTAAAGGTTTCAAGCTGAGTAGAACGAAGATGCAATACTTGGAGTGTATTTTCAGCACTGAGCCGGGGGAAGTGCTGAAAATATGTGAGGCTTGAATCACAGGTTATCCCAAGTAGAGGAAGCTTCAAGTACCTTGGGTTAGTTATCCATGAGGGATGGGAGATTGATGAAGATGTCACACACCGTATTGGGGTAGGATGGATGAAGTGGAGGTTAGCATCCGAAGTTTTGTGTGACAAAAGAGTGCCAACAATACTCAAAGGTAAGTTCTATAAAGCGGTGGTTAGACCGGCCACGATGTATGGGACGGAGTGTTGGCCTGTTAAGATCTCACATATCCAAAAGATGAAAGTAGCTGAAATGAGAATGTTGAGGTGGATGTGCGGGCACACCAGGATGGACAAGATTAGAAATGATGATATTCGGGAGAAGGTGCACGTGGCTCCCATTGATGACAAGATGCGAGAAGCGCGGCTCAGATGGTTCGGGCATGTTATGAGGAGAAGCCCAGATGCTCCAGTGAGGATGTGTGAGTGACTGGTTGTGGAGGGCACGAGAAGAGGTAGAGGGCGGCCTAAGAAGTATTGGGGAGAAGTGATCAGGTAGGATATGGCGAGACTTCAGATTTCCGAGGACATGACACTTGATAAAAATTTGTGGAGGTCGAGTATTACAGTTGTAGGCTAGGAGCTAGTTGAGTCTTGCGTTACTTTGTTCCATTGTGAGCCTAGTCGGGTAAGGTTTTAATCGAAAATTACTAGGGGCATTGTCGTGTCTTAATATTTCCTCTTTTCGGTGCTAGATCTATTTACTAGCCATCATTTCTGCCTTGTATTTTTCTTATGCATTTTAGGTTCCTATTTTTCCTATGATCTCTATGGTGAAACTAATATTCTCCCCTTTTGTTTTTCTTGTTTTTCTTATTATCTTGAGCCGAGGGTCTTTAGGAAACAACCTCTCTACCCCTTTGGGGTATGGGTAAGGTATGCGTACATACAACCCTCCACAGACCCCATTTGTGGGATTTTCCTGGGTTGTTGTTGTTGTTGTTGTCTTACTTCCTGTTCATTAGCCACGGTAGGTGCCATTTTTATTTGGAATGCTTACGTAGTTGTTACGAGATTATTGTTACATGACCATTTTCTCTTTAGGTCATTGTGCTTAGGTTGAAGCCTTTTTCATTATCTCCTCAACTAGTCTTTCGTTGTTACTCTCGTAAAGTTGTGAGCTTATTACGGACCTTTTTGATGTCCTTATTTGCCTATAATTTAATCATCCATAGTTGCTTACTTCCATGCCATTGTGCTTGTATGGTTGCTTCTGAACCGATATTTTAACTACCTTCCTAGTGGCACTTTCTTTTATCCCTGTAACACTCATACGGTACCTTTAACTACCCCGATGCTTGTTTGAATATACTTCAAGTATTATGATGATATTCTTCGAGGTTGAATTCTCCATGTTGGGTTCTACTATGCTTATCTTACACGATCTGATGACTCGTCTGTAACCTCCTATTTAGCCATAATTGGGATCTTCCTGACCAATTACTAACTACTCGTAGGCCCATTCTCATATAAATATTCCTTGTAATCTTTCTTGGGTTATTTCCTTTGTCTTAACTTACGTCTCGCACTGGCTCCTTATTTATTAATAACAGATCGGGCAGGACCCTTTACTTCCTTTACCATTCCATAGTCACTAGAACTACTTAATTCTGACTTAATGTCACATCACTCCATATTCCCTCCTTTAGGGGTGTACTAAAAGCTGAAGCCATGAGGATCTACCTATAGATGTTTTCCCTCTTCATCCTTGGTGTCGTTTCTCAACATCAATGATCCTTACTCGCCTTGCGGCAATTCTCCTATAAAAAGGATGACAAATTCCCTTACTCACGAGGTTGACACATAGCATAACTGGCATATACAGTCTCTTAAACTTAACTTTGCTCACATTGCTTACTCTAGGGAAGCTTCTCCCTGAATGATTTTTCTCTGAATTCATCGTGAATCTTCTTCTATGGTCCATTATATTTCCGTCGGAACGAAATCTGAAATTCCCATGATGCCGAATACTTTCCAATAATTCAACCCCTAATTCATATTTAGTTTATCTTGTTTACCAGTCCATACTGATTTTTGTTACTCTGGGGATTAACTCTCCCCTCTGGTAGTCTCGTTGGAGTCACGAACTTATTTCTCCAAATGAGGATATAACCTTATAGCCTATACTCTTTCGTTGTCTTAAGGCCCATCACCTTTCGTCTCTTCCTTCATTTGACTATAGGTCCTGTAACACTCTTCTGTTTTTATCCATGTATCACACTTATTCATAATACTTCCTTATCTCTCTTCTCATTACTTTGCTAATATTTCTGCACATCCTTTTTCTTGTGAAAACTTCAATACGACATTCTTTCGCTTTTAGCTTACCTTTGCTCCATCTAATGGCTCTTTGGGTTGCCCAACATCCTTGCTCTACTAAGGATGAGAGCCACACTTAAGGTAATATTTATCCCATCCAGGATTTCACTGCCTATCTTCTGAATGCTAGTATTCACATCTAATCGTAATATTCTAGTGTGCACCATCTGGGTGTCTCATAGGAAGATCTATTGGCACATTTGTAATACCCTTTGGAAATGCCAACAAATGAAAGTAATCCATTTACCAATTTGGGTTACTCTAACCCCAGCCGGATCTTGATATTCCATCCTTCTCTTAACTATACATATTAGCCCCCATAGGGCATAACTGAGATGGGTATGACCAATTGTACATACCTCTGTTACTTTTGAGGGTAACTCTTAATGCTTATATTTTTCTGCCAAAACTGTAATACTGATAATCTTTATTAACTGGGCGCCCCGTACCCTTCTTCACCTTGCTTCTTTTCCTTGTTGAAACTTGTATTTATCTTCTTAATATCTCATTGTCTTTCACCATAAAGATGGATAGACATTCTTGCTTTAAGGCTTCTTATTAGGAAGCTTATACCCTTCAGTACACCCATGGTCTGCTAAAGACCTCACATTTACATTTATTGAAGGCATCATACTAAAATCCAATTCCTCTGACTCAGCTCGTCCACAACTATCTCTCTTTCCAACCTTCATTCCGGATGTAGGTATCGTCTTATTACCAATAATAAAAAAATCGGAATTCGAATTCTTATAAGTGAGCTCTACCACACCATCTAGAGTAAGAAGAAAGAGTGACAATCCAAAATACCCTGTAGCCTCTTGCTTATAAGTGTGATGCATGACATACCCATAAACAAGACTCTACTAGACACAGCTTGTAGACTCTCTAGGACAGAACTGCTCTGATACCACTTTTGTCACGCCCCGAACTTGGGGACAAGACTGGCACCTAGTGCCTCACCTATCCTTGTGTACTAACTTGCAACTAAGAGACTCTGAACATATGATGTCATACTTTGGCCATGGGCCACATTGCAAGATAACTATGAATGCTGACTAAATGTCAATATATAACTGAGCCGACAAGGCTATCATAACTATAACAGCTGACAAACCAACCAAATATACATACACGACCTACAAGCCCAACATATTGCACTAACTGACAGGATATATCTACAAGCCTCTACTAATAGATATACTGTGATCGGAACGGCTCTCCAACCTACTCATGACATTCATACGTATATATACAAGATATACATAAGGGTCTAGACCCGGAAACTCCGAAAGGCATGGAACTTACCGATCAATCTGAACTCGGGCAACATTTATTGAGGAGGCCTACTCATCTGTCTATCTGACCTGCACACATGAAATGCAGCGCACCCAGAAAAGGGAAGTCAGTACGAAAAAATATATTGAGTATGTAAGGCAATATACTGAAAGCTGAAACTGAGCTGATAATATAATAGCTGCAAGTAGCTGGAAGTCGAAGATAATCTGAAGATATGCTTACCTGCTGATACCGATTCAATTCTCTCAATATAGTATGTAAAATAGATGTCCGACCCTATAAGGCTCGGTATACATATATTTATCTGCTCTGCCGGTGTAGGCTCGCTCATAAGCGCTTGACCATACTAGGCTCTGTATCTCGACCAACTAGGCTTGCTCATATGCACTCGGCCATAGTAGGATCGTCATATAACTTACCATCTGATCAGAGGTTGCCCAATAGGGGTCTGCCCATTGATTATAACACGATGGTAATAAAAATACTTTTAATACTATATATATAAACTTCTCTGCTCTCTTGACTGGAAGAAGGAAATACTCAACTGAATATAAAGTCCCGAGAAGGAGAATATTATAACTTACAACACTAGCAAAATATACGCAATTTGCGAGACTAGCAAATATACGTAAATTTTGGGATATGAATTTTTCTTTATGCCTCGTTATCAAACTTGTATAGTGACGCAATCATGCCAAAATGAAGGAAAAGCTTAGCCTTAACATACTTGTTTCTTGAATTATTTGAAAAAATCTGCTTCTACGAAATATGGACGAAATTTATACTTGGATTTCCTTAAAATTGGAGAGAAATTGTTTCGCATTTGATATTTTGGAAGAATTTTAATTATGTTCTTTCACGTTTTTCCTTAAAGACAACAAGATGTCTTTGAAACTTAATCCAAGAATCATCTTTTACATTCTTTCACGTTTTGTTCTCAAAGACAACAAGATGTATTTGAAACTTAATCCAAGAATCAGCTTTTACATTCTTTCACGTTTTGTTCTCAAAGACAACAAGATGTCTTTGAAACTGAATTAGACTTTTACCAAGAATCAGAATGGAGTATTATTCTTTTAGTCCAAAAAATGAATCCAATCCAAGTTAATTAAGTCTTTAAATGACTCATTGTTATGAGTCATAAAATGACTTTACACGTTACAAGGATATATGACTATGAGTCATATATTTGGGTGGTGGCATACTGCCACGCGAGGAGTAGGTTATTTAAATTATTTTTTTATCCACTTATTAGTTAATCGAGTAATGCCCCGTTACTCGGTAATTAACCAATTACCCCCATAATTTAGAAATTATCACAAATTTCTTAAAATTCTATTTATTTTTTAAATACTTCATATACACTTTATATATTATACTACCGTGTTCATATGGTACCTTGCATGGTACTACTTCATAATTTTCGGGTATTATCGCTCGATCTGTATTTTATTCCAAATTGTCCACTTTCAACGAAACTCATTTTCGTTAATTCGTGTACCCCTTTATCCCTCATAACACTTATTTATTGCTTGTTAATAAATAGCATAATCCTTATAATCTCCAAATAATATTTTACTTGGACTGATGTCAACTATCTTACGACAAATCCAACGTACAATACTACAGGGTACAACATCGTCGTAACATAATACTACAATGCATAAATCCAAATATTGCTGGGTGCAACACCGTCGTAACTTAATACTGCAAAGCGTAATATCGACGTAATATTGCGGGGCGTAACAGAATAATAAGAGTAAGATTTATAGGGAAAATCGAAATGCTTTGAAACATTCCATAACTGTTTTGAACATTGAAGATCTTATTGCGAAATTTTAAAATGCGAAAGGAAAGTCAACTAGTAAAAATGAAAGATAGTGCATGATGCTTGTTCAGCCTTGCTACCTCGAGGCTTTATGGGCTCTGGTGGTTATGATGGTCCAGTTATTGAGACATGTTCCTCTGGTCACTGCCTGTATGGATGCGCCTTCCTCCCTATCCTCCTCGAAAACAACACAACAATCCATATCATTGTCTTCCAAGAACAAATTCCTTACTGCTGCAAGTGCTTCCTCTTCTTCTGACCCATAGATAACATCGACTAGATGGAAAGTCTGCTTCAAAGGTGGTATTGGCTGCTCCAGCAGATAGTAAGGACCGCGCCATGGTGGTGACCAGTTGTTGAATTTCTCCCAAGTGTACTCATATACCAGACCGAAGGTGGTGCCATGTTTCTTTAGATTGATAGGCTTAGCGATTCCTTGGAGTCCCTTGCCAGGTTCTTATCCGCTCCAGTTCAATATGCTTTCAATTTTATTGTCCCACCATTTGTCCTTGTCGATGGCATTGACTCGCTTGATATAGTGATAGGTCTCCTCACCTATATTTCTTCTGCCTCCGATTGCTGGGATGGTCTAGCGACTGTATATGGGATTGCTACCATCGCCGTGAATGATCACCTCTTGGTGGTTCCACTCAAATTTCACCGCCTGATGTAGTGTTGACGCTACGGCCCCAGTGGCATGAATCCACGGTCATCCCAACAACAAATTTTAAGATGCAGGCACGTCTATTACTTGAAAATCAACATTGAAACAAGTAGGCCCATTTGCAAACATAGACTGATTTCGCCAATGGTGGACCTTTGGGAACCGTCGAAAGCTTTGACATTGATGGCCCCGTCCTTGATCTCATGCAACCCCTTTCCCAATGTCCTGAGAGTTACCAACGGACAAATGTTAAGGATGGACCCTCCATCAATCAGGACTCTGGTGATAAAATAATCTTCGCATTGCACGGTGATGTGGAATGCCTTGTTGTGACTCAACCCTTCAGATGGCAGCTCATTTTCATGAAAAGTGATCTTGTGACTTTCCAATACCTGCCCTACCATGTTTTCCATCTTTCCTTCGGTGATGTTACTTGGTACATATGCCTCACTTAGCACCTTTAACAAGGCATTCTTGTGTGCATCGAAATTTTGTAGCAAAGCTAGGATAGAAATTTGTGCTGGCGTTTTGTTCAGCTGATCAATAACCGAGTATTCTTTGGCTTGTATCTTTCTCCAGGGATCATCGGGCCCGGTTTCAGTTATGGTTGGCTGACCAGAGGCCTGCTTGATTGACTCAGCCAAATGTTCTGGGGTATAAACCCTACCGGTTCTTATCATACCCTGTGCCGCAACGGCTTCCCCGAACTTGACTTTCCCTTTTCTTCTTGCCTCGGATGTGTAGTCCCAAGGTATGGCATTTGTATGGAATGGTGTTACGGCATACATTGCCACCAAAATTGGCGTGGCTATCTTTACTCTGAACGGAGCCTGCACCTTAGGCGGTAAAACTGCAATTTCAAAGGATGTAGTTGCATTTGCTGGTGACATAAATTCGACCTCAATTGGCATGGAGTCTCTGCTGGGGATTCTTAGGCTTTTACCATTTCACACTATTATTGTGAATTTATGCTTCTTTATGCGCAATTATCTGTTTATTTCTTTCAAAAATTCAATTTTTCTTTTCGATTGTAAAAATGAATTGTCTTTTTGTTTCTTTCCCTTATTACTTTCCTTTACTGTTTTCCTTTACTGCCGCTTTAAATTATGAAAAAAAACTGTTGTATTTACTACTTTCCTAACGTGCAAATATGTGACAACCTGCTTTAATTCTTGCATAATCATGCTCAATATCACATTTCACTCGTGCCAAACAAAATACCATAGCAATACTTATAATGAGTGGTTGCGCTCTTCCAATATTATCACCCCTTTAAATCCAGAAAAAAGCGTATTTGCGGTAAAACCAGTCGATCAACGGTGTAGTCGACGGTTCTGTGCCTTTCCCCTTTGAGTTGTCCGCTCAAGGGTACCAGTCTAAAACCCTATAGAAACCTTACTCTATTTAACTGTGCATGCATCATGGTCAAACCTAGCCGAGTTAGTTATGTTTTCCACATAATGACTCTTTAAGATAGCCTTGTCCAAAGTCCACTGGGTTTCCCTAAAACCCAAACGGACAACATCACGTTGTGTGCATTTATTTGGAGAACTAAATATTTTTATGCCAATTATTGATATTTAATAGTCGAGTCTGGTGGGGGGGTAAGGGCCTAACCCTTTTGTCTTGCAGAAATATGAGGCACGAAGTCCCCATATTCGGCATGGTCACCAACATCCACCCAAAATTGCTAAGCTGGTGGGAGGATCTTCATTCCAGTGATCAGACTCTCGTCCGAAAATACCTAGGAAATCTACCTTCTCTTCTGGAAGTCCAACCTAACAACAAGATTATAGAAGCTGCTACTCTGTTCTGGGATTTTGATAGGTCTCTGTTCCGCTTCGGGGACATTGAGATGACGCCCCTACTGGAAGAAATAGGAGGATTAGCTGGTATGCCATGGGAAACTCTGGGTTTGTTAATGTTGGAAAATCGCAAGGGTAGAGGTTTCCTCAAAATGATGGATCTAAAGAAGAATCCAGACTTGACATGCTTAAAAGAGTCGTATATTCCCTTTGTTTATTTGTACGAGAGGTACGGTCACAACAAATCATACCGTACTTATCCTGACGAGTTCACCCTTACATCATTGAGGCATATTCACCGAAAAGTCTTTGTCTTCATGTTTTGCTTCCTGGGGATGATAGTGTTTCCAATGAAGAAAGCCAGAATCTACACTAGGCTAGCTATGGTAACCAAAACTCTAATGGATAGAATTGGTGGGCAACCATTCAGCATTGTGCCCATGATTATTGCGGAGATATACCGAGCCTTGGAGAAGTGTCAACGAGGAGCCGAACGCTTCGAGGGCTACAATTTGCTACTTCAGCTTTGGCTCATGGAGCATCTCCAAAGGGGTGAATACCGACAGGAAATTCAGCGAAGAGACTGGGACGATCATATCGCTTTCCATCATCCGAAAGGAATGAACTACATGCCCAATTTGTTCGCCCAACCAGAAGATGCCAAGGGATGCTTAGAGCTGTTTGAATATCTAACTGAGGATCAAGTATAATGGATGTTTGAGTGGTTTCCTACTGAGGAGTTCATCGTCCGATCCAGAGATGCACCGTTTCTGATATTAATCGGTCTGAGAGGAACCTACCCTTATGTCCCTCTCCGAGTTATAAGACAGGCTGGTAGGAAGCAGGTTATACCAAGGGTAGACAAGATGAGTCACTTCCGAGCTGACTTCCAAGCTGATGACATTCCTTATAAGTGCCATGCTCAGCATATGTGGCATTGCAAGATCATCTTGGGAAGAGATACTATCGAACCAGACAGATACCATGCTGGTTGTACTCCATACTATTCAGGCTGGTTGGAATCTAATCATGATGGTCTGGGTCAGCCAGGACTTGCTAGGGGCCACAGGATCATAGATGAGAGGGATGAGGCATAAATCAAATACAATTAACTGCTCAAGAGGATCCGGGAATGTGAAAGCGAGCACCGTGAGATACAAGAAGCCAACCGAAAGCTGATCGAGGAGTGGAAAAACATGACTGTCAGTGCCAACAAGCGACTGGGATACTTGGAGCAAGGCATAGTGGAGCTAGAAAGGAAGTTCCTCAAAAGGATCGAGGATTTCCAAAATGCTGAGGGAAATGAAGGCAGACATCTAGCTAGAGTCTACCTATTGCTGGGACTTCACGAGCTGGGAAAGTTGTTCAACGGAGCCAAAGATGCCGAATCTGGGGAAGGTCCTTTCGGGACCAAATAGATAGGAGTTTTTCTATTGCTTTAAGAAATGTAATAAGGCCAACGACCACTAGTGATATTTTTATTTCCTGCTATTTAGGGTCGATTTGGGATTCATCTACTTTTTATCAATAAAATGAGGCATTTTGCATTCTACGTTCTCCAAATCAACTTGTCGCTAGGCCTACCTCGGGCACAAAGAGGCTCCCAAATAGGACACGATTTACATTCTTGCACTATGTGTTTAAATATCGCAACATTTTCTTATAATTCTCACTAACTTGTTACCTTTTTGTTTTTATTTTTTTTATTTATTCCCCTCCCCAAAGGTTAGTTCGTGCACTCTAGCAACATCATCTTATTCAACGAGATCTAGGGGCCCTCAACCCACTCCTCCTCTTAGTCCTATCAGAAACAAGGACAAAGGGAAGATGGAAGAAGAACTTGATCAGGTTTCCAAGGTACTCAGGTTTCCAAGGAAAGTGCATCCCAGCTTGAACAAAAGCTGCTTAAATTCCATGAAGAACTTGATCAGGTTCGGATTCTGGCGAATCTGTCATTTTCCCTTACCACTCACGACATTAATTTCCCAAATGCTCAGAACCCCACACCTCCACAAAATGTCCCAAAGCCACGAAACCATCCCGCTCCTCACCACCACTGAAACACTTGCCACACCTCAAACAATACTCCACTGCTCATCCCAGAACCTTTAAACTCCACAAATGACCACTTTCACACCCATCATAACACCCCCATCTATGTGGAGACCGTGCCACACTCCACCTAACCCATCTCAAGCACACCCGAGTCTGATGATAAAGACTCACTCATCAGGAATCTGGCTGAAGAACTTAAGAAATTGACCAGCAGGATCCAGGGCATCGAAGGAAGTAAGGGGATTGAAGGGTTGAACTATGAAGATCTCTGCATACAGCCCGATTTTGAACTGCCCGAGGGGTACAAACCTCCGAAGTTCGAAATGTTTGATGGTACAGGAGATTCAAGGGTCCATTTGAGAACGTACTATGACAAGCTGGTTGGAGTAGGGAAAGACGAGAGAATCTGCATGAAGCTTTTCTTGAGAAGCTTGAAAGGAGATGCTTTGTCTTGGTACATCAGACACGATCCAAAGAAATGGTCAAACTGGGTAAGCATGGCGCCCGACTTTATGGAAAGGTTAAGGTTCAACATGGAGAATGCACCGGATGTGTTCTACATTTAGAATCTAAAGAAGAAACCTACATAAATGTTTCACGAGTATGCTACTCGCTGGAGGTACAAATATGCTAAGGTCAGACCTGACTTAGAAGAGGAACAGATGAACAAATTCTTTGTCCGGGCTCAGGACACGCAGTATTATGAAAGTGTGATGATGATTGAGAGCCACAAATTTTTCGACATTATCAAGTTGGGAGAAAGGATCGAAGAAGGCATCAAAAGTGGTATGGTTACAAACTTTGAAGCCTTGCAAGCTACCAATAAGTCTTTATAGTCTGGTGGTACGTCCAAGAAAAGGGACGTAGGTGCCATAATGGTGGCATAGAGAACCAAATCCCCTATCAAATACCAAACCTATCCAATGCATCCACTCACATATCAGCCCACTCCGAACTACTAGGCTCCCTCACCCTCTTACCAAACTCCACCTCCCACTTATCAATCACCTCCACCTCCCACATATCAACCTACTTCACCTAGATATTCTACACTCGCACATGTTTACCAAGCCTACAATGCTCAACCATCCCACTATCAATCACCTCCTACACGCCAAAACTTCCCTAGATCTCTACCAAATTTTGACCACAGACCTCCTAAATAGTATACAACCATTGTCGAACCCATTGACCAGTTGTACTAGAGGCTCAAAGCTGCTGGTTATGTCACCCCTATCCCTGCTATAAGCCTTGAAAACCCTTCTCAGTTGGTTAATCCAAACAAATCCTGTGCATACCATTCCGGCATAAAAGGACACACCATCGACGAATGTCGCTCCCTGAAAGACAAGATCCAGACTCTGATTGACAACAAAATTATTGTGGCAAAGGAACCTACTCCAAATGTCCGCAATAACCCTCTGCCGGACCATAAGAGTGGAGACGTTCACATGATTGAAATAGAGGATGATAGGGACCCCAAGGGATCGATCAGTTTCATCACAGAAGGCGACGATCCAAAGATCCAATAGTCACCCTTAATCCGATTGTAGTCTAGATTCAACCTTCTGGGGATGCTGAGGTAGATATGTCAATGCCACTTGAGTTTGAAGCACCATCCTCTGCAAAGACGCCAACGCCGATAGCTGTTGATACCCAATTTTTTCTTGTGTATTTTTAATATGCAAAATACTTTCAAAATAGTATGTATGCATATATAAGTATGTCCCATGGTTTTAATATTTTTTCTCTTAATTTTAAAGATTTTTAAATCAATTTATTGCCTTATTTTAGCAAGAAAAACCCAATAATTATTCCCAAAATTGTTATTTTGGTGATTCATCTATTGTATTATCATATTTTCATTAAATATAGCTAACATAATTTTTGCATATTTTTTATAAATTTATTTAGTATTTTTAAAGAAAAATTGCATGTAATTGCGATATTAGCCTTTTTTAAGATTTAATGGTGTTTATATTTATAAAAATAGCTTCAGTATTTTAAATTGGATAAATATGTATTATTAATCATTTTAGTGCTTTTAATTTATTTCTGGAAATCATTTTACTATTTTTATAAAATAAATAAGAGAAAAATGGTTATTTAAATGATAGCCCATTTGTATTTCAATTTTGGCCAGATTTGGACCCCTAATTAAACCCAATCTCAAACCCAATTACCCAGCCCAAATCCTAAATCTACCCGACCCACAACCTGTTTGAATAACCCGCCCGGATCCCTATTTAATCCAGGCTGTTGATCAAAATGATCAACGACCACCATTCACCCTTCCTAAATTAAACCAAACGACCCCCCCAAACCCCTCTCATTTCCCTTACTCAATCGACTCTCTCTCTATCTCTCTATCTCTGGTTCTCTCTAGAACCTTCCCCTTCCCCCTCCTCTCTGATGAGTCTCATCCATCTTCTTCGGCCATCTCCTGGCCTGAATCTATGGTGGTCTCACCACCTACCAACCTTCCATGGTGCATACACGCTCATTTGTTGAGGTTTCATGGCCTGACCACGAAGAAGTTTCGTCCAGGCCTCGTTGATTCAAGTTTTATGGCCATCTCCGGCCTTGCTCCGGCAAGCTATGTCTGTTTCGAGTCTGGCTTTGATTCCTCCTTCTTTGATCCAGGCCTTTCTCACCGTTTGGGTTCCTCTGAAACCCTAGCTTTTGAGGTTTTTCTGATCTCTTTAGATCTGTTCCAAATCCATATTTTCCTAAGTTTTTAAACGATTTCTTGATATTTCTTTCAAATCTATGTTTTAAAAAGCCTTTATTTTTTTTCCGACCTAGGGTTTCTAAGTTATTTAGAGGCTTCTCTGATTTTCTTTTTCTTTTGTATGTTTTTTATACTACGTTTCTTCTACTATGTTCTCTGTGAGCTTCTTAATAAGTTTCTTCCACTGTGTTCTTAATTAGTTTCTTCTACCATGTTCTTTATATGTTTCTCCTACTGTGTTCTGATTAGTCTTCTTCTGCTATGTTTCTTATTAGCTTTTTCTACTATGTTTCTTTGAGCTCTTCTACTGTGATTCGCATGTTACTCTTTTACTATGTTTCTCATGAGTTTCCGTTACTGAAAAAGCATGTCGAAGGCCCCAGTTCCCTTCTAATATCTTTGAACTTGTTTTTGACTAGTATCTTCTTCTTGATTACTTATCCTCTCGTCTCGGCACTCGATTGATGGCAAAACCCTAGAATTTAGGTTTCATCCGAGTTTGAGAACATTGTCTATGTGGTGTTTGTTCTTCATCTTTAAAACCGTCTGATTTCAGAAACCCTAACTATTTTGAGTTTCTGAATTTGTTTCTCAACTGAGTCTCAAAATCTTTATTTCAACCTTTGTCTCTTTAAGCAATTCTGATTTTCCACTAAACTCTTCTAAGGTCTTTTACACTGGACCATTTGTATGCTATTTGATGTTACTTCTCTTCTACATTGCTAACCTATGTGACTACCATGCTCCTGTAGTCTACTATCTACTGATTTTGCAATGACTCGTCATTTTCTTTCAGTTTAGCATGTTTGTATGATCTTTATATGTGCTGAACTTCCCTCTAAAATGTCTTTCAAATTTGTGATTAGTTCAGACTTCCTTCTGTATAGGTTTGATTGATTTCTTTTCTGAGCACGTGATTTTTGTCATATATGAAATACTCCTATAAAATCCAAGAAGATAGATTACTTCTTAATTATTTTCTATTTTTATAGAATTTTTATTAATTGTTTGCACTTTTCTTGCATGTTTAATTTTATTTAAATCATGAAAAAAATATCAAAAATTTCGCGCATTGCATTTATGATCTATTTTTATATTTTTAGGATTAACCGGTAATTATTTGTTTTATAAAAATCGAAAATCACAAAAATAGCCCATTTTTTCATTTTGTCTTTTAATTTTTAGTTTATTAATTTTCCTCTTTTAATTTAGAATTAGGTGTTGTTTATAATTTTTATAATTAGCTAATTAATTTAATTTCACACTTTTGGATAATTTAGTATTTTAAATTTTTAGAATTTTAATTAATTGGATTTTAAAATCAAAAAACAAAACAAAGAAAGGCAAAGGGCCATTTTGTAGCTCAAAATCGGATTAGATCAGCTTGTAACAACCCATTTGATTTAAATTTCTAGCCCATTTTTAAAGTCCCAGACCATTGACCCATTAACCCTTTCCCCTCTTTATACCCTAAATCCCTCACATTAAATAGAGCTAGGATCCCTCACCCCTTAAAAAAAAGAAATCTAAAAAAACGGCGGATCTCTCCAACTGAAAGACTCTATCGGCGCCCTTGGACCTTCTTCCTCATTCCTCATTTCAGCAACAAAAACAGACCCCTTTCCCCTTTAGATTAGAGAAACGAGCTTCTCTGCTCATAACCAAAAAATCGGACCCTTTCATTGATGAACCCAGTGCCTTTCCCCCATACAAACATACGGACTTTCAGTCACTCCCACCTCATTCTCGCGAAAGAGCAGTAAAAGCAAAAGGGAATTCCGCAATTGGTCAGGTTTATTTGTTGTTGGCTTCCATTTTCGATTTTTCAAGTATGTTTTGTTGGCTTTGCTATGAAATTGACGAGCAATAAACATTTCTTAACTTTTTCGTTGAAGAAGTTTCAAGTAGGTCAAATGATGGCCAAACATGGTGGGATTTAGTTTATTTAACTGGAATTTCAATTGAGAAATAAAAAAGGGCTTCTCAACTTGGATGTTAGTAATGCAATTTCAAGCCTTCGTAGAACCTGTGGGTTACGTAAAGTTGTTTGGAGATTTGTACAGAGCTTTTCACCTTCTGTCCCGTTTCTATTTTGTGGTTGTAACTTCCTCTATCTTGGTTGAAATTCAAAGTCAAGAGTTTGGATGTCATCCAATTATTTTTCTTTCCATCTTCTTTGTTGGAAATTCAAAACACCTTTATACCTATAAAAGTGCAGTACGTTAATAAGCTTTACTGCATCATTGGTTCAAGCAAGCGTTAAATTAAGTTTAATATTTTGCGCATTTACCCACAAGTCATCTCTATAAATTTTTTGAGTTTGTCACATGACCTCAAATTAGTTTTAGGAGAATAATCATGAACATCCGTAGTTTACTTTAGTTGAGTACAACATTTTGAAATAAATTGAGGCGTGTCATGCCAAATAAAATCTCAAAGTTCATGGCCCTCATTTAATTAATTTTAATCTTTAGAAATCGATGCGTGTCATTAGTGAATTTTCCATGGCCCTCGCAAACTTGAATGTGCGTAGTTGCTTTAGGCGTGTAATTTAAAATTACCTTCTTAAACTCGGGTGTGCATTTCATGTGACCCAAATCCAAATCTCAACAACGTTAAATAAAATATGTCGCGGACCGCGGGTACATTTTATGTGGCGTGGTTCAAAGACGTATTTTAGATAACGTTGTTCTTCCTAAAATTAATTAAAAAGCGATTAATAATTTAAAGTCATACCATAGACTAAAACATGTATTAAAGTCAGATAATATGCTAATTATGATAGTTTAAGCGACTGTGCTAGAACCACGGAATCCAGGGGTGCCTAACACCTTCCCTCGGGTTAATAGAATTCCTTATTCAGAATTTTTGGTTCGCAGACTTCAAAAGGAAAGTCAAATTTTCTTAGATTTGGGATTTTAAAATAAATTGGTGACTTGGGACACTATAAAATTATCCCAAGTGGCGACTCTGAATCTTTAATTGCAATAATCCCGTTTCGATTGTCCTTTATTTGGAAAAACTCCCTTATACATACCCTTTCCGGGGGGTGTAGGTAAAAAAGGAGGTGTGACAGCTCTGACGACTCTGCTGGGGACAAGAACCTAGAACTTCTGGTTTAGGGTTCAAGAATTCGAGCTTAGAATAACTATTATACTTGGCTTTTATTTATTATCTGATTTTTTTACATGTTTGAGCCTAATGTGCTAACTGCTAGTTTTTACCGCTATAATATTGGTTGAACTGTATATAAATTGTTACGAAACCCTCTTCTCTCTGAGTCTTCTAAATCATTTGGGAAGTGTGCACTTCGTGTGACTTCTTTTCTGCTAGAGTCATATCCCAATTTTAGAACGAGGTTCGAACAAGTTGCAAAGCCGGTGAAGCTTCTGTATTCCCGGTACGCTGCCCCCCCTCGGCTCGAGCTGTCCGCTCGGGTAAGCCAGGTCTAGAACAATACACCCAGGTTTTTAAACCTAGAATAACATAGCCTCATGCCGGATCCCTAGTAGGAACGCTTGTTTGCATCACTTGCATTTGACTTTGGGGACTCAATACAAGGGTTGGGTCCGTCTAGGACATGTGTACCTAAATTAAAAGACCATACTGATACATCTTACGTGCTACTTGCGAATCTGTCTGTTTCGGCTTACATATTAACTGACTTCTATAATAGGGAAAGAAAATCAAAAAAGGGAAAAAGGAAAATCAAAAAGAGGAGAAAGAAGAAAAAAGAAACAAAAATTGAGAGGTAGGTATTTAGAAAATTCTGAAAATTTGCCAAAATTCTGGAAAACAAAAGTCATTTCAAAATGAGCCAAAATTTTCAAGTGTCATGTTCTCCCATTCCGTCAAAACTGGGCAAACTACGCGGGTCTGATTCTCACCGGATGTGAGATATATAGGCAAACCTCATCGGTTCCGGCCCACAATTTTCAAAAAAATAAATCCAAAAATATTTTCCTTTAGTTCCTTCTTTAGAAAATCTTTCTTTTAGACCACAGTTTTAAATAAAAAAATACAAAATATTTTTCTTTTAATCTCTCTGAAAATCCAAAAATATTTTCATTCTTCTTTCAAAATTGAAAAGGAAATTTAAGATTCAAAAATATTTTCTTTTTTTTTCTTTAGAAGTATTTCTTTCATAAATTCAAAATAAAAGTCCAAAAATTCAAAAATGTTTCCTTTCTTCTGTAGAAGTTTTTCTTTCGAAATTCCAGAAAAAAAGAGTCGAAATTCAAAAAAAAAAAATTATTAATAGAAGTCTTTCTTTTCAAAAATTTAAAACAAAAAAAAACAAATTGAAATACAAAAATATTTTGTTTCTTCTTTTTAATTCTTTCTTTTGAAAGAGTCAAAAAGCCAAAAAAAAAGAGTTAGTTTATTTACTTTATTCCTAATCTTCCCTAACTATGCAAGATCTGATTTATGTTCCCACATGATACGTAGGCAACCCACATGAGGTTCGATCAACCATTGAAAATAAAGATGAAAAAAAATGATGATGAAAAAAACAAAAATAAAAAAATATTGATAATAATAAGGACCGACTGAGTCCATTCTAACATGTTTTGTTTTGAATTGTGAAGAAAGTTGAGGTGGTCGGTTTGTGGTAAGTTGGAAACATAAGATCCAAGGAAAAATGATAACTGACATCGAAGTTGTTACAAGTGCTCAAGAGACTCAGGGTCAGAGGGTTCAACAAGAGTCTACTGTGTTTGAGAAAAATAGAATGCTGAAACAGCAAATGACCGAAATGTGTCAAGCATGGGCCAGTGGTCAAGGACAGCCTCGTCATGAGTCATAATTTGCTACACAGCAAGAGCAGTACCACTCTCCTGAGTACCACTCGTACTCATTTGATCTTCCTGCAAACATTGAGAAGCCTGCACAAAAGATGGTACAGGAAGAAATGACCCAAAGAGTGAAAAGCTTAGAATAATGGTTGAAAAACATGCAAGGGTTGACAGGTCAAAAGAGTGTTGCCTTCAAAGATCTATGTATGTTCCCCGATGTCCACTTGCCGCCTGGTTTCAAGACTCCCAAATTTGAAAAGTATGACGGACATGGAGATCCCATAGCCCACTTAAAAAGGTATTGCAATCAACTGAGAGGTGAGGGAAGAAATGAAGAATTGTTGATGACTTATTTTGGGGAAAGCCTTACGGGAGTAGCCTAAGAATGGTTTATGGATCAAGACACGGCTCACTGGTATGTCTGGGATGACATGGCACATGCCTTTGTTAATCAGTTCTAATATAACATCAACATTGCCCCAGACCGCATTTCCCTTTCAAACTTGAAGAAGAAACCAAGTGAAAGTTTCAAGGAATATGCCCTTAAATGGAGAGAGCAAGCAGCTCGAGTTAAGCCACCCATGGATGACCACGAGCTAATCACTGTCTTTCTTCAAGCGCAAGAGCCAAATTACTTTCAAAACATGATGTCCGCAGTTGGCAAATCCTTCTCGGAAGCAATCAAAATGGGAGAAATGGTAGAGCAGTTTCAAAATACAGGCAAAATTATAAGTCAAGCAGTTTTTAAAGCCACAACTCAGGCTGTCCAAGTTGAATCTGATAATTTTAGCGGCACAAATGAGAAGGTTGAAGAAATAATGATGACATCAGGGTCGAGAAGAGGTCCCAGGAGAACATCTCGAAGGTATGAGCAGCCTCCTCAAGTTTTCCATGACTCCCCTGAGCAGTATTATCCACCTCAGAACCCTCAATACTATGTCGCTCCACCTCAGTATGTTTTCCAGCCACCAAAACACCCTATAAGGCGAGCACGAGCATCACGAAATCTCCAACAGACTCCACAAAATTTTCAGGTGCGCTATAACCCACACCCTAGCTAGAGGTATAAAGGGGAACAGAGGTTGAAAGATAATTTTACACCAATAGGAGAGTCCTATGCAAGCTTATTTGAGAAGTTAAAGCATTATGACATGATTGCACCTATTCCTCCGAATCATGTGGACCCACGTGCGAGAAGCTTTGACCCTTCTAAAAGGTGTGAATACCATTCCAATGCCCAGGGGCACAATGTTGAAAGCTGTCGCGATTTGAAAAGAGAAATAGAAAGGATGATCCAGGAGAATCTGATTGTGATCCAAGACAGTGACACCCAGAATATCGCGCAGAATTCTTTACCTGCACATGATGATGCACACTTTGTGGGAATGTTGCGTGGTGACAGGGAATATGAGAATCCTCTCGGGAATTTGCTAACCGAAGTTAATGATTTTGAAATTGGAGAAGGTTCTGCTGATTCTAATGAGCAAATTTGTGGCTAAATGTCAAGCTTAGTAATTGAAAAGTCATTCCCTCCTCACTAGGAAGGAATCTTGGTAGCTTGTTTTGATATTTTTTATATTATCTGGGTTATTTCAGGGTTGTGATCCAGATTTTATTTGTTTTATTGAGTCAAACTCTTCTATTCCTCCATTCTGTTTGTGTGAGTCTTGTCTTTCTGTTCTGTTGCTATTTTCATTAGCTGGGTTATTTAGTGTTGTAACTCGGATTTTAGGTTGTTTGTCTTGTTGTTTACTCAATGAAATACAATTTGTCCTTTTGTGTCATTCCATGCTTAGTTCTTTTCCCGCTAATTTTAATGACATGACATGCATGCGGAATTTTGGCCAGATCTTAGGAATTGATTTAATCTGGAATTCGATAACTAAAAAAAATACTTTTGAGGATGAATAAAGAGTTGAAATATTTTGGATCTAAGGTCGAGTAAAATTCACCTTCAAATCATTGTGAAGAACGGGCTTGAGGATGTTTAATTAATTGATGTTTGTTGAAAAGTTTGTCACTAAGGGATGAAAAAATATCTTGTGACCACGACATACCAAGAAGACAGACATGTTCGTCAATGTTGTGATCGCGAAAAGATGCCATGTTTGACGTTCTTGAGGTTGGGAGGCCCTTTTTTTGCTACCCAAACACTTTATATCCTTTGCTACCCCTTTTGAGTCTGTGTTATTTTTCTTTGACTACACTCTTTTGGAATCAAGTTTAGAGTAAAAAAAAAGAGTTCATGCCCCAAGAGTACAAATTGGGGCAGCTTTTAGAAAGTTCAAGTTAAAAAAAAAAAAGAAGAAAAAGAAAAGGAAAAAAAACAGAAAGAAAGATGAAAACCAGTTTAGGCCAGATGTTTGAACTACATTAGACCTGATTCCTTTTAAAAAAAGGATACGTAGGCAGCCTCACGGTTCGGTCCAACCAAATAAGAATTCAAAAAAAAAATCCAAAAATCCCCAGCATCTAAAACTGGGAAAAAGATTTTATTTCATTTTTGAAAGAGTCGATTCCAAGAGTTGCAAGTCTACAACCTCTCGTTCTGAGTTTATTTTGAGCCTTGACGCCGACCTTTCTTTTCAACCCTATCCAAAAACCTTCCAAATAAAGACCCCCCGATATGCCTTCAAGAATGCCAAGAGAAGCATGCAATGAGCAACAATTGTAACATGACGTAGAACATTGTCAAGTTGCCCACACAAGAAAGCAACAGAAAGAAAAAGAAAAGAAAAATGATAGAGTCTTATTAGTGAAAATCCTCACGGGCACAGTAAGACAACGACGAGCAGAGATGAATAAATGAGAGAGACTTGTTGGTGAAAACCCCTCGGGGCACCATTAGTCGAAAGTGAGTCGTGAAGCTGATGCAAAGGATTGGCACGGATAGGCCCGACTTCAAAGGTCATAAGAATAGTAAAAGGTAAAAGTGAATTAGTTTGATAGATTGGCCACTAAGTCCAAAATGCATGTCATGACCATTAAGGCTAGTTAGTGGAAAAAAAGTGAAAAAAAAGAAAAAGAAAAACTCTTCCTTCTGTCCTTCCGACAGGGGTATTTTTTGTTAATAATTGTTTCTTTGCAT
Source organism: Nicotiana tabacum (assembly GCF_000715075.1). Classification (NCBI taxonomy): domain Eukaryota; kingdom Viridiplantae; phylum Streptophyta; class Magnoliopsida; order Solanales; family Solanaceae; genus Nicotiana; species Nicotiana tabacum. Next base: position 92,285,004 of record NC_134086.1, on the reverse strand, counting down.
CATTTTGTCCTTCACTCCGAGTCGGTCCTTGTCAAAACAAGCAAGGAAAGATTTCAAAATCTTCTACCAGCTTTTCAATTGTACAAAGTAAATTTGGCCAGATTACTCAGTTGTTAATGTCAACATGCCTTGAGGATTCATACAAAGGCTCCCCCAGAAGACTCTTGTCAGCCTGCTTAGCGCAAACAAAGATAACTTGTGATTCTCTCTGACAGACAAATTGCTCAAAGCAGGAAGTCATTCAAGTTATCAGAAAAGGTCATCTAAGAAAAGATCTCCAGTTGGGATAATGCTGATTGAGCCAGAAATACAAATGGTACCGGGTGTGAAACAGTAAGAGTTGGAGTAGAATAAAAGTTTCTTGAGATCGACTCAAGATGATCGAGCAAAAGCCAAGCTGCTCAAGACTCAAGGCCACAAACCGACCACCATTTTAGAAACTGACAAATTTTTCTTTGTATGAAACATGAACAAAGCAGTGCAAGGAATGTGGTTCAAAAAAAAAGAAGGGAAAAGAAAAAAGAAAAAGAAAGAAAAATAGAAAAAAGAGAAGAAAAATGAAAATGAAAAGAAGAGAAGAACCGACAATAGGAAGTTTCTCAAATTTTTGCCTTTTTCTATCTTGCTCATGTGCATAAAATTTTGTCATTTGGTCCTCACATTTTGCCTCCTAGGATAAAAAGTCCTAGTCTGATGGATTTCCTCCAAATAAAATCTTAGTCTGATGAATTTTACTCCTAAGATAGAAAACCTAGTATGATGAACTTTCTCCTAGGATCACAATCTTAGTCTGATGAATTTTTCTCCTAAGATAGAAGACCTAGTCTGATGAACTTTCACCTAGGATCACAATCTTAGTCTGATGAATTTTTCTCCTAAGATAGAAAACCTAGTCTGATGAATTTTCTCCTAGGATAGAAATCTTAGTCTGATGAATCTTTCTCCTAAGATAACAAAATAGACCTAGTCTGAAGAATCTTCTCCTAGGATCAAAATCTTAGTCTGATGAATTTTTCTCCTAAGATAGAAAACCTAGTCTGATGAATTTTCTCCTAGGATAGAAATCTTAGTCTGATGAATCTTTCTCCTAAGATAACAAAATAGACCTAGTCTGATGAATCTTCTCCTAGGATCAAAATCTTAGTCTGATGTATTTTTCTCCTAAGATAGAAAACCTAGTCTGACGAATTTTCTCCTAGGATCGAAATCTTAGTCTGATGAATTTTTCTCCTAATATAGAAAACCTAGTCTGATGAACTTTTTCATAGGATCACAGTCTTAGTCTGATGAATCTTTCTCCTAAGATACAAAAAAAGTGACCTAGTCTGATGAATTTTCTCCTAGGATCAAAATCTTAGTCGGATGAATATTTCTCCTAAGATAATAAATTAGAATACCTAGTCAGATGAACTTTCTCCTAGGATCACAATCTTAGTCTGATGAATTTTTCTCCTGAGATAAAGGACCTAGTCTGATAAACTTTCTCCTAGGATTACAATCTTAATGTGATGAATTTTTCTCCTAAGATAGAAAACCTAGTCTGATGAATTTTCTCTTTGGATAAACGTCTTAGTCGGATGAATCTTTCTCCTAAGATACCAAAAGCAAAAAACAAAAGACCTAGTCTGATGAATTTTCTCCTAGGATAAATGTCTTAATCTGATGAATCCTTCTCCTAAGATAGAAAACCTAGTCTGACTAATTTTCTCCTAGGATAATCTGAAAAAAAAATATTTAGTTGTCTTGAAATCAGGACCCTCCTGGATAATGGGATGTAGTTTTTAAGAATTTCTCAGATAACAAGATTTAGCGGAAGTCACACCTTTAAAAGATATAATTTATATTTTAAAACCATCATTTAACTAGGAGTTTTTAGGACCCTCCTGGATAATGGGATTTAGCTTTTAAATTCATAGAGATATTTGGTAACATGATTCAATTAACACTCACAGATGCGCCCAACACCAAACTAGGGCAGGAAAATTTCTTTTGTTTTGTTTGTTTTGTTGTAATCAGGTTCAAAGGTAGCAGTTTCAGGGAATACATTTCAAGCTCAGCAATCAGGCGCCCACCTGGAGAACAAGGGAATACATTTCAAGTTCAGCAATCAAGCGCCCACCTGGAGAATAAGGGAATACATTTCAAGTTCAGCAATCAGGCGCCCACCTGGATAACAAGGGAATACATTTCAAGTTCAGAAATCAGGCGCCCACCTGGATAACAAGGGAATACATTCAAGTTTTAGCAGTCAGGCGTCCACCTGGAGAAACGGAAAACATCTCAGATTACAAGTCAATGCGGCAACAAAGGGATTTCACCGAGAGAATACAAGGCAACAAGAACCACAATAAGCAAGTTTGAAGATATAGATAGGATCTCTTGTAACCTCCTAGATCATAGTCTAGCCTAGCTTATTTTATTTTGACATGATGTAATAAGGGGGTTCAGTAAGCAGTAGCAACAGCAGCAACAGTGAAATCATAACTTCATAGTAGTCCCAGCTACTAGACAGTCCCGAACTACAGTGACCTGATTCCTTTATAGCCAAGGATATATAGGCTACCTCGGAAGCAGGGTGCGGTCAAATCTTTCAAAAATGCTTCCCACGGAGTATTCAAATGGGCAAAAATTGCTTGTATACGCTCACTTTATCTTTGCACGAAAACTCTTCGTGTTTACATGCAAAGAGGGGCAGCTGTGAACACGTGATTTTTGCTATATATGAAATACTCCTATAAAATCCAAGAAGATAGAATATTTCTTAATTATTTGCCATTTTTAGGATTTTTTATAGATTTCTTATTAATTGTTTGCATTTTTCTTGCATGTTTAATTTTATTTAAATCATGAAAAAAAAATACCAAAAATGTCGCGCATTGCATTTAGGATCTATTTTTATATTTTTAGGATTAACCAGTAATTATTTGTTTTATAAAAATTAAAAATCACAAAATAGACCATTTTTACATTTTGTCTTTTAATTTTTAGTTTATTAATTTTCCTCTTTTAATTTAGAATTAAGTGTTGTTTATAATTTTTATAATTATATAATTAGTTTAATTTCACACTTTTGGATAATTTAGGATTTTAATTAATCGGATTTTAAAATCAAAGAAAAGAAAAAGAAAACAAAGAAAGGCAAAAGGGCCATTTTGTAGCTCAAAATCGGACTAGGCCAGCTTGGAACAACCCATTTGATTTAAATTTCTAGCCCATTTTTAAAGACCCAGATCATTGGCCCATTAACCTTTTCCCCTCTTTATACCCTAAATCACTCACATTAAATAGAGCTAGGATCCCTCACCCCGCTCACACCTGAGAAATCTAAAAAAAAACGGCGGATCTCTCCAAATGAAAGACTCTATCGGCGCCCTTGGACCTTCTTCCTCATCCCTTATTTCAGCAACGAAAATAGACCCCTTTCCCCTTTAAATTAGAGAAACGAGCTTCTCTTCTCATAACTAAAAAATCGGACCCTTTCATTGATGAACCCGGTGCCTTTCCCCCATACAAACACACGGATTTTCAGTCACTCCCACCTCATTCTCGCGAAAGAGCAGTAAAAGCGAAAGGGAATTCCGCAATTGGTCAAGTTTATTTGTTGTTAGCTTCCATTTTCGATTTCTCAAGTATGTTTTCTTGGCTTTGCTATGAAATTGACGAGCAATAGACATTTCTTAACTTTTCAGTTGAAGAAGTTTCAAGTAGGTCAAATGATGGCCAAACATGGTGGGATTTAGTTTATTTGACTGGAATTTCAATTGAGAAATAAAAAAGTGCTTCTCAACTTGGATGTTAGTAATGCAATTTCAAGCCTTCGTAGAACCTGTGGGTTACATAAAGTTGTTTGGAGATTTGTATAGAGCTTTTCACCTTCTGTCCCGTTCCTATTTTGTGGTTGTAACTTCCTCTATCTTGGTTGAAATGCAAAGTCAAGAGTTTGGATGTCATCCAATTATTTTTCTTTACATCTTCTTTGTTGGAAATTCAAAACACCTTTATACCTATAAAAGTGCAGTACGTTAATAAGCTTTACTGCATCATTGGTTCAAGCAAGCTTTAAATTAAGCTTAATCTTTTGCGCATTTACCCACAAGTCATCTCTATAAATTTTTTGAGTTTGTCACATGATCTCAAATTAGTTTTAGGAGAATAATCATGAACATCCGTAGTTTACTTTAGTTGAGTACAATCTTTTGTAATAGTTTGAGGTGTACCGTGCCAAATAAAATCTCAAAATGTGTGGCCCTCACTTAATTAATTTTAATCCCTAGGAATCGAGGCGTGCCATTAGTGAATTTTTCATGGCCCTCGCAAACTTGAAAGTGCGTAGTTGCTTTAGGCGCGTAATTTAAAATTACCTTCTTTAATCGGGTGTGCATTTCATGTGACCTAAATTCAAATCTCAACAACGTTAAATAAAATATGTCGTGGACCACGGGTACATTTCATGTGGCGTGGTTCAAAGACGTGTTTTAGATAACGTTGTTCTTCCTAAAATTAATTAAAAAGCGGTTAATAATTTAAAGTCATACCATAGGCTAAAACATGTATTAAAGTCAGATAATATGCTAATTATGATAGTTGAAGCGACCATTTTAGAACCACGGAATCCGTGGGTGCCTAACACTTTCCCTCGGGTTAACAAAATTCCTTATTCAGAATTTCTGGTTCGCAGACTTCAAAAGGAAAGTCGAATTTTTTTCGATTTAGGATTTTAAAATAAACCGGTGACTTGGGACACTATAAAATTATCCCAAGTGGCGACTCTGAATCTTTAATTGTAATAATCCCGTTTCGATTGTCCTTTAATTTGAAAAACTCCTTTATACATACTCTTTCCGGGGGGTGTAGGTAAAAAAGGATGTGTGACATCTTTCCTTGTTTGCTGATTTCGCAGTGACTCGACTTAAGTTAAAAAATTTCTCAGCTTTTCTGACTTGGTTCATTCATGGACCAGTGATTACAAAATATCTGATCCTTGATTTACTGGCTACTAACTGGTTTTTCTTACCTTATTTATGTAACCGTGTATTTCAAAATTTTTGCCCTTAAGTAACTTCTTATGTATTTACCCCTAATTGCATGCTTTGCAGAAGATGTTTATTTGATTTCTTCCCTTAAATAGTTTTCCCGTTTGAATCTGAGTTCCTTAATTAAGGAAAATCTTGTATTGATTGATTTTTTAATTGATACCCCAGTCCCTTAATTGTTTCCTCACCTTATTTCTGCCTATTTTTCACACTATAAATACACTACTCTTTCATTAGCAAAAGGGATCCATCCCTCACTCATAGTTTTCTTCTGACACTACACTTACACACAATAGTATCTCTCTTATTTGCTTGCATCATGGCCTGTTTACAACACCTACTGCTTTTCTTTATTTGTTTCTTTGAAACTGGTATGTTCTGATTTAAGCTTTAGCACCACGACAATGTGTTTATTTACTGCTTTTGTATCCATGCCTACTTACTATTTCTGTATAGTTCAACATTTAAATTAGCATGCTGATTTTTTTCTGGCTGTTTCTATTATGAATCCCAAACCCATGCCCCCTATGTGTTTGAGCTATGACTTAAGGCATGGCAATATGCAAATTATTGTCCATGAATTAAGCTTGATCCCTTGGGATCCTAGCCTCTAATAGTGTGTTGTAACAGGCTTATGGGTGTGCTAGCATTCACTATTAATGGGTATGCCCACAGCCTGCCCTTGGCTCTTTACAACCTCCCCGTTCTCCTGTACCCCTATGTGTACTTATTTGTAGCTATTTCCCTTCCCCTTTCCCTCTCTCAGAATTTTTTTCTGCACTTGCACTCCATCTTAGTCTTTAAGTTCTGCCCCCCTCTTGTGAGCCTTGCCTTGGGACCTTGAGTTCCCTCTGAACTTGGACACTTGAGGGCTGGCCCTTCCATATTGCACTTTTCCTAATCAGAAAATACATTTGGGTGTGAGCATTTTCGGGAGTCCTTTTGAGGCTATTAGGGAATTTTGACATACTCTAATGGGATAAAGGCTTTGGATCTTGTTCTTATGGAGTTAGTTTACCTCATATTTCAGACATGAAGTCTGAATTAGGCTCTCCTTCGGTTGTACTTTTATTTTTTTTTCTGATGTATTTTACTTTATTCTGGATTGTAATAATTTTGTAATAAACATTTGGGGCTGGTTAGTGAAAGGGCAGATAACTATGTATGCAAATGATAGATGCCATGCCTATATGTATTTCTGAATTCTGCACTCTCACATAGATGCCATGCCTATAGGAATTCTGAATTCTGTATTCTCACATATATACCACGTTTATAGGTTTTTGAATTCTGCACATTCAAATGCATATAGAAAGCACGTCTATAGGGAATTCTGAATGTCTATTTTTCATATAGAAATCTTGATCATAGATCCACTACTCTTGTCTAGAAATTATGCCTATAAGTCAATCTGAATTCTGCATATGCATATAGAAAATATGCCTATAGGTCTTTCTGAATTCTGTATATCCATTTTCTCATATAGAAATCATGTTCATAGGTCTTAAACAAAATTTTGCACCTAGATACCATGCTCATAGGACTTAAACATTCAATTGCACTTGGGCATCATGTCTTAAACAGAATTCATCATCTAGATATCATGTTCATACGTTTAAAACGAGTCTACTGCATTTTTATACTACGTCTTCAAGGCTTTAAAATCAGTAATTCCTAGAAAGCATGTCTATAGGAGTTTCTAATTGAATCTGATTTGCCTCACTTAATGTTAGATATAAAATCAGTAATAACGAGTATCATCAGTTTCAAAGCCTATAACTTTCGTTAAAGTGCGCTTTCTCTGACTTCCCCTTTTTACCAGCATGTACTCAGTTTATTTTTTAAACCTTATTATTTCATGACTCTCCTGAAATCAATAGATACCATGCCTATAGGATCCTTGTCTGACACTTAGGCAAGCCTTAGGATAAAAGTTATAAACTGAATCTGTGTTATTAACTACAACCAGCAGGCATGCCTGACTCGGGCTTCTTATCTGAATCATGTAATAAACCAGTCTGCCTCAACCTTTAAGTTCTTTCTCAGACAATAAACAGTATGTGAAAGTCATGCTAATTATGTGCTTTCTTTGTTCGAGGGGGTATATCTGAGCCTTTTACTTGTTATGTGCTTTTCCCAACTTGCTATACATGTTTTTGTATGTCGCCTTAGAATTTTACCTTCAAAACCACAAATAAGCCTAATATCCCTCCCTCCTAGGATTAGTATTCCTAAATACCTCTGAACTAATAGGATTCAGACGGATAATAGCATGCAATAAGTAATCGAGACTATTTCGCGCTTTAATACCTCAACAGGGTGGGAAAGGGTAGATATGGATATGATGACCACGCGATAATGTCTCGTGTAACCCTTCACTAAGGAGTGATTACCTGATGTTGTGTAGAGTGATCCATATTATTAATAAACCTAGGACCCCCCTTTTCCCTTTTGTTTCTTTGTTTCTTCTAAAGATTTCAAACTATTTCTTTTAAGAAAATCAGCTTCCTTTTAATTCTTTCCAATTTTGTTTGTAGCCATTATGTGAAAATCCCCTCTTATTTGAAGTTTCATTTTCCTACATGTTATTTGCACCTAAATTCACAACAATAGTCTGGCCGGGAACCATACTAGTGGATTCTGAGGGGTGCCTAATACCTTCCCCTTGGAATAATTTCAAGCCCTTACCCAATCTCTGGTTACTCAAATCAAACCTTCTTGGTGTCCTAATGCACCTTAATCATTAGGTGGCGACTCTTCAAATGCAAACCCAAATTCCCCCAAGGGAATGAGTTGTCCTCCCAAATGTTATAAACCCGATTTCGCGAGAAAAAGGGGGCGCGACAGCGTGGCGACTCCGCTGGGGATTCTTAGGCTTTTACGATTTCAGACTATTATAGTGAATTTATGCTTCTTTATGCACAATTATCTGTTTATTTCTTTTAAACATTCAATTTTTCTTTTCGATTTCAAAACTGCCTTGTCTTTTTGTTTCTTTCCCTTATTACTTTCCTTTACTGCTGCTTTAAATTATGAAAAAAAACTGTTGTATTTACTTCTTTCCTAATGTGCAAATACGTGACAACCTACTTTAATTGTTGCATAATCATTCTCAACATCATATTCCACTTGTGCCAAACAAAATACCATAACAACGCTTATAATGAGTGGTTGCGCTCTTCCAATATTATCATCCCTTTAAATCCGAAAAAGGCGTATTTGCGGTAAAACAGTCGATCAACGGTGTAGCCAAAGGTTCCGTGCCTTTTACCTTTGAGTTGTCCGCTCAAGGGTACCATTCTAAAACACCATAGAAACCTTACTCTATTTAATTGTCGCATCCCCTTTTTCTCGCAAAATCGGGTTTATGACATTTGGGAGGTCAACTCATTCCCTTTTGGGAATTTGGGATTGCATTTGAAGTCGCCACCTAATGATTAAGGTGCATTAGGACACCAAGAAGGTTTGATTTGAGTAGCCAGAGATTGGGTAAGGGCTTAAAATTATTCCAAGGGGAAGGTGTTAGGTACACCTAAGAATCCACTAGTGTGGTTCCCGACCAGACTATTGTTGTGAATTTAGGTGCAAATAACATGTAGGCAAATAAAACTTCAAATAAGAGGGGATTTTTACATAATGGTTACAAACAAAATTGGAAAGAATTAAAAGGAAGCTGATTTTCTTAAAAAGAAATAGTTTGAAATCTTTAGAAGAAATAGATAAACAAAAGGGAAAAAGGGGTCCTAGGTTTATTAATAATATGGATCACCCCACACAACATCCGGTAATCACTCCTCAGTGAGGGGCTACACGAGGCGTTATCGCGTGGTCATCATATCCATATCTACCCTTTCCAACCCCGTTGAGGTATTAAAGCGCGAAATGGTCTCGATTACTTATTGCATGCTATTACCCGTCCCAATCCTATCAGTCCGGAGGAATTTAGGACTACTAATCCTAGGGGGGATGGGATATTAGGCTTAGTTGTAGTTTCAAAGGTAAAATTCTAAGGCGACATACAAAAACATGTATAGTAAGTTGGGGAAAGCACATAACAAGTAAAAGACTCAGATATACCCCCTCGAACAAAGAAAGAACATAATTCGCATGACATTCACATACTTTTTATGGTCAGAGAAAGAACTTAAAGGTTGAGACAAACTGATTTATTGCATAATTCATATAAGAAGCCTGAGTCAGGCTTGCCTGCTGGTTGTAGTTTGTGAGCACGTGATTTTTGTTTACGCGACAATCACTCCAAAAGAAATAAAAATAATGGCAAATGGTCTTGCTGTACAAGTTTTGGATTTTACGTGGCATTTTTTTAGTTATTTGTGATTTTGTTCATTTTTATTTTTATCAAACAAAATACAAAAATGTGTCGTGTATAGTTGGACCATAATCCGGTTATTAAAAGGAAAATCACAAAAATGCATCTTTTATTCTACTTCGTCATTAAGTGATGTTATTTTAATTAAATGTTAATTGTGTGATAATTGTTGTTTTATAGTATTATTGACATTTTAATTAAGAGATTAAAAAAAAGGAAAGGATTTTCGGATTGGGCCAGTCCGAATTAAAACAAGCCCAAACCAAAAACGACCCAGTCCAACCAGGCCCTCTACAAGACGCCCCAAACGACGCTGTATAGGCATCATCTCTTGGAGCCGTTGATTGATTCAAAGGAACGGCCCAGATCAGGCCAATCCCTTACTCAAACGACGTCGTACAAGGCCATCTAATCTCAACCGTTAAAACCAATCCCATCCAACGGTCTTAGGTCACCCCCATGAACCCGACCCGTTCAACCGTGGACCCACCCAACCCCTTGCACTTGAAACGACACCGTTCCCCACCAGCTGAAAGATCCTGGCCCTTCATCTCGCCTCATCCGACGGCCAGGATCTATCCACCCACTAACTATATAAGTCTGAAACCTTACCCCACGCCCCATCCAAACACCCCCCCCCTTCATCGTCCCAAACACGGACCACACAAACCCTAGCCGCCCCTGTGCACCTCCCCCATAAAGCCGGCGGCAAGGACTCCGGTGACCACCACCTTAACACCCTAGATGCACCTCACAACTCTGAACCCAAATCCACTAACCGCTTGGATCGAATCAGTCCCTAGGTTCTCGAATCTTCATTTGAAGATTCGAGCAGGACTTCGATCTACACCGATCTACCCCAGATTCACACCAGATACTCCCCTGACATCCCTCGTGATCAAACCATGTTTGGTTTGGTCCGAATCCACCCACAAATCCCAAAAACCCAAATCTGGAAAAATCGAACCCTAGAACATAAAGATTTTGTGGGGTCTGTTTGAATTTAGACAAAGTTTGGGGTCTAGTAAACCCTAATCGAAGTGCTCTCGGTCAAGAATACCTCGGTTAGGATTTGTTCGACTTCAAACGGGCAAATCAAGTCGGGCCTAGGGTCAGCTATGTTTAAGGCTTTTCAGGTTTGCTCATTTGTCCCTTTTGTTGTCCATTTTTAGTTTAATTTGTTGGCATGATTAGTTTGTTTGTCTGGTTCTGGGATTTCTGTTATCAGTTTGTCTCCCCATCTCTACAAGACCTTTTGTTTGGTTGTTTGTTTATTCTGTTATGTTAAGTTCATGTGGTAGTATGCTTATTTCAATTCAGTTGGTATCGTCAAACCAATAATGCCCGTTTGTTTTCCTGTATCGTTGCAAATTGTCAAGAACAGTGTTATACTTTGCTTTGTGTTGTTTTGTTTGGTCGATTGCTTGTCCTGTGTCACAATAAGTACAGTCGAGTTGATATACGTCGCTGATTAGTTTAGCTTTGAATGATAATAATTTGATTCATATTATGGTTTTTGTGTGAAGTCCTGTCTGAATCCAACTGGGAACTAAGTATAGCTGTTTGTGGATTTGAATCAGAAATATTTATAGTTTAGTTTGTGGTTTCAGTTCAGCTTGAGTTCTGAATTGATAGCATGTGCACTATAGTGCTTTAATAATTAGAGCAAATGGGACAGCATGTGCTGTCAGAACACACCCCTGCTGCCCATACCCTGATTTAGTTTAGAAATAATAAACCCCACTTAAAAGATAGATCTGCCAGGGGAATATCATGGGAAGGGTGTTATTTTAAATAGTTGAGTGGAAACTGGAAATGAGGAGGCCACATGGGAGGGAATCTGAATAGGTTTTACAGATTGTAAAGGGCCTGATACTAGGCTATAAAAGAGAGGAAAAAGAGAGACAGACACATACACAGAGGGAGATACCACAAAGACAGGCATATACAGACATACACTGAGTGAGAAAAACACAGATAGAGAGAGATCAAGAAATAGAAAACATACAGACAAAAATCAGAAACTGTTCTTCCTATTGTTGTTTGGATTTCACTTGTTTTCAACCTGTTTAATCAATACTGATTCTTCCAAGTCTTTAACTGAGGTTACTGGTTGTGTGTTGCATTATTTTATTCCTGGATTTGGTCTGTCTGGAGTTCTATTTCTACTACACTGCTTGCTGCTGTCATTTTGCTACTTTTTCCATCGGCTATAGTTGCATCTTGCACTGGAATTTGTTCTGCTGTTACCAGTTGTTACTGCTGCTGTTTCGTTTGCCATTGCTACTCTACTGACTTCTCTTCTTCTTCAAATTGTAAACACTTCCAGGTACATACTTCTAAAACCATGCGTTGTTGAAAGCCTGAAGTTTTTGAAGTATAAATAATGAACGTCATTTGCTTCACAGTACTCATGTTCAAGACATAACAATAGTTTGAATGATAGTTAGCTTGTATTTGTTAAGCTCATTTCCACTACATTAGTTCTGTATAAATGGATACATATCCCAACTGAGATGAACTGCAAAATAACATGTTGTTAGATCAGGCGTATCTCTACGTGCATAACAATTTAGTTTTGATTTAGTATAACATAGAATCATGGCAAGCATCTGTATGTATCCCTGTACGGGCCTTTGAACTGTCAAACTTGTTATATCCTGTCCAATTTGATTTCAAGAAAACGTATTTAAGTTAGCCATGTACGCCAGTTCTCTTGTTGGATCCCTTGTTTCGATATAGGTTTGATAATAACTGATATTTGGCATCGGCACACCATTTAGACAAAGTGGCAATTAATAAGATTAGCAAGTTCTTTTTTTTTTACCTATTTTTGAAGCACGAAATAATGCAACAATTTTGAGGAAAACTATTTTAATAGGCATGAGTTGGGTAAGATGGTTTGGCGCTTAGATCAAATAAACTCCCAAATGAGCATTAATAATTAAGGTTAATCCCAGTACTAATAGTTGCGGACGATTATTCGTTTGTTCACATAATCACGGGAAGCTAATTTAGCTATAGGATGATTAATCATGTTCGGATATATTATTTCACCGTCCTCGATTTGGTTCATAATCTCTAGTAACGTTCCTTTCAATAAATGCGCGTCTCAACCTAGCATTTAATATGGTATTCCTCTTTTAAGCTTGTAACGATTTAGGATTTTTTCTTATTTATTTTGGAAAAACAAAAAACATAGAAATGTAGTTGTGCTAAGGTTGCCCTTTTAAAAAAATAATGAGACGAGCCTCGCCAAATAAAAATGCAAACGGCGGGGCCCTCAATAGTTGATCATAATAAATATTTAGAATTTGGGATGGATTGTTTAGTGAATTTCACTGCCTTCCCCAAAGATAATAACGCGTAGACTCTTTAGGCACGACTTAATTAAATTACATTCTTAAATTCGGGTGCGCATTTATGTGACCCAAATTCAAATCTCAACGGAGTCAAAATGTGTTAACAACTACGGGTGCATTGATTGTGACGTGGTTCGAGATGCATTTTTCACGACGTTCAATTCTATAAAAATAAATGATAATAATAAAAGCGGTTTAAACTTAATAAAAGCACATAAGTCATAACATGTATTTAAATCAGATATTTAGCCATTATAACAATTTAAGCGACCGTGCTAGAACCACGTGATTCGAGGGTGCCTAACACCTTCCCTCGGGTCAACAGAATTCCTTACTTAGAATTTCTGGTTCGCAAACTTCATTTGGAAAAGTCGAAAATTTCCTCGATTTGGGATTCAAGATAAACCGGTGACTTGGGACACCAAAAGCCAAACCTTTCCCAAGTGGCGACTCTGAATTAAATAAATAATCCCATTTCGAATATTGTCACTTAAATTGGAAAAACTCCCTCGCGCATTTTTATCCTTCGGGGCGGGCGCGCAAAAAGGAGGCGTGACAGCTCTAGCGACTCTGCTAGGGATTTAAAACCCAGAACCACTGGTTCAGGGTTCAAGAATTCGAGCATAGAATAATTTTATTATCTGATATATATTACATGTTTTGACATAACATACTAAATGTTGTCTTTTACCGCTTTGATATTATATGAACTGTATATAAACTGTGCTGAAACCCTTCTCTCTTCACCTCCGGGGATGTGCATACTGGTTGAGACTCCCTATTCTGTTAGTGTCAATACCTGAAATAAGAAAGAGGACGGACAAGTTACGAAGCCGGATGGCCTTTTGGTTCCCGGTAAGTTGCCCCCTCCTCGACTCGAGTCGTCCGCTCGGGTACACAGTCTAGAACATATACTTAGGTTATAAACTTAGTATAACCAAACCTCATGCCGGATCCCTAGTAGGAACGTTTATTTGCATCATGTTACATTCGACCTAGGGGACTCAACACAGGGGTTGGGTCCGTCTAGGACAGGCAACCTGAAATGAAAAGACCATCCTGCTGCATCCCGTTTGTTTTGCGCATCTATTTGCTTCGGGTCTGCATGCTGACCGGTTTCCAAAAGTTTCAAAAAAAAAAAAATAGAATAGCAGCGTAGGGAGATAATTACTTATTTTTGGAAAAATAAAACCAATGTCCAAGTAATGTTGAAACCTCACCGGAATTTGCCGGAATTTTCTTAAAAAAAATGAAAATATAGTTTGTCTTTTAGTTTTGATTTATTCCTTTTAATCACTTTCAAAATCCAAAATATATATATAAATAAAAAAAGGGGAAAAAATTCAAAAAAAAATTATGGTTTCATTTGTAGTATCTCTTTAAAAGATTTTCAAAATTTCAATAAAAAATGAAAAAAGAAGTTTAAATGTATAAATATTTCCTTAGTCTCTTTTCAAAAAACAAATATAAAATAAAATAAAAATATATATAAAATTCCAGAAAAATAGTTATTCTTCTTTTCTTTAAAAGATTTTATTTGTTTCCCCTATTTCTGATCCGACCGAACTACGCCGGTTTGATTCTCACCGGATGTGAGATACGTAGGCAACCCCCATCGGGTTCAACCCCACCTTTTGCTAAGATAGCCAAAACCAATAAAACAAAAAAAAATGACAAAATGTCGCCACTTGTATAAAGAGTTGGGTGAGGCCGTTTTTTGTAAAAACGGTCGAATGTTCCCAAGCGGGACGCCGGAAGGCTGACATTGCATAAACGGCCATCTTCGGTCATCATTTTTGATCGGTTGGTCCTCGCAGCTTTAAAGTCTTTATTCTCGAAGTACTAAAAGGCCGCATTTTGGAAATCGAGTTCGTCGTTTTGAAAAAATAATAATAATAAAAAATAAACAAAATAAATCTTGAAAAAATCTAGATAGTTTTATTTTGAGTCTAATAAAAGTCTTTTCATTAGCATAATCACCCTAATAAATGTGCAGGATGAGCACGATACAAAACGAACCCTTTTCAATAATGACCAAGATCCCTTTTGAGTTGCGATTATGGTGGAACGACTTAGGCAAGGAGGGGCAAGACAAAGTAAGGAAATATCTGAAAGATCTCCCGGATTTACTAGACATTCAGCCTCGGGGTGATATTATCAGATCATTGGTCACTTGCTGGGATTCAGCGCACAATGTATTTCATTTCTCAGACTTTGAGCTCACCCCGACGTTGGAAGAAATAGCGGGATACATTGGAGGTGATGAAGATCCGTTAAGGTTCAAATACTTGATTGCACCTAGAGCCGTCACGGTACACCGATTTCTGGATTTCTTAAAAATACCCCGAACATTTCACCATCCAGATCTTGCCAAAGGTTTCTGCAGTCTCCACCTCATGTATGCTATATACGGCCACGAGACGGGTTCAATAAGCCGGATTTCAAACTATGTAGTAGAGGCAACCGACAAAAGTGGGACGAACACAGGCTGTTAGCTTTTATGACAGCCTTTTTGGGTCTTATAGTGTTCCCAAGGAAAGACGGAAACATCGATCTAAAAGTAACTGGGTTCGTCAGTACTTTGCTCACCCAAGATTAAAGTACTCTGGCACCTATGATTATGGCTAACATTTTCCGGGCTCTCACTGCTTGCCGAGCCAGGGCCGACTTTTTCGAAGGATGTAACCTACTGTTGCAAATGTGGATGACCGATCATTTATGCCACCGCTCCCCACTTTTGGGTTACGGTTCGCCCGAAAAAACTAGTATTGGAGAATTCTACATTAGAATCAAAGGGTTCTGTCTACCCGAGGGAGTCACAGCATGGACCTCATTTCTCCGAACTCTCACTGCCAACCAAATCCAGTGGACGCTCGGATGGTTACCCGTTGAGGAAATCTTATACATGCCGGCAACCAGGCCCCACTTTCTGTTAATGGGACTTAAAAGCATCCAACCCTATGCACCGTATCAGGTTTTGAGGCAACTTGGGAGGTATCAAATATTACCAAAAGATGAAGTTCTGAGTACTCAAGTGATTGAAATCAGCCCAGACGGTCATTTCCCCGAAGAGGAAGTTCGCCAAATCTGGAGTGAGTGCCAACATCCGACAACAAACACTTGTGTGATGGATACAACAAAAGGGGAAGTTGCCCCAGGGTATCACGCTTGGTTCAGAGGTGACCTGTCTTGCGAGAGACCAGCTAAGAGACCTCATCTCAAAGATTTCTTTGAGTCGTCCCAAGGGCAATGGAACTGGTTAGCAAAAGAAAAGGGGTATCGGGCAAAGATCGGTGATTTGAAGCTACAAATTGACAGTCTGAAATTCAATAACAGCATACACATCGCTGCGGATCAAGGCAAAAGGAATAGATTGATCCAAGAGAATGAAGAACTTAAGGCCCAAATCCAGGAATTGAGATTGGCTCTTGATGAACAGCCCAGAAGTCGATCAGACAAGCAGTTGATAAAAGGTTTGAAAAGAGAAGTCAGGGAATGGCGAGATGGTTTAGAAGAATCTGAAAATGTCATGGCAGAACTCAAAGCACAGTGGGGTACAAGAACAGATAAGCATCGTCGATACTTGAACCAACTGAAACGTGACCACGAGAAAACTGTCGCTAAAATGAAGAAAGAGATGGCTACGCTTGAGGTTAAAGCAGCTAAACGGGCCAAAGATTTCCAATTTGAGAGCAAATACTGTTACGACCTGTTGGCCCAAATGAAGACAGAAGTGCGGCAACTGAAGAATCGGTATATACAAGATTCTCAGGTTTTAAAAACGTGCAGTGATCAGATGAAACGTATGCTCATAGAAAAGAAACGAACCAGAGATAGGATCAGGACCATTGCCCATGCCATCATCAGACGATGTCTACGTTGTGAGAACATGCCCAGCGTTACCATTCTCTCGGCAGTGATGAGTTATGTCAAGTAGACCATGCATGAGTTGGAGCAACTTGAAAGGGATCTCACACCTAGGACCGCGGCGAGGCCGAACGATGCCCCGCGGGCACCAATTTTAAAAACCATAATGTATTCATAGGTCGAGTCTGTATCTTAACATCTTCTGTCTATCTTTTCGCATCAGGGTGTTTTAGTCTGTTTGAGTCTATGTTTATTTTCAAGTTTTGTTTTTCCTTTTTCGAAATATTGCTTGTAATAGATCATTTCAGTAATAAAATGTGTGTTTCTTTTACATTCATCTGTTTTTGAACTATGTAATGATCTGATTCATGTGGCATCGTGATACGTAGGCAATCCTCATCGGATCCGGTCGCATTTTAACCACAAAATTGAAAACAGTAACAAAAGGAGAAAGAAAGAAAGAAAAACATAATAAAAAAATAATAAAAAGAAAAAAGAAAAAGGGGAATCCTAAAAGGAAGCTAGAATGACGCATGCTTTCGTCGCAAACATGTAGGAATCCACTTAACTGTATAGGTGCATCATGCCCCAACGTGAGATTGCCTATCTGTTATTTGTTTCGAATTAACCGTTCATTTGTCGTTGAGTTCCTCCAGGTTTTGGAAAAGGAGGTTGGTTTGGTGAAAGTCTGGCCTCGCACTCATACTTCACGAGGTCGAAAAGGAGTGTTCAATTACCTGTTATTAAGTCAGGAGGCGGTGCTCACACTTATTTCACAAGGTCAAAAGGAAGCATAGAAATGTCTGCAGAAATTCCTTTACCAACAATTCCTGTTTCCGAGGAAAATTCGATCTTGGCCGCCCTCACACCCGAGTCCGCAACTGCGGAGGAAAATAGAATCCTGCGTCTCCGCATGTTGGAAATGCTGGACGACTGGAATAACGGAAAAGAGCCACCAAGTGTCGTCCCTGGATTCCCTGAGTTATTCTCCAGGACAAGCGGGACCTCTAATGTCCCCATAAGCTATCCTGCTACCCCGTTTGGATACCCAGCCATTTCGGCCTTCTCTGCTGGATCGCCCTCTGATTCTCATCCCCGGATATCAACAACAGATGCAAACACAAACATCTTTACTGCACCACCCTGCCCGATCGTGGCACAACCTGCTACGTACAAGCCAAATTTTGACTCATCCTCGTTTACATTCCAAGCACCGTCTTTCTCAATGGAACCAACTCGGTTCGTCACTAGCACTCATCCTCCACAGCCTCAGTGCGAGTTTGCACCTATGCAGGATCAGAACCCCAAAATGGCTGAACAAGAAGAGATGGCCAAAAGAATGAGAAGCCTTGAGCAGAGTTTGAAGAACATGCAAGGTTTGAGCGGACAGAAGAGCGTCTCCTACACCGATCTATGCATTTTCCCTCACTTTCACCTACCAGTGGGTTTCAAGACCCCGAAGTTTGAGAAGTACGACGGGCACGGTGACCCCATTGCTTATCTCAAGAAATATTGCAACCAATTGCGTGGAGCCGGCGGAAAAGAGGAATTGCTAATGGCATATTTCGGGGAAGGTCTGGTAGGAATAGCCTCGGAATGGTACATGGACCAGGACATATCCCGGTGGCATATATGGGATGATCTCGCTAGAGATTTTGTGAGACAATTCCAGTATAACATCGACATTGCACCAGACCGAAATTCTCTGTCAAACTTGAAGAAGAAACCTTCAGAAAGCTTCAGAGAATATGCTATTAAGTGGCGCGAGCAGGCGTCAAGGGTGAAGCCTTCCATGGACGAGATAGAAATGGTCACCACTTTTCTCCAGGCTCAAGAGTCCGACTATTTCCAAAACATGATGTCAGCCATGGGAAAGCCTTTCACAGAAGCGATTAAGATTGGAGAGATGGTGGAGAATGGGCTGAAAACGGGTAGGATTTTAAGTCAAGAAGCCATAAGTGCAACCTCCCAAGCCGTCCAAAGTGGGTCCGGAGGAATGGCAAGAGGAAAGAAAAAGGAGGAAACGGCCATGACAGCATCAGAAGCAAGGGAATATCGTAATCCCAGGCCCCATTTTCCAGAAAGGACCCCACAACACTACTACCCCCACCAAAATGTGGCATATGCTCCTCAACCATACATGGTCATGAATGCCCAGCCATATGTCCACCCGCCGCAGCAAGCCAATCGAGGCCAAGCTCCACCTCCCAGAAATCAGCCTCCATACCGCAACCACTATAACCCACAGCCTCCTCAAAATAATTTCCGCCCTCAGGAACCACATAGAAGGCGGACTTTCACGCCTATCGGTGAGCCATACTCTACTTTGTTCCCGAAGCTAGTCCAGTTGGGTTTCCTGCAGCTAGTCCCTCAGACAAGGCACAATCCGGCATCACCTTCTTACAAGGCCGGTGTTAGATGTGCCTATCATTCAGGAGTAGAAGGGCACGATACAAATGACTGCTGGGCGTTGAGAAGGGTAGTCGAGAATTTAATAGAGCAAGGGAAAATAGTGCTAAGGGACGAGGAGGTCCCAAATGTGACTAACAATCCGTTGCCCGCTCACAACAACGGGCCGCTAATTGGAATGATCTGCGAGGACAACAAATTTGACCCTGTTTTGAAAGCTATAATCGCCATTGTCGACGCAGGGAAAAAGCCTGAAACAGCCCAGAAACCAGAAAAAGGGGAAAAGGCCAGTACTGTAAAGTGCGAACCCGAAAAGATGGTGGAGAAGAAGGCGGTGCCTGTAAAGAATGGGGTTCTTTACATCCTACGAGGTCGAGCAGAGAAGCCGCAGAGCTTCGAGGTCAAAAGGGCAAAACCTATGTACGTACCAAAGGGGTCCTATGTGGTCCGGGGAACGATTCAACCACCTCTGCTGAATGAGCCAGTGGTTATCGGACGCGTGCCACAAAAGCCGATGACAAACTCGTCCACAGTACCGTGGAACTATCAAAGGACGTTGGTAACGTACAAAGGTAAAGAAGTCACGGGAGAACTTCCGGAAAATACTTTCATTGGAAAGTATTCGAACACTCAAGAGCTAAACAACGCCACACGGAGACGCTTCCCACCAAAGAAGCCTGTAAGCGTTGAAGAAGCGGAAGTTTTCTTCCAACAGATGAAAATGCTGGATTACGAAGTGGTAGATCAACTGCGCAAGTGCCCCGAGCAAGTGTCCATGCTATCACTACTGATGAGGTCGGCCGAGCACCAAAAGATCTTGCTCAAGACCCTGAACGAGGCATACGTACCAGTTGAAACCTCAGTCGAACAACTGGAACGGATGACAGAAAGGTTCTTCACCGTTAATCAGGTCTCTTTCAGCAAGAACGATTTACCCCCAGGTGGAGCGGCACACAACAAAGCCTTGCATCTAACAGTTAAATGCGAAGACTACTACGTCAAGCGGGTAATGTTGGATGGGGGTTCAGGTGTTGACATTTGTCCGCTCTCCACGCTACAGAGAATGGAAATTGGGACCGGAAGAATCCGCCCCAATAATGTCTGCGTAAGGGCTTTTGACGGCATCAAGAGAGACACCCTTGGGGAAATAGACTTGGCTTTGACCATAGGGCCAGTAGAGTTTGAAGTAACTTTCCAGGTGCTTGACATGGATACGTCCTACAATTTCCTCCTCGGCAGGCCTTGGATTCATGCAGCAGGGGCTGTACCTTCCACTCTTCATCAAATGGTGAAGTTTGAGCACGAAGACCGAGAAATTGTGGTCCACGGAGAAGATGAACAGTCTATATATTGGGACCCATCCATCCTATATCTTGAACCAAGGGAAGGGAGCGAGCACACGGTCTATCAGGCTTTTGAAGTTGTGTTAGCAGAGCAGCATGAAGAGGGAAGACCTTGCCCCCAACCTTTTTTGTCTAACGCCTCGGTTATGTATGGCTAAAGTGATGATCCGGCACGGATTCAGGCTAGGGAAAGGGCTCGGACGAACATTGCAAGGAATAACGGAACCCATCACCTTGCCTTCCGCCAAGAAACTTTTTGGGATAGGTTTTCAACCCACTCCAGAAGATGAAGAATGGGCAAAGAAAAGGAAGAATGGGGTTTGGAAACTGTCTCGGCCACTGCCGGATTTATATGAAACCTTCGTCAGACCAAGATACACTGAAGAAGAAGACGATGAGTTTTTCACGGCTGAGGAAATCGAGGAGATATGTGGGGCAATGAGAGAAATGCTCTACGAGGCTCACATGGTTCAACCAGGAGAAGGCACCAGCACCGCCGAGATGATATATATGGGGCCAAACGCCAAACTTCGAAACTGGGAGGCCACGCCATTCCCGACTAGGCAGAAGTCCGGGTAGACCCGTCCTGCCACCTTTCCTGCATCATGAGTTATCTCCAGGATATAACTTGGATGTTTTCTTCCCTTCAATTGTTGTTTTGAATTCCCGAGTTGTAAACATTGTTGTCTTCCAAAATTCCAAGAAAAATAAAAAAATCGTCATTGTTTTCTCATTTTTCCCTTTTGTTCTGATTTTGTTATTTTTTCCTTTATCTTTTCATTCAGTTATAATAATGCGGCTTTAAATATGACATGCTTGCGGACTTCACGCCCAGATTACAACGAGCTATTTAATTGTGAAATAATGAACCCAGAACCAGAATATGATGAAGAAGAGGCTTTTAGGGAAATAAACCGAGAGTTGGAACATTTTGAGAATAAACCTAAGCCAAATCTGAATGACACCGAACCGGTTAATTTAGGAACTCCTGAAGAAATCTGGGAGACCAAAATAAGCATTCATACAGACAAGAAAATGCGAGACGCGATAATTTAACTTCTTTTTGAATTTAAAGATGTGTTTGCTTGGTCATACGATGACATGCCGGGACTAGGTGTTGATCTAGTGGTTCATAAATTGCCAATTCACCCTGATTGTCCTCCAGTTCAACAAAAGCAACGAAAGTTCAAAACTGTGGTCAGTGACAAGATTGAAGAGGAGATCACCAAGCAGCTGAAAACGGGAGTGATTCGGGTAGTCCAGTATACAACATGGTTGGCAAATGTGGTTCCAGTGCCGAAAACAGATGGGAAGACTCGGGTGTGCGTGGACTATCGAGACCTGAATAGAGCGAGTCCCAAAGATAATTTCCCATTGCGCAACATCCACATCCTTGTTGATAATTGCGCCAAACATGAGATCCAGTCTTTCGTAGATTGTTACGCTGGGTATCATCAGGTATTGATGGATGAAGAAGACGCCGAGAAGACTGCCTTCACCACGCCTTGGGGCACTTACTGTTATCGGGTTATGCCATTTGGTCTGAAGAATGCTGGGGCAACTTACATGAGAGCCATGACTGCCATTTTTCATGACATGATGCATCAAGAAATAGAGGTGTACGTGGACGATGTGATAATCAAATCCAGGACGCAGGATAATCACATCCAAGACTTGAGGAAGTTCTTCGAGAGACTGAGGAAGTACGACTTGAAGCTGAACCCAGCCAAATGTGCTTTCGGAGTCCCATCGGGCAAGGTTTTGGGCTTCATAGTGAGCAGGAGAGGTATCGAATTAGATCCAACAAAGATAAAATCTATCAGGGATCTACCTCCCCCAAGAACGAAGAAAGACGTGATGAGTTTGTTGGGAAGGTTGAACTATATCAGCCGATTCATTGCCCAGCTAACTAGCACGTGTGAGCCCATATTTAAGCTATTGAGGAAATATGCGGCGATCAAATGGACGACTGAGTGTCAAGAAGCTTTTGACAAAATTAAAGAATATCTTTCAAATACCCCAGTTTTGGTCCCACCAGAGCCAGAGAGACCACTGTTCTTGTATCTGACAGTCTTGGAAAATTCTTTCGGTTGCGTCCTCGGGCAACATGACGTAACCGGAAAGAAGGATCAAGCAATCTACTACTTGAGCAAGAAATTCACCGGCTACGAGGCCAAGTACACTCTGCTGGAAAGAACATGTTGCGTTCTGACATGGGTTGCTCAAAAGCTGAGACATTATCTCCAAGCTCACACTACTTTCCTCATAAGCAGGCTGGATCCTTTGAAGTATATATTTCAGAAACCAATGCCTACTGGAAGAGTGGCTAAGTGGCAAATCTTGCTTACTGTATTTGACATAATCTATGTCACCCGCACGGTAATGAAAGCCCAGGCGCTAGCAGATCATTTGGCCGAAAATCGAGTCGATGAGGAATACCAGCCATTGAGTACCTATTTTCCAGATGAAGAAATAAACGCCGTAGAAGCGATCTCGGAAAACGCCCATATTTGGAAGATGTTCTTTGATGGAGCCGTAAACGCCAAAGGTGTAGGGATTGGGGCAATTTTGATCTCGCCCTCTGGACAGCATTATCCAGCCACCGCTAGACTGCGTTTCTTCTGCACAAACAATACAACTGAGTATGAAGCCTGCATCATGGGCATGCATATGGAAATCGATCAGGATGTCGAAGACTTACTGATTATGGGAGATTCCGACCTGATTATCCGGCAAGCCCAAGGTGAATGGGAAACTCGGGATGTCAAGCTTATTCCTTAACGACAACACGTGGAGGACCTCGGCAAGCGTTTTAAATCAATAGAGTTCAGGTATATCCCGCGATGTCACAATGAACTAGCGGATGCACTTTCTACTTTAGCTTCAATGCTACCTTACCCAGGCAACGCCCACGTCGATCCCTTGGAAATCCAAATCAGGGAAAGACACGGCTACTGCAACGCAATCGGGACAGGATCGAATACGCAGCCATGGTACCATGATATCAAGAGGTTCTTGAAGACACAAGAATACCCCGAGCATGCTACCGGAGATCAAAAGAGAACCATCAGGCGGCATGCAAGTGGTTTCTTTTTGAGCGGTGAGTTGTTGTATAAGAGGACTCCGGACCTCAATCTACTAAGATGTGTTGACACCGAAGAGGCAAGAAGGATCATGCATGAAGTACACGCAGGAGTGTGCGGACCTCACATGAACGGGGTATGTTTTAGCAAAGAAAATCCTTCGACCAGGTTATTACTGGATGACCATGGAAAAGGACTGCTTTGGTTTCGTTCGGAAGTGTCATCAGTGTCAGGTGCACGGTGATTTGATTCATGCACCTCCCACGGAATTGCACCCCACGTCTACACCTTAGCCATTTGTTGCCTGGGGCATGGACGTCATTGGTCCGATCGAGCCGAAGGCCTCAAATGGACATAGATTTATACTGGTTGCCATCGACTACTTCACAAAATGGGTAGAAGCTGTCACTCTCAAGTCGATCACCAAAAAAGCGGTAGTGGATTTTGTACATTCAAATCTTATTTGTCGTTTTGGTATTCCTGCAACTATCATCACAGATAACGCAGCAAACCTGAATAGTCACTTGATGGGAGATGTATGCGAGCAGTTCAAAATAACACATAGGAATTCCACTCCTTATCGGCCCAAGGCCAATGGTGCTGTGGAAGCAGCAAACAAGAACATCAAGAAGATTTTGAGGAAGACGATCCAGAGTTCCCGATAGTGGCATGAACAGCTACCCTTTGCATTATTGGGATATCGCACTACGGTACGCACGTCAGTAGGGGAAACCCCTTATCTCTTGGTTTGTGGGACCGAAGCTGTGATACCAGCAGAGGTAGAAATTCCTTCGCTTCAAACCATTGTCGAAGCAGAGATCGAAGACAGCGAGTGGGTTAAGACTCGATTGGAACAGTTGACTTTGATTGACGAGAAAAGAATGGTTGCGGTTTGTCACGGGCAGTTGTACCAACGAAGAATGGCCCGTGCTTACAACAAGAAAGTCCGACCCAGGAATTTCGAAGTAGGTCAACTGGTATTGAGGCGCATTCTGCCACATCACCAGGAAGCAAAAGGGAAATTCGCTCCAAACTGGAAAGGCCCATACATCATCAGGAAGATATTGCCGAGAAGAGCATTGTACCTAGGTGATATTGAAGGAAATGATCGCGAAACAGCAGTAAATGCTGATGTAGTCAAAAGATACTATGTCTGAGTGACACCCTAGCGATCCTGACACATTTGAAATGATGGAGGATTTATTCCCACTTCCCCAAACACTATCAACTCTTTCTACAAGCCTTCGAGCCGTTTACATTTCTTTGGTTACCAATAAAAAAAACAAAAAACAAAAAAACAAACAAAACATTGATCGAGGCCTGAACTACGTCTGACTTGATTCCGAAAGGATACGTAGGCAGCCTCTCTCTGAGCTTCAGTCACACCAACAATAAAATCCCATTTACCCTGAAATTGAAACTGGGGCACGTCAAGCGGCTTAGAAGTCGTAGTATCATCTACTTTTCTTTGCCAAGCACAAGCCTTTCAGATCAATTACCAAAGGTAGCGGGAAGCCAAGAAGCGTCACGAATGGAGACCGATACACTGTAAATTGAGAGAAATAAAATGAGAGAGTCTCGTCGGTGAAAACCTCCGGGCACCGCGAGGCGACAGGAGTAGAGAAACCAAAATGAGAGAGCTTGTGTAGTAAAAACTCGCAAAGAGTTCTATCAAGCGACAGCAAGGAGGGAAATGAGAGAGGTCAGCTAGCGAAAACCCGCAAAGGGCGCTATTGGCCGAAAGAACGACTCCACCCAAGGAGGTCTCGACAAAGTTCCGCCGGTTTGGAAACACAGATCCATTTTGGTTCGGGAGGAAATACAAGTTCATTGAAGGTCAGGCGTCCAGTCCAAAGAGCATGTCATGTCCAATTAAAGTCAGCATTGTCTTCCTCAGATAAGTCTTTCTCGTCCCGAAAGGGACACTTCTTTTCTGAAGTTTGCTTTCTCCTTTCTTTGTTTTTCTTCGAATCCCTTTCATTTTTAACCCTAAGTTCCAGATATACCGGAAAGGACAGGTGGCAGGTTTGGTTTCACGGAATTTCGTTTCGCAAGGGAAATGCCCCATTTCGTTGGTACGTTTGTCCAAACCTGATGAATCATGATGTTTGACTGCGTTTAAAGTAAAGTGAAAAAAAAAGAGAGAAATTTCCCCAGCAAGTCTGCCTTGTACAAATCCCCACAGAACTTCCCTTTGTACAAATCCCCACAGAGCCTCCCTTTGTAAAAATTCCACAGCGAGCTTGCCCCAACAAATCCTGGCAAGTCCGCTTTGCAACAAATCCCCAGCAAGTCCGCCTTGTACAAATCCTCACAGAGCTTCCCCTTTTACAAATCCCCACAGAGTATCCCCAATAAAATCCCCGTTGAAAAATCCCCAAGCAAAACCGGATGGAAAAACCAAAGCCTTACAAGGCAAATCATCACAGAATCTGGAAACGCAGGCCTGAGCAGTCTAAAGGTTTTTGCCATTTGAATCCAATCAATGGCAGAGTTTCTCAGCAGAAATAAGGATGCAGCAAAGCAACTGGAACAATCAAGGTCACCGAACCAACCGCCATTTCCGAGCTAACGATTGTTCTTTGTTTGAAAAGTTGAAACAAGTATGATCCAAGAAAACCGTGCAAGAAGCAGGTGTCACCTAAAGAAGAAAAGAAACACATTAGTGCAAGAAGCAGTTTGGCAATAAGGTATCCACTCGAAAGGGAAGTTTCCACAAAATTCTCTTTTACATTTTACTAAAACAAGGAAAACTCAAAAAAAAAAACGGTTCAGTTAGTATCCCCAGAGCATTTTCCATTTAGTCAGCATTAGGGCTCCAACCCTAAACTGAACTTTCCCTAGTTAGTCAACATTAGGGCTCCAACCCTAAACTGAACTTTTTCGATTTAGTCAGCATTAGGGCTCCAACCCTGAACTGAACTCTTTCCATTCCGCCAGCATTAGGGCTCCAACCCTGAACTGAGCATTGTCTGTTAGTCAGCATTAGGGCTCCAACCCTAAACTGAACTTTTCCCTTTAGTCAGCATTAGGGCTCCAACCCTAAACTGAACTTTTCCCGTTAGTCAGCATTAGGGCTCCAACCCTAAACTGAACTTTTCCATTTAGTCAGCATTAGGGCTCCAACCCTGAACTGAACTTTTCCAGTTAGTCAGCATTAGGACTCCAACCCTAAACTGAACTTTTTCCATTTGGTCAGCATTACGGCTCCAACCCTAAACTGAACTTTTCTCCAGTTAGTCAGCATTAGGGCTCCAACCCTGAACTGAACTTTTTCCATTTAGTCAGCATTAGGGCTCCAACCCAGAACTAAACTTTTTCCAGTTAGTCAGCATTAGGGCTCCAACCCTAAACTGAACTTTTTCCATTCCGCCAGCATTAGGGCTCCAACCCTGAACTGAGCATTGTCTATTAGTCAGCATTAGGGTTCCAACCCTGAACTGAACTTTTCCATTCAGTCAGCATCAGGGCTTCAACCCTAAACTGAACTCTTTCCATTTAGCTAGCATTAGGGCTTCGACCCTGAACTGAGCATTGTCTGTTAGTCAGCATTGAGGTTCCAACCCTGAACTGAACTTTTCCATTCAGTCAGCATCAGGGCTTCAACCCTAAACTGAACTCTTTCCATTTAGCCATCATTAGGGCTTCGACCCTGAACTGAGCATTGTCTGTTAGTCAGCATTGGGGTTCCAACCCTGAACTGAACTTTTCCATTCAGTTAGCATCAGGGTTTCAACCCTGAACTGAACTCTTTCCATTTAGCCAGCATTGGGGCTTCGACCCTGAACTGAGCATTGTCTATTAGTCAGCATTGGGGTTCCAACCCTGAACTGAACTTTTCCATTTAGTAAGCATCAGGGCTCCAAGCCTGAACTGAACTCTTTCCATTTAGCCAGCATTAGGGCTGCAACCCTGAACTGAGCATTTTTCCGTTTAGCCAGCATTAGGGCTCCAACCCTAAACTGAGCATTCTTACCTTGTGGCAATATTAGTGATCCAATACCGGAGTTGGCATTTTGTAGACTGAAATTTTCCAATCCCTTCATCAATTCCATAAAATTCCCGGCAATTAACTCACGAAACTTTCCTAGTGAAACTGGGGCAGAAAATTTCGTTCGTTTGTTTCTCCCCGCAGGTATGACCTCGAGGCGCATGAATCAAGACGACCCACGAGATGAGTCTCGACCCAGAATAAAGAAAAGAAAAAAAAGAAAAAAAAGGAGATGTTCCGAGATACTTGGAAAAATGAAGGACGGATCGCCCCAAGATTCGATCAAGGTCCCGAGTTCTACCTATCCCCTCTCACTCGATATCGCAGAAATAAACAGGCGCCTACAACTTGCAAGCATCAGGATTTGGATCGAAGCCTACAAGCAGAATCAACTAAGACCCAAGATCAAGTTGCAAAAGAATCATAGATAAGAATCTTGTAACTAGCAGTTGACAGGCATAAGCAATTAGTTCAGTTTCAATTTTCTTTTGGTTGTAATAAGGCGGTCAGTAAAGCAACTGTGGCAACAACGGCAGCACTAACAGCAAGCATTGCAATCCCATGGTAGTCCCAGTTACCAAAATTTCTCGAACTACATTGGCCTGATTCCTGTTTAGCCCAGGATATGTAGGAAATCTTCAAAGCAAAGATTCGGTCAAGTCTTTCAAATCATGCTTCACACGGAGTATTCCATTAGGCAAAAGTCGCTCATATCCGCTCACTTTATCTTTGCACGAAAACTCTTCGTGTTTCCGAACAAAGAGGGGCAGCTGTGAGCACGTGATTTTTGTTTACGCGACAATAACTCCAAAAGAAATAAAAATAATGGCAAATGGTCTTGCTGTACAAGTTTTCGATTTTACGTGGCATTTTTTAGTTATTTGTGATTTTGTTCATTTTTATTTTTATCAAACAAAATACAAAAATGTGTCGTGTATAGTTGGACCATAATCCGGTTATTAAAAGAAAAATCACAAAAATGCATCTTTTATTCTACTTCGTCATTAAGTGATGTTATTTTAATTAAATGTTAATTGTGTGATAATTGTTGTTTTATAGTATTATTGACATTTTAATTAAGAGATTAAAAAAAAGGAAAGGATTTTCGGATTGGGCCAGTCCGAATTAAAACAAGCCCAAACCAAAAACGACCCAGTCCAACCAGGCCCTCTGCAAGACGCCCCAAACGACGCTGTATAGGCATCATCTCTTGGAGCCGTTGATTGATTCAAAGGAACGGCCCAGATCAGGCCAATCCCTTACTCAAACGACGTCGTACAAGGCCGTCTAATCTCAATCGTTAAAACCAATCCCATCCAACGGGATCAGGTCACCCCCATGAACCCGACCCGTTCAACCCCGGACCAACCCAACCCCTTGCACTTGAAACGACACCGTTCCCCACCAGCTGAAAGATCCTGGCCCTTCATCTCGCCTCATCCGACGGCCAGGATCTATCCACCCACTAACTATATAAGTCTGGAACCTTACCCCACGCCCCATCCAAACACCCCCCTTCATCATCCCAAACACGGACCACACAAACCCTAGCCGCCCCTGTGCACCTCCCCCGTAAAGCTGGCGGCAAGGACGCCGGTGACCACCACCTTAACACCCTAGATGCACCTTACAACCCTGAACCCAAATCCACTAACCGCTTGGTTTGAATCAGTCCCTAGGTTCTCGAATCTTCATTTGAAGATTCAAGCAGGACTTCGATCTACACCGATATACCCCAGATTCACACTAGATACTCCCCTGACATCCCTCATGACCAAACCATGCTTGGTTTGGTCCGAATCTACCCACAAATCCCAAAAACCCAAATCTGGAAAAATCAAACCCTAGAACATAAAGATTTTGTGGGGTCTGTTTGAATTTAGACAAAGTTTGGGGTCTAGTAAACCCTAATCGAAGTGTTCTCGGTCAAGAACACCTCGGTTACGATTTGTTCGACTTCAAACGGGAAAATCAAGCCGGGCCTAGGGTCAGCTATGTTTAAGGCTTTTCAGGTTTGCTCATTTGTCCCTTTTGTTGTCCATTTTTAGTTTAATTTGTTGGCATGTTTAGTTTGTTTGTCCGGTTCTGGGATTTCTGTTATCACTTTGTCTCCCCATCTCTACAAGACCCTTTGTTTGGTTGTTTGTTTATTCTGTTATGTTAAGTTCATGTGGTAGTATGCTTATTTTAATTCAGTTGGTATCGTCAAACCAATAATGCCCGTTTGTTTTCCTGTATCGTTGCAAATTGTCAAGAACAGTGTTATACTTTGCTTTGTGTTGTTTTGTTTGGTCGATTGCTTGTCCTGTGTCACAATTAGTACAGTCGAGTCGATATACGTCGCTGATTAGTTTAGCTTTGAATGATAATAATTTAATTCATATTATGGTTTTTGTGTGAAGTCCTGTCTGAATCCAACTGGGAACTAAGTATAGCTGTTTGTGGATTTGAATCAGAAACATTTATAGTTTAGTTTGTGGTTTCAGTTCAGCTAGAGTTCTGAATTGATAGCATGTGCACTATAGTGCTTTAATAATTAGAGCAAATGGGACAACATGTGCTGTCAGAACACACCCCTTCTGCCTATACCCTGATTTAGTTTAGAAATAATAAACCCCACTTAAAAGATAGATCCGCCAGGGGAATATCATGGGAAGGGTGTTATTTAAAATAGTTGAGTGGAAACTGGAAAGGAGGAGGCCACATGGGAGGGAATTTGAATAGGTTTTACAGATTGTAAAGGGCCTGATACTAGGCTATAAAAGAGAGGAAAAAGAGAGACAGACACATACACAGAGGGAGATACAACAAAGACATGCATATACAGACATACACTGAGTGAGAAAAACACAGATAGAGAGAGAGCAAGAAATAGAAAACATACAGACAAAAATCAGAAATTGTTCTTCCTATTGTTGTTTGGATTTCACTTGTTTTCAACCTGTTTAATCAATACTGATTCTTCACAGTCTTTAACTGAGGTTACTGGTTGTGTGTTGCATTAGTTTATTCCTGGATTTGGTCAGTCTGGAGTTCTATTTCTACTACACTGCTTGCTGCTGTCATTTTGCTACTTTTTCCATCGGCTATAGTTGCATCTTGCACTGGAATTTGTTCTGCTGTTACCAGTTGTTACTGCTGCTGTTTCGTTTGCCATTGCTACTCTACTGACTTCTCTTCTTCTTCAAATTGTAAACACTTCCAGGTACATACTTCTAAAACCATGCGTTGTTGAAAGCCTGAAGTTTTTTGAAGTATAAATAATGAACGTCATTTGCTTCACAGTACTCATGTTCAAGACATAACAATAGTTTGAATGATAGTTAGCTTGTATTTGTTAAGCTCATTTCCACTACATTAGTTCTGTATAAATGGATACATATCCCAACTGAGATGAACTGCAAAATAACATGTTGTTAGATCAGGCGTATCTCTACGTGCATAACAATTTAGTTTTGATTTAGTATAACATAGAATCATGGCAAGCATCTGTATGTATCCCTGTACGGGCCTTTGAATTGTCAAACTTGTTATATCCGGTCCAATTTGATTTCAAGAAAACGATTTTAAGTTAGCCATGTACGCCAGTTCTCTTGTTGGATCCCTTGTTTCGATATAGGTTTGATAATAACTGATATTTGGCATCGGCACACCATTTAGACAAAGTGGCTATTAATAAGATTAGCAAGTTCTTTTTTTACCTATTTTTGAAGCACGAAATAATGCAACAATTTTGAGGAAAACTAATTTAATAGGCATGAGTTGGGTAAGATGATTTGGCGCTTAGATCAAATAAACTCCCAAATGAGCATTAATAATTACGGTTAATCCCAGTACTAATAGTTGCGGACGATTATTCGTTTGTTCACATAATCACGGGAAGCTAATTTAGCTATAGGATGATTAATCATGTTCGTATATATTATTTCACCGTCCTCGATTTGGTTCATAATCTCTAGTAACGTTCCTTTCAATAAATGCGCGTCTCAACCTAGCATTTAATATGGTATTCCTCTTTTAAGCTTGTAACGATTTAGGATTTTTTCTTATTTATTTTGGAAAAACAAAAAACATAGAAATGTAGTTGTGCTAAGGTTGCCCTTTTAAAAAAATAATGAGACGAGCCTCGCCAAATAAAAATGCAAACGGCGGGGCCCTCAATAGTTGATCATAATAAATATTTAGAATTTGGGATGGATTGTTTAGTGAATTTCACTGCCTTCCCCAAAGATAATAACGCGTAGACTCTTTAAGCGCGACTTAATTAAATTACATTCTTAAATTCGGGTGCGCATTTATGTGACCCAAATTCAAATCTCAACGGAGTCGAAATGTGTTAACAACTATGGGTGCATTGATTGTGACGTGGTTCGAGATGCATTTTTCACGACGTTGTAATTCTATAAAAATAAATGATAATAATAAAAGCGGTTTAAACTTAATAAAAGCACATAAGTCATAACATCTATTTAAATCAGATATTTAGCCATTATAACAATTTAAGCGACCGTGCTAGAACCACAGGATTCGAGGGTGCCTAACACCTTCCTTCGGGTCAACAGAATTCCTTACTTAGAATTTCTAGTTCGCATACTTCATTTGGAAAAGTCGAAAATTTCCTCGATTTGGGATTCAAGATAAACCGGTGACTTGGGACACCAAAAGCCAAACCTTTCCCAAGTGGCGACTCTGAATTAAATAAATAATCCCATTTCGAATATTGTCACTTAAATTGGAAAAACTCCCCCGCGCATTTTTACCCTTCGGGGCGGGCACACAAAAAGGAGGCGTGGCATAGTTAATAACACAGATTCAGTTTATAACTTTTATCCTAAGGCTTGCCTAAGTGTCGGACAAGGATCCTATAGGCATGGTATCTATTGAATTCAGGAAAGCCATGAAATAATAAGGTTTAAAAATAAACAGAGTACATGCTGGTAAAAAGGGGAAGTCAGAGAAAGCGCACTTTAACGAAAGTTATAGGCTCTAAAACTGATGATACTCGTTATTATTGATTTTATATCTAACAATAAGTGAGGCGAATCAAATTTAATTAGAAACTCCTGTAGGTATTCTTTCTAGGCGTTACTGATTTTAAAACCTTGAAGACATAGTATAAAAATGCAGAAGACTCATTTTAAACCTATGAACATGAATCTAGATGCTGAATTCTGTTTAAGACATGATGCCCAAGTGCAATTGAATGTTTAAGTCCTATGAGCATGGTATCTAGGTGCAGAAATTTGTTTAAGACCTATGGACATGATTTCTATATGAGAAAATGGATATACAGAATTCAGAAAGACCTATAGGCATATTTTCTATATGCATATGCAGAATTCAGAATAACTTATAGGCATAATTTCTAGACAAGAGTAGTAGATCTATGATCATGATTTCTATATGAAAAATGGACATTCAGAATTCCCTATAGACGTGCTTTGTATATGCATTTGGATGTGCAGAATTTGAAAACCTATAGACGTGGTATCTATGCAGAATTCAGAATTCTTATAGACATGGTATCTATGTAAGAGTGCAGAATTCACAAATCCCTTTAGGCATGACATCTATGTGAAAGTGCAGAATTCAGAAATACCTATAGGTATGGCATCTACCCTTTGCATACATAGTTATCCCCCCTTTCACTAACCAGCCCCAAATTTTTAATACAAAATTATTACAACCCAGAATAAAGTAAAATACATCAGAAAAAAATAAAAGTACAACCAAAGGAGAGCCTGATTCAAACATCATGTCTGAAATATGAGGTAAACCAACTCCATAAGATCAAGATCCAAATCCTTTCTCCCATTCGAGTGTGTCAAAGTTCCCTAAGAACCTCACTATGCTCACACCCAAATGTATTATTAGATTAGGAAAAATGCAATGTGGAAGGGCCAACCCTCAAGTGTCCAAGTTCAGAGGGAACTCAAGGTCCCAAGGCAAGGCTCACAAGAGGGGGGAAGAACTTAAAGACTAAGAGGGAGTGCAAGTGCATAAAAGAATTCTGAGAGAGGGAAATGAGAAGGGAAACAACTACAAATAAGCACACATAGGGGTACAGGGGAATGGGGAGGTTGTAAAGAGAAAAGGGCAGGCTGTGGGCATACCCAGCAATAGTGAATGCTAGCACACCCATAAGCCTGTTACAACACACTATTAGAGGCTAGGATCCCAAGGGTTCAAGCTTAATTCATGGAAAATAATTTGCATATTGCCATGCCTTAAGCCATAGCTCAAACACATAGGGGGCAGGGGTTTGGGATTCATAATAGAAACAGGCAGAAAGAAATCAACATACTAATTTAAGTGTTGAACTATACAGAAACAGTAAGTAGGCATGGATACAAAAGCAGTAAATAAACACATTGTTGTGGTGCTAAAGCTTAAATCAGAACATACCAGTTTCAAAGAAACAATAGAGAAAAGCAGTAGGACTTGTAAACAGGCCACGATGTAAGCAAATAAGAGAGAATACTATTGTGTGTAAGTGTAGTTTCAGAAGAAAACTATGAGTGAGGAATGGATTCCTTGTGCTAATGAAAGAGTAGTGTATTTATAGTGTGAAAAATAGGCAGAAATAAGGTAAGGAAACAATTAAGGGACTATAGTATCAATTAAAAAATCAATCAATAGAAAATTTCCCTTAATTAAGGAACTCATATTCAAACGGGAAAACTATTTAAGGGAAGAAATCAAATAAACAACTTGTGCAAAACATGCAATTAGGGGTAAATACATAAGAAGTTACTTAAGGGTAGAATTTTGAAATACACGGTTACATAAATAAGGTAAGAAAAATCAATTAGTAGCCAGTAAATCAAGGATCAAAGATTTTGTAATCACTGGTCCATGAATGAACCAAGTCAGAAAAGCTGAGAAAAGTTTTAACTTAAGTCGAGTCACAGCGAAATCATCAAACAAAGAGAGAAATCAATCAAACCTATACAGAAGGAAGTTTGAACTAATCACAAATTTGAAATCCATTTTAGAGGGAAGTTCAACACATATAAATATCATACAAACATGCTAAGCTAAAAGAAAATGACGTGTCATTGCAAAATCAGTAGATAATAGACTATGGGAGCATGGTAGTCACATAGGTTAGCAATGTAGAAGAGAAGTAGCATCAAATAGCATACAAAAGGTCCAATGTAAAAGACCTTAGAAGAGTTTAATGGAAAATCAGAATCGCTTAAAGAGAAAGAGGTTGAAACAAAGATTTCGAGACTCAGTTTGATAAACAAATTCAGAAACTCGAAATAGTTTGGGTTTCTGAAATTAGACAGTTTTAAAGATGAAGAATAAACATATCACATAGCCAATGTTCTCAAACTCGGATGAACCCCAAATTCTAAGGTTTTACCATCAATCGAGTGCTGAGATCAGAGGAAAAGTAATCAAGAAGAAGATACTAGTCGAAAACAAGTTCAAAGATCTCAGAAGGGAACTAGGGCCTTCGACATGCTTTTTCAGTAACGGAAATGAGAAACATAGTAAAAGAGTAACATGCGAATCACAGTAAAAGAGCTCAAAGAAACATAGTAGAAGAAGCTAATAAGAAACATAGAAGAAGAAGACTAATTAGAACACAGTAGGAGAAACATATAAAGAAACATGGTAGAAGAAACTAATTAAGAACACGGTGAAAGAAAATTAATAAGAAACTCACAGAGAACACAGTAGAAGAAACGTAGTAAAAAACATACGAAAGAAAAAGAAAATAAGAGAAGCCTCTAAATAACTCAGAAACCCTAGGTCAGAAAAAAAAATAAAAGGTTTTGAAAACATAGCTTTGAAAGAAATAGCAAGAAATCATTTAAAAACTTAGGGAAAATATAGATCTGAAACAGATCTAAAGAGATCAGAAAAACCTCAAAAGCTAGGGTTTCAGAGGAACCCAAACGATGAGAAAGTCCCGGATCAAAGAAAGAGAAATCGAAGCCAGGCTCGAAACAGACATAGCTTGCCGGAGCAAGGCCGGAGATGGACATAAAACTTGAATCAACTAGGCCTGGACGAAGCTTCTTCATGGTCAGGCCATGAAACCTCAGCAAACGAGCGTGTATGCATCGTGGAAAGTTGGTAGGTGGTGAGACCACCATAGATTCGAGCCAGGAGATGGCCGGAGAAGATGGATAAGACTCATCGGAGAGGAGGGGGAAGGGGAAGGTTCTAGAGAGAACCAGAGATAGAGAGGTAGAGAGAGAGAGTCAGTTGAGTGAGGGAAATGAGAGGTGTTTGGGGGGGTCGTTTGGTTTAATTTAGGAAGGGTGAATGGTGGTCGTTGATCATTTTGATCAACGGCCTGGATTAGATGGGGATCCGGGCGGGTTATTCAAATGGGTTGTGGGTCGGGTAGATTTAGGATTTGGGCTGGGTAATTGGGTTTGAGATTGGGTTTAATTAGAGGTTCAAATCTGGCCAAAATTGAAATACAAATGGGCTATCATTTAAATAGTCATTTTCCCTTATTTATTTTATAACAAATAGTAAAATGATTTCTAGAAATAAATTAAAAGCACTAAAATGATTAATAATACATAATTATCCAATTAAAAATACTGAAGTTAATTTTATAAATATAAACACCATTAAATCTTCAAAAAGGCTAATATCGCAATTACGTGCAATTTAGCTTTAAAAATACTAAATAAATTTATAAAAAATATGCAAAAATTATGTGATCTATATTTAATGCAAATATGAGAATCCAATAGATGAATCACCAAAAATGATAATTTTGGGAACAATTATTGGGTTTTTCTTGCTAAAATAAGGTAATAAATTGATTTAAAAATCCTTAAAATTAAGAGAAAACATATTAAAACCTTGGGACATACTTATATATGCATATTCATTCTATTTTCAAATTACTTTTCATATTAAAAATATACAGGAAAAAATTGGGTATCAACAACTGTCCCTCTTTACCCGGGAAGGATGAAAAAGTTGTCGGGTAAAGATATGATGGCCAATTTTGACCGAACGAAAGGGTTCGAGGAGACTTAGACCGTACTCTAGTTTTTGAGATGCCTAATTATCCTGAGTTTTACAGGAATCAGGCCACATGTAGTTCAGGATCCGTCGGCGGAGTAGGCCTGATGGAGACTTTCAAGAACAGACGCAATATTCGGGTTGGGGTGGATGGCTAAAATCTTATAGGGATGCGGGAACTGGAGCAGGGTCGCTCCTGCTGAGATGGCCGTTGCTCACCGGTTTACCTGCAAATAAACAATACAAGAATATATGGTGTGTAAAATTAAACATGATGCAAATTCCCGTCGGACCATGAATGTTTGTCCTCGGACGGTCAGGATGACGTCCTCAGACCATGGTGTCCTGGGCCATGAAGCGTATAATAAAGTATTCGCAGGCCATGAAATGATGCTCTCGGGCTATGATTATGATGCCTCCGGACCATGATGCCTTTGAATAATGATATGCAAGAGATTAAAAAGGAAAGGGGGGTCCTCAGGCCATGGCATGGTGTTCTCGAGCTATGAAAATGGTACCTCCGAACAATGACACCTTTGGATAATTTGGCAATCTTTCAGCCTATGAAATGCAACAGGTGGCAATCTTTCAGCCTATGAGATGCAAATGTAGGGGTGGCGATCTTTCAGCCATGCAAATGTAGAGGTGGCAATCTTTCAGCCATTCAAACGTAAATAAGATGGCGATCTTTCAGGCAATGCAAATGTAAATAAGGTGGCGATCTTTCAGCCAATGCAAACGTAATTAAGGTGGCGATCTTTCAGCCAAAGCAAATGTAAATAAGGTGGCGATCTTTCAGCCATGCAAATGCAGATGTGACGATCTTTCAGCCAATACAAATGTAAATAAGGTGGCGATCTTTCACCCAATGAAAATATAAATAAGGTGGCGGTCTTTTAGCCATGCAAATGTAGAGGTGACAATCTTTCAGCCAATGCAAATGTAAATAAGGTGGCGATCTTTCAGCCAATGCAAATGTAAATAAGGTGGCCAATGCAAATGTAAATAAGGTGGCGATATATCAGCCAATGCAAATGTAAATAAGGTGGCTATCTTTCAGCCAATACAAATGTAAATAAGGTGGCAATCTTTCAGACATGCAGATGGAGGTAGAGTTTAACCTCAGAAGGCAGAATGGTAGCCTTATGCAATGCAGAAATGCATATGGAGGTAGAGCTTAACCTCAAAAGGCAGAATAGTATCCTTATGCAATGTAGAAATGCAGATGGAGGTAGAGCTTAACCTCGTAAGACAGAATGGTAGCCTTAGGCTATGCATAAATGTAGATGGAGACAGAGCTTAGTTTCGGAAGGCAAAATGGTATACATATGCAATGGAGAAATGCAGATGGAGACAAAGCTTAGTCTCGGAAGGCAGAATGGCAGCCTTATGCAGGAAGTAAAGGCAAATAATAACAAAATTTTCTTAGTTGATAGCGGATCGCGATATTGCGACTGTTGAGGATACTGTATCTGCCGGGGACACTTTGTGCGGATAGCAGCTTTGAGTAAGTGCAACCGTTCTGAGAGTCGTATTTCTAAGCAATGTGAGTCTCGTGAGTGTATAGTATATTTGATGATTTTGCAACTCAAGTGCCTATATCCAAAGAAAAATTGTGAGTTTTGTAAAGGGGGGAGGTTAGTTCGTATCCTCGTTAGCTCTGCTTGACCTGCTCGGCTTGGATCTGGTAATATTGTATGTATCATTAGGGTAGCGTTGCTAAACAAAGCGATTTCAGAAATAAACATGCTTGATTTTGTAAAAAATATGACATAAGTGTATAATCAAGAACAACTTTTAGATGAACCGACGACTGTGACGTGGTCCAAGACATTGCAACCTTCCTTGTTACGGAATTTTGAGGGTCCTCCTCAAAATTCTGCCCCAGTTTACTGGGTTGCTGCTTCTGACTGTTGCTAGCGGTGATTGGCTGAAATTAACTTCAGAATTTTGAGGGTCCTCCTCAAAATTTTGCCCAGTTTCCAATTGCGGGGGGAAATGAAAGTTTTGTAGAATTGTGACCGAACCCATAGGGCTACCTACGTATCCCCTCTTAAATGGCAATTAGGTCAGGCGTAGTTCCAATTAAATCAGAAAGGAAAGCATAAAGATTACACATAATAGCACTTGACTGCATCTGAATTGATCGGCTTTGGCCAGACTTTTCCGTCCATTTCCACAAGTATGAGGGCTCCTCCTGTTAGAACCTGGTGAACCATGTACGGACCCTGCCAATTGGGAGAGAATTTCCCTTTGGCTTCTTCGTGATGCGGGAAAATTTTCTTTAACACCAGCTTCCCTGGTGTGAACTGTCTTGGCTTGACTCTTTTGTTGAAGGCCATGGACATCCTGTTCTGATAAAGCTGACCGTGGAAAACTGCATTCATTCTCTTTCCATCTTTAAGAGCTAGCTGACCGTATTGATTCTTTGCCCATTCTGCATCGTCTAGCTTTGCTTCCTGTATGATTCTTAATGAGGGAATTTCCACCTCGGCGGGAATGACGACTTCTGTACCATAAATCAGCATATAGAGGGTTTCCCTGGTTAATGTGCGGACTGTGGTGCAGTATCCCAATAAAGCAAATGATAGCTTCTCATGCCACTACTTATGCTTCTCTATCATTTTCCTTAGTATCTTCTTGATATTCTTATTGGCGGCTTCTACTACTCCGTCCATTTGAGTTTTGTAGGTTGTAGAATTCTTGTGTTTGATCTTGAAGGTTTCACATATGGCTTTCATCAGGTCACTGTTGAGATTGGAACCATTATCAGTGATGATTGATTCCGGAATCCCGAACCGACAAATAATACGGTCGCGGACGAAGTCTGCCATGACTTTCTTAGTCACTGCTTTGTAAGATGCTACTTCAACTCATTTGGTGAAATAGTCGATTGCTACTAGGATAAACCTATGCCCGTTGGAGGCGGAAGGCTCGATTTGTCCAATAATATCCATTCCCCAGGCATCGAACGACCACGGTAAGCTTGTTGCAGTAAGATCGCTTGCAGGTACCTTTATCATGTCTGCATGTATCTGACAGCGGTGGCATTTTCGGACATATTGGATGCAGTCCGTCTCCATAGTCATCCAAAAGTAATCAGTATGGAGTATCTTCTTTGCTAAGACAAAACCGTTCATATGTGGGCCGCAGGTCCTAGCATGGATTTCTTCTAGTAGTTTAGATGCTTCTTTCGCGTCGACACACCTTAGTAATCCCATATCAGGAGGCCTCCTATATAGGATTCCTCCACCGTGAAAGAAATTGTTGGACAACCTTTGAAGTGTGTGCTTCTGAGTAGTGTTCGCAAGTTCTTAGTATTCTCCTTTTGCCTAATATTCCTTGATATCATGAAACCAAGGCTTTCCATCTGCTTCTTCTTCGACATGAGCACAGTAAGCTAGCTGATCATAGATCTTTACCGGAATGGGATCAATGAAGTTCTTATCTGGATGTTGTATCATGGATGATAGGGTGGCCAATGCATCGGCGAACTCATTCTGAATTTTGGGAATATGTTGGAATTCCGTCTTTGTGAACCTCTTTCTCAATTCCTGTACATGGTGTAGATAAGGTAGTATCTTGGAGTTCTTGGTCTCCCATTCTTCTCGGACCTGATATATAAGCAAGTATAAATCCCCCATTA
Source organism: Nicotiana tabacum (assembly GCF_000715075.1). Taxonomy (NCBI): domain Eukaryota; kingdom Viridiplantae; phylum Streptophyta; class Magnoliopsida; order Solanales; family Solanaceae; genus Nicotiana; species Nicotiana tabacum. The sequence continues at coordinate 92,244,940 of NC_134086.1, read as the reverse complement.
CTAGCAACTCTTGAATGTTCATTTTGATGGCCATTTTGAGACCTAAGATGCAGGCTTCATACTCTGCCATATTGTTGGTACATGGGAATCTGAGTTTGGCGGACACCGGATATTGCTGACCGATTTCAGATACGAGGACTGCTCCTTTGCCAACTCCCTTGAAGTTTGTTGCTCCGTCGAAAAACATTCTCCAACCGACATGGGATTCTGCAATATCTTCTCCTATGAATGATACCTATTCGTCAGGAAAATACGTATTCAAAGGTTCGTACTCTCTATCCACGGAGTTTTCAGCAAGGTGATCTTCAAGTGCTTGCCCCTTGATTGCCTTCTGAGTTATGTAGACAATGTCAAATTCACTCAACAAGATTTGCCACTTGGCTAGATTTCCAATGGGCATGGGCTTCTGGAAGATGTACTTCAAATGATCCATCCTTGATATGAGATATGTAGTATAGGCACAAAAGTAGTGCCTCAGCTTCTGAGCTACCCAAGTTAAAGCACAACAGGTGCGCTCTAACAGAGAATACCAATCCTCGTACAGGGTGAACTTCTTACTGAGGTAATAGATGGCATGTTCCTTCCTCCCCGTTTCATCATATTGCCCCAGAACACAACTGAATGCTCCATCCAAACTGCGAGGTAGAGTAATAGAGGTCTACCTGGCTCGGGTGGGACCAAGACTGGTGGTGTTTACATGTACTCCTTGATTCTGTCGAAGGCCTTTTGGTAGTCATCAGTCCATTTGGTAGCAGCATCCTTCTTCAACATCTTAAAGATTGGCTCATAGATAACTGTAGATTTTGCTATGAACCGGCTGATAGATTTGGCTCATAGATAACTGTAGATTTTGCTATGAACCGGCTGATATAGTTAAGTCTCCCCAAGAAACTCATTACATCCTTCTTGTTCTTTGGCGGTGGCAACTCTTAAATAACATTGACCTTTGATCGATCCAGTTCTATTCCTCAGCGACTTATAATGAACCCAAGTAGTTTTTTGGCAGGAACCCAAAATGCGCACTTCACGGGATTCAGTTTTAGGTTGTACCTTCTCAGTCTAATGAAGAACTTCCTCAAATCTTCCATGTGATTAGTGGCTTTCTTGGATTCTACATATACTTTGATCTCCTTGTGTATCATATCGTGGAAAATGGTGGTCATGGCCCTCATGTAGGTGGCCCCAGCATTCTTTAATCCAAACGACATCATCTTGTAACAGTACATCCCCCATGGTGTAATAAAAACCATTTTCTTAGCATCTTCTGTATTCATCCAAATCTGATGATACCCCGCAAAACAATCTACAAATGACTGCAACTCATGCTTGGCACAATTGTCGATCAGGATGTGTATGTTCGGCAAGGGGAAGTCGTCTTTTGGACTGGCCCGGTTGAGATCCCGGTAGTCAACACAAACTCTGAACTTCCCCTCCTTCTTTGGTACCGGCAAAATGTTGGCTAACTACGTCGGATATTCTACTACCCTGAGAACCTTGTCTTTGACTTGCTTAGTGATTTCTTCTTTGATTTTCAAGCTCATATCAGGCTTGAACTTTCTGAGTTTTTGCTTTATCGGAAGACATGTCGGATCAGTTGGTAGTTTGTGTGCCACAATAGATGTACTCAGACTAGTCATGTCATCATATGACCAAGCGAATATGTCTTCATATTCCCTTAGAAATTCGGTGTATTCTTTCTTTTCTGATGGCGATAAGTGGACACTGATTTTCATTTCATTGATGTTCTCTACATCTCCCAGGTTAACAATTTCGGTCTCGTCTAGGTTGGACATAGGTTTATTCTCAAAATTCTCAACTTCCTTAACAATCTCTTCCGGTATTTCATCTTCCTCTGAATCTGTGTGCATTTGTTGCATTGTCTCGTTGCATGCCACAATCATTGGTTCATCAAGATAAGTAATAGTAATGTTGTATAAGCAAAGTAATGAGAGAGAATAATAATAGTAAGATTTATAGGGAAAATATAAATGCTTTGAAAAATTCCATAACTATTTTGAACATTAAAGATCTTATTGTGAAATTTTAAAATGCGAAAGGAAAGTCAACTATTAAAAATGAAAGATAGTGCACGATGCTTGTTCAGCCTTGCTACCTCGAGGCTTTCCGGGCTCTGGTGGTTCTGATGGTCGAGTTATTGAGGCATGATCCTCTGCTCACTGCCTGTATGGAAGGGACTTCCTCCCCCATCCTTTAGGAAAACAACACAACAATCCATATCATTGTCTTCTAGGAACAAATTCCTAACTATTGCAAGTGTTTCCTCTTCTTCTGACCCATATATAACATCGGTTGGCTTGAAAGTCTGCTTCAAATGTGGTATTGGCTGCTCCAGCAGATAGTAAGGATCGTGCCATAGTGGCGACCAGTTGTTGAATTCCTCCCAAGTGTACTTACATCCCAGACCGAAGTTGGTGCCATGTTTCTTTAGTTTGATAGGCTTAGTGATTCCTTGGAGGTTCTTGCCAAGTCCCTTGCAATGTTCGTATCCGCTCCAGTTCAATATGCTTTCAATTTTATTGTCCTACCATTTGTCCTTGTTAACGGCGTTGACTCGCTCGATGTGGTGATAGGTCTCCCCGCCTATCTTTCTTCTGCCTCTGATTGCTGGGATGGTCCGGCGACTATATATGAGATTGCTACCATCGCCGTGAATGATCACCTCTTGGTGGTTCAACTCAAATTTCACCGTCTAATGTAGTGTTGACGCTATGGCCCCAGTGGCATGAATCCACGATTGACCCAACAAAGAATTGTAAGATGCCGACAGGTCTATTACCTGAAAATCAACGTTGAACCAAGTAGGTCTCATTTGCAAACACAGGCTGATTTCGCCAATGGTGGACCTTTGGGAACCGTCAAAAGCATTGACGTTGATGGCCCTATCCTTGATCTCATGTAGCCCCTATCCCAATGTCCTGAAAGTTACCAATGGACAAATGTTAAGGCAAGACCTTCCATCAATTAGGACTCTGGTGATAAAATAATCTTCGCATTGCACGGTGATGTGCAATGCCTTGTTGTGACTCAACCCTTCTGGTGGCAGCTCATCTTCATGAAAAGTGATCTTGTGACTTTCCAATACCTGCCTACCATGTTTGCCATCTCTCCTCCGGTGATGTTTCTTGGTACATATGCCTCACTCAACACTTTTAACAAGGCATTCTTGTGTGCATCGGAATTTTGTAGCAAAGCTAGGATAGACTTTGTGCTGGCATGTTGTTCAGCTAATCAATGACCAAGTATTCCTTGGCTTGTATCTTTCTCCAGGGATCATCGGGCCTAGTTTTAGTGATGGTTGGCCGACTAGAGGCCTGCTTGCTTGACTCAGCCAAATGTTCCGGGGTGTAAACCCTACTGGTTCTTGTCATACCTTGTGCCGCAACGACTTCCATGAACTTGACTTTCCCTTTTCTTCTTGCCTCAGCTGTGTAGTCCCAAGGTATGGCATTTGTATGTAATGGTGTTATGACAGACATTGCCACCGGAATTGGCATGGCTATCTTTACTCCGAACGGAGCTTGCACCTTAGGCAGTAAAACTACAATTTCGAAGGGTGTAGGTGCATTTGCTGGTGACATAAATTCGACCTCAATTGGAGTTGGCGTCTTTGCAGAGGATGGTGATTCAAACTCAAATGGCATGGACATATCTACCTCGGCGTCCCCAGAAGGCTGAATCTGGGCTACAATCGGATTAAGGGTGACTATTGGCTCCTTTGGATCGCCGCCTTCTGTGATCAAACCGATCGATCCCTTGGGGTCCCAATCATCCTCTATTTCAATTATATGAACGTCTCCACTCGCATGGTATGGCAGAGGGGTATTGCGGATATTTGGAGTAGGTTCCTTTGCCATAATAATTTTGTTGTCAATTAAAGCCTGGATCTTATCTTTCAGGGAGCAACATTTATCGATGGTGTGTCGTTTCATGCCGAAATGGTATGCATAGGATTTTTTTGGATTAACCCACTGAGAAGGGTTCTTGGGGGTTATAGTAGGGATAGGGGTGACATAACCATTAGCTTTGAGCCTCTCGTACAACTGGTCAATGGGTTTGGCAATAGTTGTATACTGTTTAGGAGGTCTGCGGTCAAAATTTGGTCGAGATCTAAGGAAGTTTTGATGTGTAGGAGGTGATTGATGGTAGGATGGTTGAGCATTGTAGGCTTGGTAAACATGTGCGGGTTGGGAATATCTGGGTGAAGTAGGTTGATATGTGGGAGGTGGAGGTGATTGATAAGTGGGCGGTGGAGTTTGGTAAGAGGGTGAAGGTGCCTGGTAGTTCAGAGTAGGCTGATATATGAGTGGAGACATTGGATAGGTTTGGTATTTGATAGGGGATTTGGTTCTCTGTGCCACCATTACGGCACCTACGTCCCTTTTCTTGGATGTACCACCAGACTGTAAAGTCTTATTGGTAGCTTGCAAGGCTTTAAAGTTTGTAACCATGCCACTTTTGATGCCTTTTTCGATCCTTTCTCCCAGCTTGATAATGTCAGAAAATTTGTGGCTCTCAATCATCATCAGCCTTTCATAATACTGCGGGTCCTAAGCCCGGACAAAGAATTTGTTCATTTGTTCCTCTTCTAAGGCAAGTCTGACCTTAGCAGCTTCGGACCTCCAGCGAGTAGCATACTCGCAAAACGTTTTGTAGGCTTCTTCTATATATTCTGAATGTAGAACACGTCCGGCGCATTCTTCATGTTGAACCTGAACCTGTCCATAAAGTCGAATGCCATGCTTACCCAGTTTGACGATTTCTTTGGATCCGGGCTGATGTACCAAGAAAAAGCATCTCCTTTCAAGCTTCTCAAGAAAAGCTTCATGCGGATTCTCTCGTCTTTCCCTACTCCAACCAGCTTGTCACAGTACGTTCTCATATGGACCCTTGGATCTCTTGTACCATCAAACATTTCGAATTTTGGAGGTTTGTACCCCTCGGGCAGTTCAACATCGGGCTGTATGCAGAGATCTTCATAGTTCAACCCTTCAAGCCCCTTACTTCCTTCGACACCCTGGATCTTGCTGGTCAATTTCTTAAGTTCTTCAGCCAGATTCCTGATGAGTGAGTCTTTATCATCAGACTCAGGTGTGCTTGAGATGGGTTGGATGGAGTGTGGCATGGTCTCCACATAGATTGGGGTGTTATGATGGGTCTAAAAGTTGTCATTTGTGGAGTTCAAAGGTTCTGGGATGAGCAGTAGAGTATTGTTGGAGGTGTGGCAAGTCTTGCAGTGGTGGTGAGGAGCGGGATGGTTTCGTGGCTTTGAGATATTTTGTGGAGGTGTGGGGTTCTGAGCATTTGGGAAATTAATGTCAGGAGTGGTGAGGGAAAATGGCAGATTCGCCAGATTCCGAACCTGATCAAGTTCTTCTTGGAATTTCAGTAGCTTTTGTTCAAGCTGGGATGCACTTTCCTTTGAAACCTGAGTACTATGAGTGACCTCGACCCGTTCAGTTGAGTTCTCCTTTCTGGAGTTGTTCAAATCTTCCATCTTCCCTTTGTCCTTGTTTCTGATAGGACTAAGAGGAGGAGTGGGTGTAGGGCCCCTGGATCTCGTGAATAAGATGATGTTGCTAGAGTGCAGGAACTAACCTTTGGGGAGGGGAATAAATAAACAAAAAGTAAAAACAAAAAGGTAACAAGTCAGTGAGGATTATAAGAAAATGTTGCGATATTTAAACACATAGTGCAAGAATGTAAATCGTGTCCTATTTGGGAGCCTCTTTGTGCCTGAGGTAGGCCTAGCGACAAGTTGATTTGGAGAACTTAGAATACTAAATGCCTCATTTTATTGATAAAAAGTAGATGAATCCCAAATCGACCCTAAATAGCAGGAAATAAAAATATCATTAGTGGCTGTTGGCCTTATTACATTTCTTAAAGCAAAAGAAAAACTCCTATCTATTTGGTCCTGGAAGGACCTTCCCCAGACTCGGCATCTTTGGCTCCATCGAATAGCTTTCCCAGCTTGCAAAGTCCCAGCAATATGTAGGCTCTGGCTAGATGTCCTCCCTCATTTCCCTCAGCATTTTGGCAATCCTCGATCCTTTTGAGGAACTTCCTTTCTAGCTCCACTATGCCTTACTCCAAGTATCCCAATCGCTTGTTGGCATTGACAGGCATGTCTTCCCACTTCTCGATCAGTTTTTAGTTGGCTTCTTGTATCTCACAGTGCTCGCTTTCACATTCCTAGATCCTCTTGTGCAGTTGATTGTATTTGACCTGTGCCTCGGCCCTCTCATATATGATCTTGTGGACCCTAGCAAGTCCTGGATGACCCAGACCATCGTGATTAGATTCCAACCATCCTGAATAGTATGGAGTACAGCCAGCATGGTATCTGTCTGGTTCGATAGTATCTCTTCCCATGATGATCTTGCAATGCCACATATGCTGAGCTTGGCACTTATAAGGACTATCATTAGCTTGGAAGTCAGCCCGGAAGTGACTCATCTTGTCTACCCTTGGTATAACCTGCTTCCTACCAGCCTGTCTCATAACTCGGAGAAGGACATAAGGGTAGGTTCCTCTCAAACCGATTAATATCAGAAACGGAGCATCCTTGGATCGGACGATGAACTCCTCAGTAGGGAACCACTCGAACATCCATTGTACTTGATCCTCAGTTAGATTTTCAAACAGCTTTAACCATCCCTTGGAGTCTTCTGGCTGGGCGAACATGTTGGGCATGTAGTTCATTCGCTTCGGATTATGGAAAGCGATATGATCGTCCCAGTCTCTTCGCTGAATTTCCTGTTGGTATTCACCCCTTTAGAGATGCTCTATGAGCCAAAGCTAATGTAGCAAATTGCAGCCCTCGAAGTGTTCGGCTCCTCGTTGACACTTCTCCAAGGCTCGGTATATCTCCGCAATAATCATGGGCACAATGCTGAATGGTTGCACACCAATTCCCTCCATTATAGTTTTGGTTACCATAGCTAGCCTGGTGTGGATTCTGACTTTCTTCATTGGAAACACTATCATCCCCAGGAAGCAAAACATGAAAACAAAGACCCTTCGGTGAATATGCCCCAATGATGTGAGGGCGAACTTGTCAGGATAAGTACGATAAGATTTGTTGTGACTGTACCACTCGTACAAATAATCAAAGGGAATATACGACTCTTTCAAGTATGTCAAGTCTGGATTCTTCTTTAGACCCATCATTTTGAGGAAACCTATACCCTTGCGATTTTCCGGCATTAACAAACCCGGAGTTTCCATGGTATACCAGCTAATCCTCTTATTCCTTCCAGCAGGGGCGTCATCTCAATGTCCCCGAAGAGAAACACATACCTATCACAATCCCAGAATATAGTAGCAGCTTCTATGATCTTGTTGTTAGGTTGGACTTCCAGAAGAGAAGGTATATTTCCTAGGTATTTTCGAACAAGAGTTTGATCACTGGAATGAAGATCCTCCCACCAGCTTAGCAATTTTGGGTGGATGTTGGTGACCATGCCGAATTTGGGGACTTCGTGCCTCATATTTCTGCAAGACAAAAGGGTTAGGCCCTCACCCCCACGAGACTCGACTATTAAATATCAATAATTGGCATAAAACCACTTAGTTCTCCAAATAAATAGATAGAATGTGATGGTGTCCGTTTAAGTTTTAGGGAAACGTAGTGGACTATGGAGAAGGCTATCTTAAAGAGTCATTATGTGGACCACATAACTGACTCGGCTAGGTTTGACCATGATGCATGCACAATTAAATAGAGTACACCGTTGATCTATAGACTGGTACCCTTGAGCGGACAACTCAAGGGGGAAAGACACGGAACCGTCGACTACACCGTTGATTGACTGATTTTACCGCAAATATGTCTTTTCTAGATTTAAAGGGGTGATCATATCGGAAGAGCACAACCACTCATTATAAGCGTTGCTATGGTATTCAGTTTGGCACGAGTGGAATATGATGTTGAGCATGATTATGCAACAATTAAAGTAGGTTGTCACGTATTTATTTTCAAAAGGGACGTAGGTGTCGTAATGGTGGCACAGAGAACCAAATCCCCTATCAAATACCAAACCTATCCAATGCCTCCACTCACATATCAGCCTACCCCAAACTACCAAGCACCCTCACCCTCTTACTAAACTCCACCACCCACTTATCAATCATCTCCACCTCCCACATATCAACCTACTTCACCCAGATATTCCCAACCCGCACATGTTTACCAAGCCTACAATGCTCAACCATCCCACCATCAATCACCTCCTACACGCCAAAACTTCCCTAGATCTCGACCAAATTTTGACCACATACCTCCTAAACAATATACAACCATTGTCGAACCCATTGACCAGTTGTATGAGAGGCTCAAAGCTACTGGTTATTTCACCCCTATCCCTGCTATAATCCTCGATAACCCTTCTCAGTGGGTTAATCCAAACAAATCCTGTGCATACCATTCCAGCATGAAAGGACACACCATCGATGAATGTCGCTCCCTGAAACACAAGATCCAGGCTCTGATTGACAAAAAAATTATTGTGGCAAAGGAACCTACTCCAATGTCTGCAATAACCCTCTGACATACCATAAGAGTGGAGGCTTTCACATGATTGAAATAGAGGATGATTGGGACCCCAACGGATCGATCGATTTGATCATAGAAGGCGACGATCCAAAGGAGCCAACAAACACCTTTAATCCGATTGTAGTCCAGATTCAGCCTTCTGGGAACGCCGAGGTAGATATGTCCATGCCACTTGAGTTTGAAGCACCATCCTCTGCAAAGATGCCAACGCCAATTGAGGTCGAATTTATGTCACCAACAAATGCACCTACACCTTTCAAAATTGCAGTTTTACCGCCTAAGGTGCAGGCTCCATTCGGAGTAAAGATAGCCACGCCAATTCTGGTGGCAATGTCTACCGTAATACCATTCCATACAAATGCCATACCTTGGTACTACACAGCAAGGGCAAGAAGAAAAGGGAAAGTCATGTTCGGGGAAGCCGTTGCGGCACAAGGTATGACAAGAACCAGTAGGGTTTATACCCCAGAACATTTGGCTAAGTCAAGCAAACAGGCCTCTAGTCGGCCAACCATCACTGAAACCGGGCCCGATGATCCGTGGAGAAAGATACAAGCCAAGGAATACTCGTTCATTGATCAGCTGAACAAAACAACAGCACAAATTTCTATCCTAGCTTTGCTACAAAATTTCGATGCACATAAGAATGTCTTGTTAAAGGTGCTGAGTGAGGCATATGTACCAAGCAACATCACCAGAGGAGAGATGGAAAACATGGTAGGGCAGGTATTGGAAAGTCACAAGATCACTTTTCCTGAAGATGAGCTGCCACCAGAAGGGTTGAGTCACAACAAGGCGTTGCACATCACAGTGCAATGCGAAGATTATTTTATCACCAGAGTCCTGATTGATAGAGGGTCCAGCCTTAACATTTGTCCATTGGTAACTCTCAAGACATTGGGAAAGGGGCTGCATGAGATTAAGGATGGGGCCATCAACGTTAAAGCTTTCGACGGTTCCTAAAGGTCCACCATTGGCGAAATCAGCCTGCGTTTGCAAATGGGGCCTGCTTGGTTCAATGTTGATTTTCAATTAATAGACGTGCCAGCATGTTACAATTTGTAGTTGGGACGACCGTGGATTCATGCCGCTGGGGCCATAGCATCAACACTATATCAGGCGGTGAAATTTAAGTGGAACCACCAAGAGGTGATCATTCATGGCGACGGTAGCAATCCTATATACAGTCGCCAGACCATCCTAGCAATCAAAGGCAGAAGAAAGATAGGCGGGGAAACCTATCACCACATCGAGCGAGTCAACACCGTCGACAAGGACCAATGGTGGGACAATAAAATTGAAAGCATATTGAACTGAAGCGGATACAAACCTGGCAAGGGACTTGGCAAGAACCTCTAAGGAATCACTAAGCCTATCAAATTAAAGAAACATGGCACCACCTTCGGTCTGGGATATGAGTACACTTGGGAGGAATTCAACAACTGGTCGCCACCTGGGAGCGGTCCTTACTATCCGCTGGAGCAGCCAATACCATATTTGGAGTAGACTTTCCAGCCAGCCGATGTTATTTATGGGTCAAAAGAAGAGGAAGCACTTGCAGCAGTAAGGAATTTGTTCCTGGAAGACAATGATATGGATTGTTGTGTTGTTTTCGAGGAGAAGGGGGAGGAAGGCCCTTCCATACAGGCAGTGAGCAGAGGAGCATGCCTCAATAACTGGACCATCAGAACCACCACAGCCCGGAAAGCCTCGGGGTAGCAAGGCTAAACAAGCATCATGCACTATCTTTCATTTTTACTAGTTGACTTTCCTTTCGCATTTTAAAATTTCGCAATAAGATCTTCAATGTTTAAAACAGTTATGCAATTTTTCAAAGCATTTTCATTTTCCCTATAAATCTTACTCTTATTATTCTCTCTTATTACTTTTCTTATACAGCATTGCTATTATTTACCTTCATGAACCAATGACTGTGACATGCAACGAGACAACGCAACAAACGAACACAGATTCATAGGAAGATGAAATACCGGAAGAGATTGTCAAGAAAGATGAGAATTTTGAGAACAGACCTAAGTCCAACCTGGACGAGACCGAGATTGTTAACCTAGGAGATGCAGAGAATGTCAAAGAAATGAGAATCAGTTTCCACTTATCACCATCAGAAAAGAAGGAATACACAGAATTTCTAAGGGAATATGAAGACATATTCGCTTGGCCGTTTGATGACATGACTAGTCTGAGTACATCTATTGTGGCACACAAACGGCCAACTGATCCGACATGTCCACCGGTAAAGCAAAAACTTAGAAAGTTCAAGCCTGATATGAGCTTGAAAATCAAAGAAGAAGTCACTAAGCAGGTCAAAGCCAAGGTTCTCAGGGTAGTAGAATATCCGACGTTGTTAGCCAACATCGTGCCTATACCAAAGAAGAACGGGAAGGTCAAAGTCTGTGTCGACTATCGGGATCTCAACCGGGCTAGTCCAGAAGATGACTTCTCCTTGCCGAACATACACATCCTGATCGACAATTGCGCCAAACATGAGTTGCAGTCATTTGTAGATTATTTTTTGGGGTATCATCAGATCTGGATGGATGAAGATGATGATGAGAAAACAGCTTTCATTACACCGTGGGGGATGTACTATTACAAGATGATGTCGTTTGGATTAAAGAATGCTGGGGCCACCTACATGAGGGATATGACCACCATTTTCAACGATATGATACACAAGGAGATCTAAGTATATGTAGATGATATTATCATCAAGTCCATGAAAGCCACTGATCACATGGAAGATTTGAGGAATTTCTCCAATACACTGAGAAGGTACAACCTAAAACCGAATCCCGCGAAGTGTGCATTTGGGGTTCCTGCAGGAAAACTACTTGGGTTCATTGTAAGTCGCCGAGGAATAGAACTGGATCATTCAAAGGTCAAAGCTATTTAAGAGTTGCCATCGCCAAAGAACAAGAATGATGTAATGAGTTTCTTGGGGAGACTTAACTATATCAGCAAGTTCACAGCACAATCTACAGTTATCTATGAGCCAATCTTTAAGATGTTGAAGAAGGATGCCGCTACCAAATGGACTGATGACTACCAAATGGCCATCAATAGAATCAATGAGTACCTATCAACACCACAAGTCTTGGTCCCACCTGAGCCAGGTAGACCTCTATTACTCTACCTCGCAGTATTGGATGGAGTATTCGGTTGTGTCCTGGGGCAACATGATGAAACGGGGAGGAAGGAACAGGCCATCTATTACCTCAATAAGAAGTTCACCCCGTACGAGGCCCAGTATTCTCTGTTGGAGCGCACCTGTTGTGCTTTAACTTGGGTAGCTCAGAAGCTGAGGCACTACTTCTGTGCCTATACTACATATCTCATATCAAGGATGGATCCTTTGAAGTACATCTTCTAGAAGCTCATGCCCACTGGAAATCTAGCCAAGTGGAAAATCTTGTTGAGTGAATTTGACATTGTCTACATAACTCAGAAGGCAATCAAAGGATAGGCACTAGCAGATCACCTTGCTGAAAACCCCGTGGATGGAGAATACGAACCCCTAAAAATGTATTTTCTTGACGAAGATGTATCATTCATAGGAGAAGATATTGCAGAATCCCATGCTGGTTGGAGAATGTTTTTTGACGGAGCAGCAAACTTCAAGGGAGTTGGCATAGGAGTAGTCCTCGTATCGGAAACTGGTTAGTATTATCCGGTGTCCGCCAAACTCAGATTCTCGTGCACCAACAATATGGCTGAGTATGAATCCTGCATGTTAGGGCTCAAAATGGCCATCGACATGAACATTCAAGAGTTGCTAGTAATGGGCGACCAAGAACTCCAAGATACTCCCTTATCTGCATCATGTACAGGAATTAAGAAAGAGGTTCACAAAGATGGAATTCCAACATGTTCCCAGAATCTAGAATGATTTCACAGACGCATTGGCCACCCTATCATCCATGATACAACATCAAGACAAGAACTTCATTGATCCCATTCCGGTAAAGATCTATGATCAACCAGCTTACTATGCTCATGTCGAAGAAGAAGCAGATGGAAAGCCTTGGTTTCATGATATCAAGGAATATTTGGCAAAAAGAGAATACCCAGAACTTGCGAACACTACTCAGAAGCGCACACTTCGAAGGTTATCCAACAATTTCTTTCAAAGCGGAGGAATCCTATATAGGAGGACTCCTAATTTGGGATTACTAAGGTGTGTTGACGCGAAGGAAGAATCTAAACTACTAGAAGAAATCCATGTTGGGACCTACGACCCACAAATGAACGATTTTGTCTTAGCAAAGAAGATACTCCATGCTGGTTACTTTTTGATGACTATGGAGACGGACTGCATCCAGTATGTCCGAAAATGCCACCGCTGTCAGATACTTGCAGACATGATAAAGGTACCTCCAAGCGAGCTTACTGCAACAAGCTTACCGTGGTCGTTCACTGCCTGGGGAATAGATGTTATTGGACCAATCAAGTCTGCCGCCTCCAACGGGCACATGTTTATCCTAGTAGAAATCGACTATTTCACCAAATGGGTCAAAGTAGCATCTTACAAAGCAGTGACTAAAAAAGTCGTGGCAGACTTTGTCCGCGACCGTATTGTTTGTCAGTTCGGGATTCCGGAATCAATCATCACTATAATGGTTCCAATCTCAACAGTGACCTGATGAATTCCATGTGTGAAACCTTCAAGATCAAACAAGAATTCTACAACCTACAGACCTCAGATGAACGAAGCAGTAGAAGCCGCCAATAAGAATATCAAGAAGATACTAAATAAAATGATAGAAAAGCATAAGTAGTGGCACGAGAAGCTATCATTTGATTTATTGGGATACCGCACTACAGTTCGCACATCAAACGGGGCAACCCCATATATGCTGGTTTATGGTACAAAAGCCGTCATTCTCGCTAAGGTGGAAATTCCCGCATTAAGAATCATACAGAAAGCAAAGCTAGACGATGCAGAATGGGAAGGAATCGTTACAAGCAGCTAGCTCTTATTGACGGAAAGAGAATGAATTTAGTTTGCCACGGTCAGCTTTATTAGAACAGGATTCCAAAGCCTTCAACAAAAGAGTCAAGCCAAGACAGTTCACACCGGGGCAGCTGGTGTTAAAGAAAATTTTCCGACATCAAGATGAAGCCAAAGGAAAATTCTCTCCCAACTGGCAGGGTTCGTACATGGTTCACCGGTAACTAACAGGAGGAGCCCTCATACTTGCGAAAATGGACGAAAAAGTCTGGCCAAAACCGATCAATTCAGATGTAGTCAAGCGCTACTATGTGCAATCTTTATGCTTTCCTTTGTGATGTAATTTGAACTATGCTTGACCTGATTCCAGTTTAAGAGGGGATACGTAGGCATCTCTATGGATTCGGTCACAATTCAACAAAACTTTTATTTCCCCCACAATTGGAAACTGGGGCAGAATTTTGAGGAGGACCCTCAAAATTCTGAAGTTAATTTCAGCCAATCATCACTAGCAGCAGTCAGAAGCAGCAACCCAGTAAACTGGGGCAGAATTTTGAGGAGGACCCTCAAAATTCCGTAACAAGGAAGGTTGAAATGTCTTGGACCATGTCACAGTCGCCAGTTCATCTAAAAGTTGTTCTTGATTATACACTTATGTCCTATTTTTTACAAAATCATGCATGTTTATTTCTGAAATCGCTTTGTTTAGCAACGCTACCCCAATGATACGTATAGTATCACCAGATCCAAGCCGAACAGGTCAACCAGAGCCAACAGGGATACGAAATAACCTCCCCCCTTTACAAAACTCATGAGATACGACTCACGAGACTCACATTGCTCCAGGCTCCAGGCTCTTGAGTTGCAAAATCATCAAATATACTATACACTCACGAGACTCACATTTCTCAAAAATACGACTTTCAAAACCATTGCACTTACTCATAGCTGCTATCCGCACGCAGTGTCCCCGGTAGATATAGTATCCCCAACAGTCGCAATATCTCGATCCGCTATCAGCTAAGAAAATTCTATTATTATTTGCCTTTACTTCCTGCATAAGGCTACCATTCTGCCTTCTGAGACTAAGCTATGTCTCCATCTACATTTTTGCAAGACTAAGCTCTGTCTCCATCTGCATGAGACTAAGCTCTATCTCTATCTGCATTTTTGCATTGCCTAAGGCTACCATTCTGCCTTCCGAGGTTAAGCTCTACCTCCATCTACATTTCTGCATTGCATAAGGCTACTATTCTGCCTTCCGAGGTTAAGCTCTACCTCCATCTGCATTTCTGCATTGCATAAGGCTACCATTATGCTTTCTGAGGTTAAGCTCTACCTCCATATGCATGGCTAAAAGATTGCCACATTATTTACATTTGTATTGGATGAAAGATAGCCACCTTATTTACATTTGCATTGGCTGAAAGTTCACCACCTTATTTATATTTGCATTGGCTGAAAGATCACCACCTTATTTCCATTTTGCATTGGCTGAAAGATCGCCATCTTATTTACATTTGCATTGGCTGAAAGATCGCCACCTCTACATTTGTATGGCTGAAAGATCACCACCTTATTAACATTTGCATTGGCTGAAGGATCGCCACATTATCTACATTTGCATGACTGACAGATCGCCACCTTATTTACAATTGCATTGGCTGAAAGATCGCCACCTTATTTATGTTTGCATTGGCTGAAAGATCGCCACCTTATTTACATTTGCATTGGATGAAAGATTGTCATCTTATTTACGTTTGCATGGCTGAAAGATCGCCACCTCTACATTTGCATGGCTGAAAGATCACCACCTTATTTACATTTGCATTGGCTGAAAAATTGCCATCTTATTTACATTTGCATTGGCTGAAAGATCGCCACCTCTACATTTGTATGGCTGAAAGATCACCACCTTATTTAAATTTGCATGGGCTGAAGGATCGCCACCTTATCTACATTTGCATGACTGAAAGATCGCCACCTTATTTACATTTGCATTGGCTGAAAGATCGCCACCTTATTTATGTTTGCATTGGCTGAAAGATCGCCACCTTATTTACATTTGCATTGGCTGAAAGATCGCCACCTTATTTACATTTGCATGGCTGAAAGATCGCCACCTCTACATTTGCATATCATGGGCTGAAAGATCGCCACTTGTTGCATTTCATGGGCTGAAAGATCGTCAAATTATCCAAAGACGTCATTGTTCGGAGGCACCATTTTCATAGCCCGAGAACACCATGCCATGGCCTGAGGAACCCCCCCCATTTCCTTTTTAATCTTTTGCATATCATTATTCAAAGGCATCATGGTCCGGAGGCTTCATTCTCATAGCCCGAGAGCATTATTTCATGGCCTGCGAATCCTTTATTATACGCTTCATGGCCCAGGACACCATGGTCTGAGGATGTCATCATGACCGTCCGAGGACAAACATTCATGGTCCGACGGGAATTTGCATCATGTTTAATTTTACGCACAATATATGCTTGTATTGTTTATTTGCAGGTAAACCGGTGAGCAACGACCATCTCAGAAGGAGATACCCCGCTCCAGTTCCCGCATCCCTATCAGATTTCAGCCATCCACCCCAACCTGAATATTGTATCCGTTCTTGAAAGTCTTCATCACGCCTACTCGCCGACAGATCCTGAGCTACATATAGCCTGATTCCTGTAAAATCAGGGATATGTAGGAAGCTCAAAAACCAGAGTACGGCCTAAGTCTTCTCGAACCCTTTCGTTCGGTCAAAATTGGCCATCATATCTTTACCCGACAACTCTTTCATCCTTCTCGGGTAAAGAGAGGCAGCTGTTGATACTTAATTTTTTCCTGTATATTTTTAATATGCAAAATACTTTCAAAATAGCATGAATATGCAAATATAAGTATGCCCCAAGATTTTAATATTTTTTCTCTTAATTTTAAGGATTTTTAAATCAATTTATTGCCTTATTTTAGCAAGAAAAACACAATAATTGTTCCCAAAATTATCATTTTAGTGATTCATCTATTGGATTATAATATTTGCATTAAATATAGCTAACATAATTTTTGCATATTTTTTATAAATTTATTTAGTATTCTTAAAACTAAATTGCATGTAATTGCGATATTAGCCTTTTTAAGATTTAATGGTGTTTATATTTATAAAATTAACCTCAGTATTTTAAATTTGATAATTATGTATTATTACTCATTTTAGTGATTTTAATTTATTTCTGGAAATTATTTTACTATTTTTTATAAAATAAATAAAGGAAAAATGGTTATTTAAATGATAACCCATTTGTATTTCAATTTTGGCCAGATTTGAACCCCTAATTAAACCCAATTACCTATCCCAAATCCTAAATCTACCCGACCCACAACCCATTTGAATAACCCGCCCGGATCCCCATCTAATCCAGGCCATTGATCAAAATGATCAACAGCCACCATTCACCCTTCCTAAATTAAACCAAACGACTCCCCCCCCCAAACCCCTCTGATTTCCCTCACTCAACCGACTCTCTGACTATCTCTCTATCTCTGGTTCTCTCTAGAACCTTCCCCTTCCCGCTCCTCTCCGATGAGTCTCATCCATCTTCTCCGGCCATCTCCTGGCCTGAATCTATGGTGGTCTCACCACCTACCAGCTTTCCATGGTGCATACACGCTCGTTTGCTGAGGTTTCATGGCCTGACCATGAAGAAGCTTTGTCCAGGTCTCGTTGATTCAAGGTTTATGGCCATCTTCGGCCTTGCTCCGGCAAGCTATGTCTGTTTCGAGCCTAGCTTCGATTCCTCCTTCTTTGATCCAAGCCTTTCTCACCGTTTGGATTCCTCTGAAACCCCAGGTTTGAGGTTTTTCTTATCTCTTTAGATTTGTTCCAGATCCATGTTTTCCCTAAGTTTTAAACAATTTCTTGATATTTCTTTCAAAGCTATGTTTTCAAAACCCTTTATTTTTTTCCGACCTAGGGTTTCTGAGTTATTTAGAGGCTTCTCTGATTTTCTTTTTCTTTTGTATGTTTTTTACTACATTTCTTCTATTGTGTTCTCTGTGAGTTTGTTATTAAGTTTTTTCCACTGTGTTCTTAATTAGTTTCTTCTACCATGTTTCTTTATATGTTTCTCATACTGTGTTCTGATTAGTCTTCTTCTGCTATGTTTCTTATTAGCTTCTTCTACTATGTTTCTTTGAGCTCTTATACTATGATTCACATGTTACTCTTTTACTATGTTTATCATGAGTTTCCGTTACTGAAAAGCATGTCGAAGGCCTCAATTCCGTTCTGAGATCTTTGATCTTATTTTCGACTAGTATTTTCTTCTTGATTACTTGTCCTCTCATCTCGACACTCGATTGATGGTAAAACCCTAGAATTTGGTGTTCATCCGAGTTTGAGAACATTGGCTATGTGATATGTTTGTTCTTCATCTTTAAAACCGTCTAATTTCAGAAAAACCTAACTATTTCGAGATTTTGAATTTGTTTCTCAAACTGAGTCTCGAAATCTTTGTTTCAACCTCTGTCTCTTTAAGCAATTCTGATTTTTCACTAAACTCTTCTATGGTCTTTTACAATGGACCTTTTGTATGCTATTTGATGCTACTTCGCTTCTACATTGCTAACCTATGTGACTACCATGCTCCTGTAGTCTACTATCTACTGATTTTGCAATGACACGTCATTTTCTTCCAGCTTAGCATGTTTGTATGCTCTTTATATGTGCTGAACTTCCCTCTAAAATGGCTTTCAAATTTGTGATTAGTCCAGACTTCCTTCTTTATAAGTTTGATTGATTTCTTTTTTTGTTTGCTAATTTCCCTGTGACTCGACTTAAGTTAAAACTTTTCTCAGCTTTTTTGACTTGGTTCATTCATGGACCAGTGATTACAAAATCTTTGATCCTTAATTTACTGGCTACTAATTGTTTTTTCTTACCTTATTTATGTAACCGTGTATTTCAAAATTCTGCCCTTAAGTAACTTCTTATGTATTTACCCCTAATTGCATGCTTTGCACAAGATGTTTATTTGATTTTTTCCCTTAAATAGTTTTTCCGTTTGAATCTGAGTTCCTTAATTAAAGGAAATCTTGTATTGATTGATTTTTAATTGATACCCCAGTCCCTTAATTGTTTCCTTACCTTATTTCTGCCTATTTTTCGCACTATAAATACACTACTCTTTCATTAGCACAAGGAATCCATCACTCACTCATAGTTTTCTTCTGAAACTACACTTATACACAATAGTATTCTCTCTTATTTGCTTGCATCGTGGCCTGTTTACAAGACCTACTGCTTTTCTCTATTTGTTTCTTTGAAACTGGTATGTTCTGATTTAAGCTTTAGCACCACGACAATGTGTTTATTTACTGCTTTTGTATCCATGCCTACTTACTATTTCTGTATAGTTCAACACTTAAATTAGCATGCTGATTTCTTTCTGCCTGTTTCTATTATGAATCCCAAACCCCTGCCCCCTATGTGTTTGAGCTATGGCTTAAAGCATGGCAATATGCAAATTATTGTCCATGAATTAAGCTTGATCCCTTGGGATCCTAGCCTCTAATAGTGTGTTCTAACAGGCTTATGGGTGTGCTAGCGTTTACCATTGCTGGGTATGCCCACAGCCTGCCCTTGGCTCTTTACAACCTCCTCGTTCCCCTGTAACCCTATGTGTACTTATTTGTAGTTGTTTCCCTTCCCCTTTCCCTCTCTTAGAATTCTTTTCTGCATTTTCACTCCCTATTAGTCTTTAAGTTCTACCCCCTCTTATGAGCCTTGCCTTGGGACCTTGAGTTCCCTCTGAACTTGGACACTTGAGGGCAGACCCTTCCATACTGCACTTGTCCTAATCTGATAATACTTTTGGGTGTGAGGATTGCCCGGAGTCCTTTTGAGGCTCTTAGGGAACTTTGACATACTCGAATGGGAGAAAGGTTTTGGATCTTGATCTTATGGAGTTGGTTTACCTCATATTTCAAACATGAAGTCTGAATCAGGCTCTCCTTTGGTTGTACTTTTATTGTTTTTCTAATGTATTTTACTTTATTCTGGGCTATAATAATTTTGTAATAAACATTTAGGGCTGGTTAGTGAAAGGGCGGGTAACTATGTATGTAAAGGGTAGATTCCATACCTATAGGTATTTCTGAATTTTGCACTCTCACATAGATGCCATGGCTATAGGTATTTCTGAATTCTGTATTCTCACATAGATACCACGTCTATAGGTTTTCGGATTCTGCACATTCAAATGCATATAGAAAGCATGTCTATAGGGAGTTCTGAATGTCCATTTTTCATATAGAAATCATGATCATAGGTCTGCTACTCTCGTCTAGAAATCATGCCTATAAGTTAATCTGAATTCTGCATATGCATATAGAAAATATGCCTATATGTCTTTCTGAATCATGTATATCCATTTTCTCATATAGAAGTCATGTTCATAGGTCTTAAACAAATTTCTGCACCTAGATACCATGCTCATAGGACTTAAACATTCAATTGCACTTGGGCATCATGTCTTAAGCAGAATTCAACATCTAGATATCATGTTTATAGGTTTAAAACGAGTCTTCTGCATTTTTATACTACGTCTTCAAGGTTTTAAAATCAGTAACGCCTAGAAAGCATGCCTATAAGAGTTTCTAATTGAATCTGATTCGCCTCACTTAATGTTAGATATAAAATCAGTAATAACGAGTATCATCAGTTTTAGATCCTATAACTTTCGTTAAAGTGCGCTTTCTCTAACTTGCCCTTTTTACCAGCATGTACTCAGTTTATTTTTTAGACCTTATTATTTCATTGCTTTCCTGAATTCAATAGATACCATGCCTATAGGATCCTTGTCCGACACTTAGGAAAACCTTAGAATAAAAGTTATAAACTGAATCTGTGTTATTATCTACAACCAACAGGCAGGCCTGACTCGGACTTCTTATCTGAATTATGTAATAAATCAATCTACCTCAACCTTTAAGTTCTTTCTCAGACCATAAACAGTATGTGAAAGTCATGTTAATTATGTGCTTTAACTGTACATACATCATGGTCAAACCTAGCCGAGTCAGTTATGTTGTCCACATAATGACACTTCAAGATAGACTTGTCTAAAGTCCACTAGGTTTCTCTAAAACCCAAACGGACACTGTCACACCTCCTTTTTACCTACACCCCGTAAAAGGTATAAATACAAGGGAGTTTTTCCAATTAAAGGACAAACGAAACGAGATCGTTTGTTTATTAAAAACCAGAGTCGCCACTTGGGAGATTAATGGTGTCCCAAGTCACCTGTTTAAATCCTGAGTCGAGGAAAAGATTGATTCTGTATTACAGACCGCGAACCAGAAATCTGAGTAAGGAATTCTGTTAACTCGGGAGAAGGTGTTAGGCACTCCCGAGTTCCGTGGTTCTAGCACGGTCGCTTTGATCATACTTGGCTTGACTAAATTGTCTAATTACTGATTTTAGAACCTATGTGCATTTATCCTTTACCGCTTTTCAATTGAGAAAATTATCACGAAACGGGTCACGCGCACGTGTACCCATTTGTTTGGCGTGTCAAAAATCATGTCACGCGAACATGTCCACAATTAATAACACTTTATTATAAAGAAAAAGGTTTGGCTAAAGTTGCGTGCGTATAAAGCAAACTGCAAACATTTGTCATTTTTGTATGATTAAATGGTAGATGACGCACATCAGACTATATGAGCTAATTTAATTAATAACCCACGAAAACCTGTTTTTATTATTAAGAATGTTTGTTCGAAGTTGCGTGAACGCATACTCCAAATTGGTTTTTAGAATTGTAATCATGTCACACGAACGTGTACACAATCACAATTATATTTTAAACGGCCCTAAGGGTTTCTCCACGAATATTTATTATTTTACATCTACATTGTGAAATCAACACTTGAGCCATTTGTTACTAAATGTCTAACTATGGCTTGTCTCAAATCTATTTGGCGGAATCCAGTAAATTAAGCACTAATGGAATTCGAACCTTTACTGTCGCATGAGTAAATTAATCTGAGGTTGTTCGACTACAAGGCTGTCACCAAAATGACACTCATTCAATCAATAAGAGAGCCCAAATAAGACATGCCCAGTTACTTAAGTGGCGTGTCCGTTTAGGATTAAAGAGGGTCAAATGGGCTCTAATTATGAGCCCACAAAAACTGTGAATACAAGCCATTCCCCTTTTGTCTCAACAGGGGTTCGAAATCCAAACCACAAGGCAAAGCAGAATTTTATTTTACAACAAACTGACGCAAGGCCAATCAAGACCCGAGATCAGGCCATCACATTCAAACAAGCCAACCCTTCAGCTAATTCAACAAAAAGCAATTACGCGAGACCTTACACCTGATTAAACCTTTTCGATAACAAAGTACACCTCATGAGACTGCTAAGTGAGTGAATCTGAACTTGAATAATTGACTCATATTGAACATGTTTACTGATAATCAAGGTAGTTCTATATATATTTCCTAAAACTGAATACGAAACATTCTTCTTGATGTCTAAGTACATCAAGCCTGCCATGACAGTTCAAATAAATTACACAGCAAAAGAAGCTTTCATACAGCATACATTACTCGATTTGCATGATTGATGATAAAGCACAACTACTGTTTCGACTAAACAAATTGTTTATCAAGCTTCTATGATGGTCTAGGATAACATTCAAGGATAGGAATTCAACATGCCCAAAACCAACATTTAGCTACGAGACATTTGATAGAAAATGGATTCACCCACCAATTACAAACAAATTCTGCTCTTAGAGGGATACTATCAGCAACCAGCAGAATACCATGCACTCTATGATTCCAAAATGAAGCAATTAAAACAAAATAAAGCTAGATCTATGAGCAAACAATGGTGACATTATGCTCAAATTTCCAGATTTTCATTTCATCTTTGAATCAGGACTCACATTAGACAAAGCTCAGAGATCATGTACCTGGTAATTAGGGGAAAGCAAGAAGGAGTAAAGATCAGTAGGCAGCAGCAACAGAACAAAATCCCAAACTCAACAGCAGTAGTAAGCTCAAAAATGATCAATGAATCCAGCCTTAGACCCAACTTTAAACCAGCAGAAATAACCACTGACACCCAGCAATCAAAAAAAAGAACAACCAAAATTTGAACCAAACTTTTGCAAACTAACCAAGCTCAAACCATTTTAGCCCTCAATTGTTTAGAGATCATTTCAGAAGTCAGAGCCTCAATAATTACAGAAAAACTTTCAATGGAACAGTGATTTTGTTTTCTTTTTCAGTTGTTCTGATTTCTTCTATTTTTCAGCCTTTTTAGTCTCTCTAAGGTGTAAAAAACTGTCTTGAATGAGAAGAAAGCTTTATTATAAAGGCTGAGGGTCTGTTGTGTGCCTTTCAAGGCAAGGCAGTCAGATATTTTTTCCAAAATACCCTCATAGGGCATCTTTCAAAACTGATTTTTGGACAGCTGTCCATTTTCTTCAGATATTTTCAATTTACAGCCTGTTTTCTCTAACCATTTTGGGCAGCTGACCATTTAGGAAGCTTCCCATCAGTTATTAAAGATTCTTTAAGTTGAAACGATCTCTAAAATTACCCCCTAAAGCTCCCCATTATTCACTTACCCCCCTTAAATTCTAAATGCTCACAATCACAATAACAGTAAACAAACGGGCTGACACTTTCAAACAAATTGAAATTCAAAACAACTATTGAAATTATAAGAAGCTAGCTTGAATACCCTTCACACATAAACATGAATTCAGAAAGTGTTCTTGAAACAAGAATTAATGCGAACGATGAACTATACTTGACTCAGTTCCCAAAATTAATTCACAAATGTGAAATGAAACCCAGCGGAAAGGAGAAAATCTCCTGAATTGAAACCAAATTAAACTCAAACCCTACGAAGCCGTTTGTCATTGACAATTAAGTAAACAAGCTAACTAACGAACTTACAACCAGAACATAATGCATTTAAGCAAGAACAAAATTCTGAAGGATGAAAACTGGAAAAACAAACAACCAAGCAAACAAACAGAAGAGATCAAGGAAACCAATCGATGCAAAGGAAATTATCCCAAACCTGCTTCGGCAAGAACTGGATGAACTCGAACAACCTTGGAGGAGACAGTGAACCTTTGACGGTCATTAATCGGTTGTCCTTAACAAAAGACAAACGATTAATGATGGTATAGGGTTCACTTGACCTCGCTAAGCCAGAAAGGAACCCAAGGTAAAACTTGGCTATCCGGCTTTCTGCTTTACCACTGACGGACCATTTTGAAACAAAACAAACACGTATTTGAGGAAGGAAGGAGATGAGGGGTTGCATGGTGTGATTTTGGGTGGATCTGGGAATTTTAGGGTTTCCGGTGCTAACCTCAGATCTAAGATTCGAGGCGATGGAAGGGGATGTGAGAGGAACTGTTTGGAGATTTGTGATGGGGAGGTGGAAAGGAGTTCATGGTGTTAATTCGGTGGCGATTGGACGCCGGCGCCGCCACCGGACGATGGGGAATTCTGGGGAGCTACTAGGGTTTGGGGGGCAGGGTTCTGAAGTTGGGGTGTTGGGACGATGAACTGAGGGGGGTGTGTTCGGACATATATATACTCCCCAGACTTTAGTTCCGAGCCGTTCGATCAAGCGGGGATCAACGGCTCAGATTGACACTATTCAAAACGGCGTCGTTTCGCCTGAAGGGGAATCCAGACCGGGTAGAGGTGGGTTTGGGCTTGACTTGTATAGATCTGGGGGCAATTGGGCTGAAGGGGGTTTAATTAAGTGGCCCAAATCCGAATTTCCTTTTTGTTTTTTTTTTCTTTTCTCTTTTTCAATTTCCAAATTTCTTTTCTTTTCAAAATTAGAAATAAATCCTAAATTAATTATTAAAACTAATACTATCCTATCAAATTAAACTAATTAAACTCTAAAAATAATTACCATAACTAATTAAATACCAATTTAAAGAAAGCTAATCAAAATTCGAGAAATTAAAATTAAAATGCAAAAATGAACCATTTTTTTTTTGATTTTTCCATTTTTATAAGACACTAAGTTTCTAATTATTTCAAACATGCAAAAAATTAAATCCTAAATGCAAATGCAGCATATTTTGTACTTTTCATTAATTAACAAACGAAATGCACAGACAAAAATGCGAATAATTAACAGCAAATGCCACAAGATCCACAAAATTGCAAATAATGAAACAAAATTACGTTGCTTTGAATTAATAGGAGTATTTTATGTAGTGCAAAAATCACATGCTCAAAGCTGCCTCTTTTTGTTCGGAAACACGAAGAGTTTTCGTGCAAAGATAAAGTGAGCGGATACAAGAAATTTTTGCCCGTTTGAATACTCGGTGGGAAGCATTTTTGAAAGAGTTGACCGCACCCTGCTTCTGAGGTTGCCTACATATCCTTGGCTAAAAAGGAATCAGGTCCGTGTAGTTCAAGAAGTTTTGGTAGTTGGGACTACCATGAAGCTGTGATTTCACTGTTGCTGCTGCTGCTGCTGCTTACTGAACCTCCTTATTACACCATGTCAAAATAAAACAAAAAGCTATACTAGACTATGATCTATGGATTACAAAAGTCCTATCTATATCTTCAAACTTGATTTTGTGCTTCTTGTTGCCTTGTTGT
The DNA here is from genome assembly GCF_000715075.1 of Nicotiana tabacum. NCBI lineage: Eukaryota > Viridiplantae > Streptophyta > Magnoliopsida > Solanales > Solanaceae > Nicotiana > Nicotiana tabacum. Next base: position 92,219,735 of record NC_134086.1, on the reverse strand, counting down.
TCTCCATTCTTTCGGAGACATCCGTTTGTTGCCATCTTGAATTGTAAACTGAGATGTTTTCCCCTTCTTCAGGTGGGTGCCTGATTGCTGAACTTGATATGTATTCCCTGCTCTCCAGGCGGGCTCCTGACTGCTGATTTGAAAGTATTCCCTGCTTTACAGGCGGGCTCCTGACTTCAACTTGAAATGTATTCCTTGCTCTTCAGGAGGGCTCCTGACTTCAAAATAAACAAAACAAAGAATTTGAAAGCTAAAACTTAAATTGTACTCCCTTGTTCTCCAGGCGGGCTCCTGACTGCTGACTTGAATGTATTCCCTGCTCTCCAGATGGGCTCCTGACTTCAATTTGAAATGTATTCCCTGCTCTCCAGGCGGGCTCCTGACTGCTAACTTGAAATGTATTCCCTGCTCTCCAGGCAGGCTCCTGACTTTAAAATAAACAAAGCAAAGAATTTGAAAGCTAAAACTTGAATTGTACTCCCTTGTTCTCCAGGCGGGCTCCTAACTGCTACGCTTGAATGTATTCCGTGCTCTCCAGGCGGGCTCCTGACTATTGACGTGAAATGTATTCCCTGCTCTCTAGGCGGGATCCTGACTGCTGACTTGAAATGTATTCCCTACTCACCAGGCGGGCTCCTGACCTCAACTTGAAATGTATTCCCTGCTCTCCAAGCGGTCTCATGACTTCAAAATAAATAAAACAAAGAATTTGAAAGCTAAAACTTAAATTGTACTCCCTTGTTCTCCAGGCGGGCTCCTGACTGTTGCGCTTGAAAGTATTCCCTGCTCTCTAGGCGGGCTTCTGACTGTTGCATTTGAAAGTATTCCCTACCCTTCAGGCGGGCTCCTGACTTCAACGTGAAATGTATTCCCTGCTCTCCAGGCGGGCTCCTGACTTCAACATAGACAAAACGAAGAATTTGAAAGCTAAAACTTAAATTGTACTCCCTTGTTCTCCAAGCGGGCTCCTGACTGCTTCGCTTGAAAGTATTCCCTGCTCTCCAGGCGGGCTCCTAACTGCTGCATTTGAAAGTATTCCCTGCTCTCCAGGCGGGCTCCTGAATTCAACTTGAAATATATTCCTTGCTCTCCAGGCGGGCTCCTGACTTCAACATAGACAAAACAAAGGAAATTTTCTGCCTCAGTTTGGTAGCTGGGCACATAGGTGAGTGTTAAACTGAATCATTCTACCAACTATTATTAAGAATCTGAAGGATAAGTCCTATTATTCAGAGAGGTCCTGACAACTCTTGATTAAATGACAATGTATCTTCTGAAGGTATTACTTCCGCTAAGTCATGTTATCTAAAATGGTCTTAAACTACTTCCTATTATCCAGAAGGTCCTGAAACTCCTAATTGAATCCTATCTTAAACATGCAAACATTGAAACCAACTTATATTCCTTTGGGGTACATTTATGCTAACTTATGCTACTCATGATTGTTTTGAATTTTAACTAAGCCACATTTTCCAGGAGGGTCCTGAAAATCAAAAAGAATCAAACCTGTTTGGTGACTACCTTTCTCTACGGAGGGTTTCTCCGAAACAACTGAAATTTCCTGCCCCTGTTTCAATCAAAGAAAAATCTTGTCAGTTTAAAATGTGGTGGTTGGTTTGTGGCCTTTACTTTGAGGGAGATTGCTCCTTCACTTCTCATGATAACTAATTTCCACTCGAGGACCTTGATTGCTTATGGACTAACCACTTTCTCTGTCATCCTTATTAGAGAAACTACCCCTTCTCCGTTCAGACCCAATTACCTCTATCTGTTGCATTGCTCATGAACTGACATTTACCAACCTTTGTGTTTTACTGAAAATACCTTTGATCCGTCCACCTAACACCCTCATTCTGTTGCATCGTGCTCTTGTGTTGATGTGTACTGCACCTTTGTGTTTCTCATGAATTCCAAAGCACGTTAATTGCCATCCACTTAGTGCGACTGTTGTTCTTTTTGGACTTAAACCATTGGCCTTGGCCTTGAGGTCTTTTGTTCCTTCACTTGCCGTGATAGCTTTGATATCCACTCAAAGACCCTACTTGTCACTGGTTTACCACCCTTTTTGTCAATCTTGTCATAGAAAATTACTTTGATCCGTTCAGACCCAATAACCTCTATCTGTTGCCTTGTTCACAAGTTGATATGTACCAACCTTTGTATTTCACAAGGATCCCAAAGCATGTTTGATTGCTACCAACTCAGTGCACTTGTTGTTCTTTCCTAAATTATTCCACTTTGATGTGCTGGCCAGATCCCGTTTTGTACAATTAGAAAGCTTGTGGCAGATTTTGAAGTCATTTCTCACTTATTTTGACCAAACAGACTCAGGAAGAGGAAGTACACAAGACAAAAGGAACAGAGTAAAGGACAAAGGAAAAAGATGATTCCTAACAAGAAAACTACCAAGTAGAAACCTATCAGATGTGGATACCAACTCTAATGACCATGACATGCACCTGCGGCCTATTCTGTTGAGCAAGCCTGATGTTCAACTCCTGTTAAACCCCTAAACCGTGAAACTGGGCTTCAATGCTCCAATTATCCAATCTGATTCACCATCCTTATTCGACTTGTAGTGCCCGAAGGGTTTTCACCATCAAGCCTCTCTCATTTTGTTCTTTCTCTTAACTCATCGTCGCCTTACGGTGCCCGCGAGGGTTTTCACCAATAAGACTCTTTCATTTTTTATTTCTCTCAGCTCCCGTCGCCTTACGGTGCCCGTGAAGGTTTTCACCGATAAGACTCTCTCATTTTTATTATTTTTCTGCTTGGACCAGAGTGTTGCCGGTAGAAATGAGAGTGCGAAGGACGGTGTCTATTTCAGACAACCAGTTCGGGTTCATGCCGGGGCGATCTACCACAGAAGCTATCCACCTTATTAGGAGGACGATGGAACAATACAGGGATAAGAAGAAGGATCTCCACATGGTGTTTATCGATCTAGAGAAAGCGTACGACAAGGTTCCTAGGGAGGTCTTATGGAGATGCTTAGAGGCTAGAGGGGTCCCGATTGCCTACATTAGGGCGATTAAGGACATGTATGATGGAGCTAAGACTCGGGTTAGGACAGCAGGAGGCGATTCAGATTATTTTCCGATTATTACAGGATTGCATCAAGGGTCTGCGTTCAGCCCTTTCCTATTTGCCCTGGTGATGGATGCTATAACACATCATATTCAGGGGGAGGTGCCATGGTGCATGCTATTTGCTGATGACATAGTTCTAATCGACGAGACACGACGCGGCGTCAGCGAGAGGTTAGAGGTTTGGAGACACACCCTTGAGTCCAAAGGTTTCAGGTTGAGCAGGACGAAGACGGAATACCTTGAGTGCAAATTTGGGGCAGAGCCGACGGAAGCGGGAGTGGAAGTGAGGCTTGATTCTCAAGTCATCCCTAAGAGGGGTAGTTTCAAGTACCTGGGGTCGTTTATTCAGGGGTCCGGGGAGATCGACGAGGATGTCACACACCGTATAGGGGTGGGGTGGATGAAATGGAGGTTAGCGACGGGAGTCCTGTGTGACAAGAAAGTGCCACTGTTACTGAAAGGTAAATTTTATAGGGCAGTGGTTAGGCCTGCTATGTTGTATGGGACCGAGTGTTGGCCGGTGAAGATCTCACACATCCAGAGGATGAAAGTTGCAGAGATGAGGATGTTGAGGTGGATGTGCGGGCATACAAGGAAGGATAAGATTAGAAATGAAGATATTCGAGAGAAGGTGGGTGTGGCCCCCATGGAGGACAAGATGCGGGAAGCAAGACTCAGATGGTTCGGGCACATTCAGAGGAGGAACACTGATGCACCGGTGAGAAGGTGTGAACGACTGGCAGTGGTGGGTACGAGGAGAGGTAGGGGGAGACCTAAGAAGTATTGGGGAGAGGTGATCAGGCAGGATATGACGCGACTTAGGGTTACTGAGGACACGGCCCTAAACAGGGAATTGTGGAGATCGAGCATTAAGGTGGTAGGTTAGGGAAATTGTGATGTCTTTGTTACAGCGCACTAGAGTGAGACTAGCCAGTTAGGAAGTAGTCTTAGGATGCTATTGATCAACTACTGATGATGGGCTTTATCTCCTGTGTATTAATACCTTACATCTTTCTCGTATTTCCTATATCTCTTATATTGTTGTTACTTTGTTTTTATGGTATTTATGTTATGTTATGGATTTTATGGTACTTTATGTTGTTTTATTATGAGTCTATTGATAGTACTAATATAGTGTCTCTTGTTGCCTCTTTGAGCCGAGGGTCTCCTGGAAACAGCCTCTCTGCCCCTCGGGGTAGAGGTAAGGTCTGCGTACATATTACCCTCCCCAGACCCCACTTGTGGGATTACACTGGGTTGTTGTTGTTGTTGTTGTTGACCAGAGTGTTGCCCCTGATATGAATTACCTCTTCTTGCTTGACTTGGCATCTCTTGAAGACTGATCGGAAGGTCTTTCTTTGGACCGTAACGTGGGCTTTTGGATAGGGTTAAAAAGAAAGGATATCAAAGGCTCAAAACAATTCAAATGGGTTAAAATTACAACTTTCGGAATCAGATTTCTTACAACAACCACAACTTTTGCCCCGGTTTCTTGCTTGGAGACTTTGGATTTTTATTTCAATGAGACCGAACCGTGAGGCTGCCTACGTATCCTTAAAAGGAATCAGGTCGAACGTAGTTCATGTCATAGAAATTACTCTGTTGTTGTGATTTTTCTTTTCTCTTTTTCTTTTCTTTCTTCCTTTTTCCCTTTTCGTTCTATTCTTTTCTCCTTTTCCTTTACTTATCTTTCACGCTTGTGTTTCTGATCTTTGTTGCTGATTCCGAAAAAGGGGTATGAAAGAAAATAAACAAAGCTCAAAGAAGTAACGAAGGATAAGGTGTTTAGATAGCAGAACAAAATGCCTTCATCATTCCAATCTCCAAAACATGCCAAGTACCAACAACACAATTGAACAAACCAAGGAAATCATTCGTAACATCTTTTGATTGCGCCAGACTTGATGACCATATTCACACATTCGCCTTCTACATCTGTTACATACAAAGCACCATTGGACAACACTCTCACTATCACGAACGACCCCTGCCAATTTGGGGCAAACTTGCTTTTAGCTTCGACCTGATGCGGCAGGATGCGTTTCAATAGTATTTCTTTTTGTTCTATCTGCCCCAGTTTCACATGGTTCAGGCTTCAAATGATCGCAAAGTGTCCAAATCTGTTCTTATTTCCATCAAGTGCCCCTATCATCTTCAAAATTGTTTCATTCATTGCTTCATGACTAAACTAACTTTTTAAGACCAGGCCGAGAATTACGCATACATGTCATGTCACTAGAGTCAATCAAGAAAAGAACTATAAAAAGAAAAAGAACTAAATGAAAATGACTAGAAATTACAGAAAACAAAAAATTGCATTAGACAGATGGTGAAAGGGATTGAACAACAAAAACAAACAAACTAAACTGGGGACACAAACCTAGAACAAACCTAGACGATGCTAGACGGGCTACTATGACTAAACAAACTTGGCAAAATAAAAGGATAGAAGGGTTTGAGCCACAAGATAATGTCTGGCTTACAACCCTGAAATAACCCGGACAACAGAAATGACAACAAAATAAACAACCAAAACTCCTCCCTACCAAGAAAGGAGCATCTTTCCAATTGCCAAGCTCGACATCTTAGCCACTGAATTCAGCATCAATATTACTAGGACCTACAGAAATTTCCATCACATTGTTCTTAACAAATTGCTTTTGGGTTCCCTTTACTGGCTCGTTCTTAAGATCAACCTCTGATAGCACTAAAAGCTTAGTAGCACGTGTAAGGCTCCTAGAAGAATTCTCACATTCCTTTTCAAAATAAACCATACCCACCATATGTGTCTCATTATGCACAGGCGATAGACTTTGGCTAGTGTCTGCTGCATCTAGATTTTGTACGACAATGTCGCCTGCATCAATAAGCTTTTGAATCGTATTCTTCAGATTCCAACACTTCTCTATGTCATGCCCCGGGGCATATGAGCAATATGCACAACTTTGAAAAAAATCAAACTTCTTTGACCGAGGGTTTGACATTTTTATATGAATCGACTTCAACATGTCCAATTGCTTCAAGTTTTGGAACAAACTGGCATATGATCCTCCAATAGGGGTGAAAGCCTTTTCTTTTTTTAGAAACCTCTCATTCTTAAATGCTTGATTGGGCCGGAAACCTGATCTAGGGGGTTTTCAGTAGGCTCATGGGGGTGGATAGGCATTTTGTGGAGCTTGGTATGGATTTTGTGGAGATGGCGCATACCATTGTGCGTGAGCGGGAGGTTAGGTATAGGTTTGTGCGTGATGGACAGAAAAATGGGGATCAGGCGGTGGGTAATAATGTTGTGGTGGGCTATACGGAGTGTGGGGGTAGGTTTGGGGATAGGACCGAGGCTGGTTGTAGTAATGTGGAAGGTTCCTGGATCCACCCCAAGCTGCTGACTCGATCGTCGCAACATCCTCTTTCTTATTCTTCCCAAGTACACCTCCAGTGCCATTTTGAATGGCCTGGGTGGTTGCTTTGATCGTTGAATAACTCATGATCTTGTTGGACTTGAGTCCCTCTTCAACCATGCCTCCCATTTTAACGACTTCATTAAAGGATTTGCCCACCGCTGACACCAAATGACCAAAATAAGTGGGCTCCAAAGCCTGCAAGAAATAATCAACCATCTCACTCTCTTTTATCGGAGGGTCAACCCTCACTGCTTGCTCTCTCCAACGGAACCCATATTCTCGAAAACTCTCACCGGGCTTCTTCTCGTTCTTTGTCAATGACAGACGGTCTGGGATGATTTTGAGATTATACTGAAAATGACAAGCGAAGACTTGGGCCAAATCGTCCCATGTGTACCACCTGTTGTGGTCTTGTCTAGTGTACCATTCTAATGACGATCCACTCAAACTTTGGCTGAAATACGCCATCAACAATTCATCTCTGCAGCCTACTCCTCTCATCGTGCTACAGGATCCCCTTAAATGTGCTACTGGGTCGCCATGCCCGTCGTACAGATCAAACTTGGGCATCTTGAACCCGGCTGGTAGCTGAACATCTGGGAATAGACATAAATCTTTATAGGCCACACTTATTTGTCCTCCTAATCCCGTCATGTCTCGGAATGATTGCTCTAAGATTTTGACATTTCTGATCATCTCCTCATGCTCAAGATTTTTGGGCGACTTCTCGGTTTCTGCCGTAAGGTCAAGATGAGGGGTGTAAGAATAGGGTTCTGGAACATTGAAGGTAGGTTCAGGGGGATAGTATTGGTTGTCATGAGTCTAGAACAGAGGTTCACTGGAGGATCGGTATAAGGTAGAAGGTGGGGGTGCCACAAAAACAGGAGTGACTGATGGAGGAGGATATGGGACTTGTTTGGGTAGAGGAGCTTGTGATGTATGGGAAGTGGTGCCTTGGAACTGTTGGTAGAGGGGAAAGGCTGGATATGAGTTCAAAGTGGGGGGTTCCTGAGGCTGAGCCGATGGTGGGATATAAGTGGGGTTAGCGGGATAGCCTGGCGGTGGATGCCCCTTCGCCCAGGCTTAGTACATTTCAGCCATTTGTTGCTTTAGCTTATACATTTCCTCCCTCATTGCATTAACGTCCATTTCTTCCACTTCTTTCGACAGGTCGACAATACTCGTTTCTAGTTCCCGATTGGCCATATTCAACCTGTCTTTCGATCGGGTATATTAGTGAGTTGCCAGAATGCCGACCGGCTAACCACCTACCTGATCTCAATTCATCAACAACAACATTGTTAGCGGTTAGGCTTTAACAAATTTGGTAATCGCACATTTGGGGATGAATGCACCTAAGCAGTTAACCTTTCTATCATGAATTTATTCGACCGCGTGCATCATCCCGGCTTGATCATTTACAACTTTCTTTATTTTTCTCTTTCTTTGCTTTTCTTTGTTCTTTTCCTTTCTTTATCCTCTCATCGTTATTGTTCCTTTCCTCTTATTTCACTTATGGTCGAGTCCTATGGAGATTGCCTACGTATCATGACCCCGCATGAATCAGACCGAGCGTAGTTCTGGGAGATAAGAGAGAAAGTAAATAAAATATTTTTTGGGATTTTTAGTTTTTATAAAAACAGATGCTTCGATTACAAAGACTCAATACTAACAAATTCCAAAAGACTAACAGACTCTCATGCAAAGACAAAATACAGACTCCGGAAATAAGCTATCGTACTCCAAAGAAATACAGACTCGCAAACAGAAAGAGAATACAAACCCAACATGACTTACAGACTCCGACAGAAAAGGAAATACAGACTCAAACGAAAAATCACGAGTACATCAATGCCTCAATTGCCCCCGGGACCCGCGAGGCATCATTCGGCCTCGCTGCAGGCCGACTTGCTAAATCCCCTTGGAGGTTATAGAGATCTTCCATTAACCGGCGAACAAAAATTATCACAGTAATGAAGAACATTGATCTAGTCATATCCTCACAGCTATCGCACTTCATCACGATGTAGTTGGCAACCCTTTTGACTCGCTCTCTTATGATGCCCTTCTCTTGCAACAAACACCCAATTTGTTCGGTTCTGGCTTCCAAAGTTCGTTCGGCTACCTGGTTCTGCTCTTGGAGGTGTTGCAAGTCCCTTTCTAGTCGTGCCATTAAGGCGTAACAATGTTCTCTTTCGGCCTTAAAATTTTTGGCTTGTTTAGCCATTTCACCTTCGAGGTTGCCAATTGCCTTTTCCCAAATTGTGACCCCTTTTTCATATCTTTCTTTCATCTATTGAATGAAAGTTGCATGCCCTTCGACACTTTTAGCCAACCTCGCTCGTGCTTTTGCTAGATCAGACTCAGCTTTCTGTAGGTCATCTTCATAGTCACGTACCTTTTGAGTGAGGTTGTAAATGAGCTTTTCATCTTTCGTGCTTCGACTTGGGTTCTCGGCTTTAATTTTCAGCTGTCGAACCTGCGCTCTGAGGGCTTCATTTTATCGTACCAATCTTCTCCTTTCACCTTCGGTCTCTTGTGCCTGCAAATCATTGTTGAAGGTGATATTTCTCAGTTCTTCTCGTAGACCATAGATGATGGCCTTTTATTCCTTTTCCTTTTCCCCCCAAGCTAACCTCTCTAGAATTTTATCATCAAAGGCTTGAACATGAGGCCTTTTGGCGGGCCTTTCGAGCTCTGGTTCGTTGTTTACATAAGACATTTTCTCAAACCAAGCAGCATAATTTGGATCTACTTCACCCTTGGCGATGTCCGGTACCTGGGTACTATTTTTTAGATACTGGCATCTATTCCAATCCTGCTGAACTACAGCCTCGGGCAATGCAGCTTCTGGATGCAACTCTATGACCTGGGTGCTTAGATCTTCATCTTCAGGCACGACCTGATACCTTCCCAATTGCCTTAAGACCCTCTGCGGTGCATATGGCTGAATAGTCCTTACGCCCATTATCCTGAGGTATCCTTTGGTAGTAGTCATATAGATGGCTTCTGTCCTCGGGAGCCATCCTACAGTCCACTCAACCTGACATGCGTCAAGAGCTTTCAAATGAGAAACCCATGGTTCGAATCCTTCTGGTGCGTTGTAATTGTTTACCCTCTCCTCATAACTAATGATGATGTTATTTGGGCTCGAATTGTAACTCATGAATATGGGATTATGGCAAAGATGCTCGATCAACCACATTTGCAGAATGATGCTACAACCCTCAAAAAATTGAGCGCCTACTTTGCATAAAGTTAATGCGCGATAGATATCTGCTAACACCAACGGGGCAAGTGTATGATCTTCCTTGGTAATGATGATTTGTGCAATTCTAGCCATACGAATATCCACCGAACCGACGATGAATTTGCCAAAGGCCCTTGTTTTGTTTGTTGCTCAGACCCTTTTCATGCGTTTCAAAACCAGCAGAATGCCCGAACCTGAAGTATAAGAAATGGAAAGTACAACACCCATTGCTCACACGTTCCTTATTTGTCTGTTTACTAATATTCAAGAGGTCAAAGAACTTGTACACCGATGGAGCCCTTGGAAATATGAGTTGTTGCTTCCTCAAGTCCCGTCCGAATTCAATGTACCCGGCTATTTCCTCCAAAGTAGGGGTGATCTCGAAATTTGAGAAATGAAAGACATTGTGGACAGGATCCCAGAACGTTACCAAAGCTTTGACCAGATCTTCCCGTGGTTTGATTTCAAAGATGTCTATAAGAGCACCCAAGTACTTTTTCACCCATTTCTGATCATATTTGTCTAGATAATTCCACCAAATACGCAAGTGTAGCCAAGCCTGTTCCCTGACCACTTCTGGCGCTTCTTGGATGGTACTCATTGTTCCTGTGGAGAATTAAGGTTAAGGTTTGACTTGAGTTGACCCTTTTGTAAATAGTTTTTCGAAGAAGAAAAGAAAAAGAACAAATAAAAGAAGAAAAGAACCATAATCTCTTCCCCTGTATGCCAGCTTTGGCCAAATGGCTGTTTTTGCAAATGCGGCCCCTTCCCAATTTCACGCAAATTTTGAGGTCGGGGGAATTATTTTATGACCCCTCACAAACTTGCCCATTCTTTTATGAAAATAGCCTTTCGACAACTGAAAAATACTATGAGGCTACCTTGGCAAGAATGGTTCAAGACATTGCCGAAGCTGGATCGACTTATTTTGACCAAAATCAAGATTGCATTCATTCGACCACCGACTCTCTTTTCTTGTTTTTCTTTTTCTCTTATATTCAAAAATAAGGCCGAACCTGATGTAGGTTGCCTACGTATCCCACATCCGGTGAGAATCAGACCTTCGCAGTTTGGTCAGTTTTGACACATTTGAAAGATCATAGTGTTTGACTTTTTTTTAAAAAAAAAACCCTTTTTTTGAAAAATTTTTGGGCAGAGTTTCAGGACGTTTTTCAAATATCGGGATGTTTTAGAACCATGTTTAATTTCCTTCCCTATATCACTCTTGGTTTTCCTTTTTTTTGGCTTTATTTTCCCTAGCCGGTCAGCATGCAAGCCAAAACAAATAAATGTTCAGATAGCACATAGGATGCATCAGGATGGTCTGTTATTTCGGGCACACCTGTCCTAGATGGACCCAACCCCTATTTCGGGCACATGATGCAAACAAATGTTCCTACTAGGGATCCGGCATGGGGCTGTATTTTTCTAGGTTTAAATCCTGTGGTTTTGGTCTAGACTTGGGGTACCCGAGCGGACAACTGGGGTCGAGGAGGGGGCGACGTGCCGGGAGCACTGAAGTCTACCCAGTCTTGTCGCTTGCCCAGCCTCGTTCTATTTGGTATAATTTCTATAGTAAAAGTGGGCTACGCGAACGTATGCACCATTTTTAGAAGACTCAGATGGGTGGCGTAAGAAGACAGTTATATACAATTCCAACAATATCAAAGCAGTAAACAGATAGCAATTAGCATAAAGGTTCACAAAATACAGTATTATGAACAATAAATAAAGCCAAGTAAAAATCATGAAACAAGCTCGAATTCTTGAACCCTGAACCAGAGATTCTGGGTTTGATCCCCAGCAGAGTCGCCAGAGCTGTCACACCTCCTTTTTCCAATTAAAGGACAATCGAAACGGGATAGTTTGTTTATTAAAAATCAAATTCGCCACTTAAGAAATTTATGGTGTCCCAAGTCACCGGTTTAAATCCTGAGTCGAGAAAAAGATTGACTCTGTATTACAGTCCGCGAACCAGAAATCCGTGTAAGGAATTCTGTAAACCTGGGAGAAGGTGTTAGGCACTCCCGAGTTTCGTGGTTCTAGCACGGTCGCTTTGATCATACTTGGCTTGACTAAATTGTTTAATTACTGATTTAAGAACCTATGTGCATTTATCCTTTACCGCTTTTTAATTAAGAAAATTATCTCGAAACGGGTCACGTGCACGTGTACCCATTTTTTTGGTGTGTAAAAAATCATGTCACGCGAACGTGTCCACAATTAATAACACTTTATTATAAAGAAAATGGTTTGGCTAAAGTTGCGCCCGTCTAAAGCAAACTGCAAACATTTGTCATTTTTGTATGATAAATGGTAGACGACGCACCTCGGACTATATGAGCTAATTTAATTAATACCCTACGAAAATCCGTTTTTATTATTAAGAATGTTTGTTCGAAGTTGCGTGAACGCATACTCCGAATAGGTTTTTAGAATTGTAATCATGTCAAGCGAACGTGTACACAATCACAATTGTATTTTAAACGGCCCTAAGGTTTTCTCCACAAATATTTGTTATTTTACATCTACATTGTGAAATCAACACATGAGCCATTTGTTACTAAATGTCTAACTATGGCTTGTCTCAAATCTATTTGTCTGAATCCAGTTAATTAAGCACTAATGGAATTCAAACCCTTACTATCACATGAGTAACTTAATCCGAGCTCGTTCGACTACAAGGCTGTCACCAAAATGACACACATTCAATCAATAAGAGAGCCCAAATAAGACAGGCCCAGTTACTTAAGTGGCGTGTCCGTTAAGGATTAAAGAGGGGCAAATGGGCTCTAATCATGAGCCCACAAAAACTGTGAATACAAGCCATTCCCCTTTTGTCTCAACAGGGGTTCGAAATTCGAACCACAAGGCAAATCAAAATTTTATTTTACAACAAACTAACGCAAGGTCAATCAAGACCCGAGATCAGACCATCACATTCAAACAAGCCAGCCCTTCAGCTAATTCAAAAAAAGCAATTACGCGAGACCTTACACCTGATTAAACGTTTTCGATAACAAAGTACACCTCATGAGACTGCTAGGTAAGTGAATCTGAACTTGAATAATTGACTCATATTGAACATGTTTACCGATAATCAAGGTAGTTCTATATACATTTCCTAAAACTGAATACGAAACATTCTTCTTGATATATAAGTACATCAAGCCTGCCATGACAGTTCAAATAAATTACACAACAAAAGAAGCTTTCATACAGCATACATTACTCGATTTGCATGATTGATGATAAAGCACAACTACTGTTCCGACTAAACAAATTGTTTATCAAGCTTCTATGATGGTACAGGATCAGATTCAAGGATAGGAATTCAACATGCCCAAAACCAACATTTAGTTACGAGACATTTGATAGAAAATGGAGTCACCCACCAATTACAAACAAATTTTGCTCTCAGAGGGATACTATCAGCAACCAGCAGAATACCATGCACTATATGATTCCAAAATGAAGCAATTAAAACAAAATAAAGCTAGATCTATGAGCAAACAATGGTGACATTATGCTCAAATTTCCAGATTTTCATTTCATCTTTGAATCAAGCCTCACATTAGACAGAGCTCAGAGATCATGTACCTAGGAATAATGGGAAAGCAAGAAGGAGTAAAGATCAGTAGGCAGCAGCAACAGAACAAAATCCCAAACTAAGCAGCAGTAGTAAGCTCAAAAATGATCAATGAAACCAGCCTTAGACCCAACTTTAAACCAGCAGAAATAACCACTGACACCCAGCAATCAAAAACAAGAACAGCCAAAATTTGAACCAAACTTTTGGGAACTAACCAAGCTCAAACCATTTTAGCCCTCGATTATTTAGAGATCATTTCAGAAGTGATAGCCTCAAGAATTACAGAAAAACTTTCAATGGAACAATGATTTTGTTTTCTTTTTCAGTTGTTCTAATTTCTCTTATATTTCAGCCTTTTTGGTCTCTCTAAGGTGTAAAAAAAACTATCTTGAATGAGAAGAAAGCTTTCTTTTAAAGGCTGAGGATCTACTGTGTGCCTTCCAAGGCAAGACAGGCAGATTTTTTTTCCAAAATACCCTCATAGGGCATCTTTCAAAACTGATTTTTGGACAGTTGTCCATTTCCTTCAGATATTTTCAATTTACAACATGTTTTCCATAACCATTTTGGGCAGCTGTCCATTTATGAAGTTTCCCATCAGTTATTAAAGATTCTTTAAGTTGAAACAATCTCCAAAATTACCCCATAAAGCTCCCCATTATTCACTTACCCCCCCTTAAATTCTGAATGCTCACAATCACAATAACAGTAAACAAACGGGCTGACACTTTCAAACAAATTGAAATTCAAAACAACTATTGAAATTATGAGAAGCTAGATTGAATACCCTTCACACATAAACATGAATTCAGAAAGTGTTCTTGAAACAAGAATTAATGCGAACGATGAACTATACTTGACTCAGTTCCCAAAATTAATTCACAAATATGAAATGAAACCCAGCGGAAAGGAGAAAATCTCCTGAATTGAAACCAAATTAAACTCAAACCCTACGAAGCCATTTGTCATTAACAATTAAGCAAACAGGCTAACTAACGAACTTACAACCAGAACATAATGCATTTAAGCAAGAACAAAATTCTAAAGGATGAAAATTGGAAAAACAAATAACCAAGAAAACAAATAGAAGAGGTCAAAAGGAAACCAATCGATGCAAAGGAAATTATCCCAAACCTGCTTCGGCAAGAATTGCATGAACTCGAACAACCTTGGAGGAGACAGTGAACCTTTGACGGTCATTAATCGGTTGTCCTTAACAAAAGACAAATGATTAATGACGGTATCGGGTTCACTTGACCTTGCTAAGCCAGAAAGGAACCGAAGGAGAAACTTGGCTATCCGGCCTTCTGCTTTACCACTGACGGACCATTTTGAAACGAAACAAACACATATTTGAGGCAGGAAGGAGATGAGGGGTTGCATGGTGTGATTTTGGGTGGATCTAGGAAGTTTAGGATTTCCGGTGCTAACCTCAGATCTGAAATTAGAGGCGATGGAAGGGGATTTGAGAGGAACTATTTGGAGATTTGGGATAGGGAGGTAGAAAGGAGTTCATGGTGTTAATTCGGTGGCGATTGGACGCTGGCGTCGCCACCGGATAGTGAGGAATTCTGGGGCAACTACTAGGGTTTGGGGGTCACGGTTCTGAAGGTGGGGTGTTGGGACGATGAACTGAGGGGTGTGTGTGTGTTCGGACATATATATACTCCCCAGACTTTAGTTCTGAGCTGTTCGATCAAGCGGGGATCAACGACTCAGATTGACACTAGTCGAAACGGCGACGTTTCGCCTGAAGGGGAATCCGGACCGGGTAGAGGCGGGTTTGGGCTGGCTTGTACAGATCTTGGGACAATTGGGCTGAAGGGGGTTTAATTAAGTGGCCCAAATCCGAATTTCCCTTTGTTTTTTTTTTCTTTTCTCTTTTTCAATTTCCAAATTTCTTTTCTTTTCAAAATTAGAAATAAATCCTAAATTAATTGTTAAAACTAATACTATCCTATCAAATTAAACTAATTAAACTCTAAAAGTAATTACCATAACTAATTAAATACCAATTTAAAGAAAGCTAATCAAAATTCGAGAAGTTAAAATTAAAATGCAAAAACTAACCATTTTTTTTCCATTTTTATAAGACACTAAGTTACTAATTATTTCAAACATGCAAAAAATTAAATCCAAAATGCAAATGCAGCATATTTTGTACTTTTCATTAATTAACAAACGAAATGCACAGACAAAAATGCGAATAATTAACAGCAAATGCTACAACATCCACAAAATTGCAAATAATGAAACGAAATTACTTTGCTTTGAATTTATGGTAGTATTTCATGTAGGGCAAAAATCACGTGCTCACTGACACCACCACGTTCTGTGCATTTATTTGGAGAACTAAATGCTTTTATGCCAATTAGTGATATTTAATAGTCGGGTCTGGTGGGGGGGAAGGTCCTAACCCTTTTGTCTTGCAGAAATATGAGGCATGAAGTCCCCAGATTCGACATGGTCACCAACATCCACCCAAAATTGTTAAGCTGGTGGGAGGATATTCATTCCAATGATCAGACTCTTGTCCGAAAATACCTAGGCAATCTACTTTCTCTTCTGGAAGTCCGACCTAACAACAAGATCATAGAAGCTGCTACTCTGTTCTGGGATTGTGATAGGTGTGTGTTCCGCTTCAGGGATATTGAGATGACGCCCTTGCTGGAATAAATATGAGGATTAGCTGGTATACCATGGGAAACTCCGGGTTTGTTAATGCTAGAAAATCGCAAGGGTAGAGGTTTCCTCAAAATAATGGGTCTAAAGAAGAATCCCGACTTGACATGCTTGAAAGAGTCATATATTCCCTTTTATTATTTGTACGAGAGGTACGGTTACAACAAATCTTACCGTACTTATCCTGACGAGTTTGCCCTCACATCATTGTGGCATATTCACTGAAGGGTCTTTGTCTTCATGTTTTGTTTCCTGGGGATGATAGTGTTTCCAAATTAGAAAGCCAGAACCCACACTAGGCTAGCTATGGTAACCAAAACTCTAATGGAGGGAATTGGTGGGCAACCATTTAGCATTGTTCTCATGATTATTGCGGAGATATACCGAGCCTTTTAGTAAGTGTCAACAAGGATCCGAACGCTTCGAGGGATGCAATTTGCTACTTCAGCTTTGGCTCATGGAGCATCTCTAATGGGATGAATACTGACAGGAAATTCAGCAAAGAGACTGGGATGATCATATCGCTTTCCATCATCCGAAACGAATGAACTACATGCCCAACATGTTCGCCCAGCCAGAAGATGCCAAGGGATGGTTAGAGCTGTTTGAAAATCTAATTCAGGATCAAGTACAATAGATGTTCGAGTGGCTCCCTACTGAGGAGTTCATTGTTTGATCTAGGGATGCGCTGTTTCTGATATTAATCGGTTTGAGAGGAACCTACCCTTATGTCCCTCTTCGAGTTATGAGACAGGCTGGTAGGAAGCAGGTTATACCAAGGGTAGACAAGATGAGTCACTTCCAGGCTGACTTCCAAGCTGAAGACAGTCCTTATAAGTGCCAAGCTCAGCATATGTGGCATTGCAAGATCATCATGGGAAGAGATACTATCAAACCAGACAGATACCATGCTGGTTGTAATCCATACTATTAAGGCTGGTTGGAATCTAATCCCGATGGTCTAGGCCAGCCAGAGTTTGCTCGAGGTCACAGGATCATAGATGAAAGGGCCGAGGCATAGGTCAAATACAACCAACTGCGCAAAAGAATTCGTGAGTACGAAAGTGAACACCGCGAAATACAAGAGTCCAACCAGAAACTAATTGAGGAATGGAAGGACATGGCTGTCAGTGCCAACAAGCGTCTGGGATACTTGGAGCGAGGCATAGTGGAACTAGAAAGGAAGTTCCTCAAAAGGATCGAGGATTGCCAAAATGCTGAGGGAAATGAGGGCGGACATCTAGCCAGAGCCTACCTATTGCTAGGACTTTGCGAGCTGGGAAAGCTATTCGATGGAGCCAAAGATGCCGAGTCTGGAGAAGGTCCTTCCGGGACCAAATAGATAGGAGTTTTTCTTTTACTTGAAGAAATGTAATAAGGCCAACGACCACTAGTGATATTTTTTTTCCTTCTATTTAGGGTAGATTTGGGATTCGTCTACTTTTTATCAATAAAATGAGGCATTTAGCATTCTAAGTTCTCCAAATCAACTTGTCGCTAGGCTTACCTCGGGCACAAAGAGGCTCCCAAATAGGACACGATTTACATTCTTACACTATGTGTTTAAATATCACAACATTTTCTTATAATCCTCACTGACTTGTTACCTTTTTGTTTTTACTTTTTGTTTATTTATTCCCCTCCCCAAAGGTTAGTTCGTGCACTCTGGAAACATCATCTTATTTAACGAGATCTAGGGACCCTCCACCCACTCCTCCTCTTAGTCCTATCAGAAACAAGGACAAAGGGAAGATGGAAGATTTCAACAACACCAGAAAGGAGAACTCAACTGAACGGGTCGAGGTCACTTATGGTACTCAAGTTTCCAAGGAAAGTGCATCCCAGGTTGAACAAAAGTTGCTGAAATTCCAAGAAGAACTTGATCAGGTTTGGAATCTGGCAAATCTATCATTTTCCTCACCACTCCCGACATTAATTTCCCAAATGCACAGAACCCTACACCTCCACAAAATATCCCAAAGCCACGAAACCATCCCGCTTCTCACCACCACTGCAACACTTGCCACACCTCCAACAATACTCCACTACTCATCCCAGAACATTTGAACTCCACAAATGACCACTTTCACACCCATCATAACACCTCCATCTACGTGGATACCGTGCCAGACTCCACCTAACCTATCTCAAGCACACCCGAGTCTGATGATAAAGACTCACTCATCAGGAATCTGGTTGACGAACTTAGAAATTGACTAGCAGGATCCAGGGCGTCGAAAGAAGTAAGGGGATTGAAGGGTTGAACTATGAAGATCTCTGCATACAGCCCGATGTTGAATTGCCCGAGGGGTACAAACCTCTGAAGTTCGAAATGTTTGATGGTGCAGGAGATCCAAGGGTCCATCAAAAAACGTACTGTGACAAGCTGGTTGGAGTAGGGAAAGACGAGAGAATCCACATGAAGTTATTCATGAGAAGCTTGAAAGGAGATGCTTTGTCTTGGTACATCAGCTAGGATCTAAAGAAATGGTCAAACTAGGTAAGCATGGCGTCCTACTTTATGGACAGGTTCAGGTTAAACACGGAGAATGCGCCGGATGTGTTCTACATTCAGAATCTAAAGAAGAAGCCTACAAAAACGTTTCGCGAGTATGCTACTCGCTAGAGGTCCGAAGCTGCTAAGGTCAGACCTGCCTTAGAAGAGGAACAGATGAACAAATTCTTTGTTTGGGATCAGGACCCGCAGTATTATGAAAGGCTGATGATGATTGAGAGCCACAAATTTTCCGACATTATCAAGCTGGGAGAAACGATCGAAGAAGGCATCAAAAGTGGTTTGGTTACAAACTTTAAAGCCTTGCAAGCTACCAATAAGGCTTTACAGTCTGGTGGTACGTTCAAGAAAAGGGACGTAGGTGCCATAATGGTGGCACAGAGAACCAAATCCCCTATCAAATACCAAACCTATCCAATGCCTCCACTCACATATCAGCCTACTCCGAACTACCAGGCACCCTCACCCTCTTACCAAACTCCACCACCCACTTATCAATCACCTCCACCTCCCACATATCAACCTACCTCACCAAGATATTCCCAACCTGCACATGTCTACCAAGCCTACAATGCTCAACCATCCCACCATCAATCACCTCCTACACGCCAAAACTTCCCTAGATCTCGACAAAATTTTGACCGCAGACTTCCTAAACACTATACAGTAATTGTCGAACCCATTGACTAGTTGTACGAGAGGCTCAAAGCTGTTGGTTATGTCACCCTTATCCCTGCTATAACCCCCAAGAATCCTTCTCAGTGGGTTAATCCAACCAAATCTTGTGCATACCATTCCAGCATGAAAGGACACACCATCGACGAATGTCGCTCCCTGAAAGACAAGATCCAGGCTCTAATTGACAACAAAATTATTGTGGCAAAGGAACCTGCTCCAAATGTCCGCATTAACCATGTTCCAAACCATGAGGGTAGAGACATTCACATGATTGAAATAGACTATGATTGGCATCCCAAGGGATCGATCGGTTTGATCATAGAAGGCAACAATCCAAAGGAGCCAATAGTCACCCTTAATCCGATTGTAGTCCAGATTCAGCCTTATGGGGACACCGAGGTAAATATGTCCATGCCACTTGAGTTTGAAGCACCATCCTCTGCAAAGACGCCAACACCTATTAAGGTCGAATTTATTTCACCAACAAATGCAGCTACACCATTCGAAGTTGCAATTTTACCACTCAAGGAACATGCTCTGTTCGGGGTGAAGATAGCCACGCCGATCCCAGTAGAAATGTCAGTCGTGACGCCATACCACACAAAGGCTATACCATGGGACTATACAGCTGAGGCAAAGAGGAATGACAAGGTTAGGTTCGAGGAAACTATTGCCGCACAGGGTATGACAAGAACTATTAGGGTCTATACTCCGGAACACCTAGCTGAGTCAAGCAAGTAGGCCTCCATTCGCTCGCCCATTATTGAGACGGGTCCAGACGATCTTTGGAGAAAGATACAAGCCAAGGATACTCGGTCATCGACCAGCTAAACAAAACACCGGCGCAAATCTCCATACTTGCTTTGCTACAAAATTCTAAGGCACACAAGGATGCTCTATTCTAAGTGAGGCATATATACCAAGCAACATCACCGGAGGAGAGATGGAAAACATAGTAAGGTAGGTATTGGAAAGTCACAAGATCACGTTTCATGAAGATGAGTTGCCACCACAAGGGTTGAGTCATAACAAGGCGTTGCACATCACCGTGCAATGCGAAGATTATTTTATCACCAGAATCCCGATTGATGGAGGGTCCACCCTTAACATTTGTCCATTGGTAACTCTCAGGACATTGGGAAAGAGGCTGCATGAGATCAAGGACGGGTCCATCAACGTCAAAGCTTTCGACGGTTCCTAAAGGTCCACCATTGGCGAAATCAGCCTTTGTTTGCAAATGGGTCCTACTTGGTTCAATGTTGATTTTCAAGTAATAGACGTTCCGACATATTAAAATTTATTGTTGGGACAATCGTGGATTTATGCCGCTGGGGCCGTAGCGTCAACACTACATCAGGCGGTGAAATTTGAGTGGAACCACCAAGAAGTGATCATTTACGGTGACGGTAGCAATCCCATATACAGTTTCCAGACCATCCCAGCAATCGAAGGCAGAAGAAAGATAGGCAGGGAGACCTATCACCACATCAAGCGAGCCAACGCCGTCGATAAGGACAAATGGTGGGACAATAAAATTGAAAGCATTGAACTAGAGCGGATACGAACCTGTCAAGGGACTTGGCAAAAACCTCCAAGGAATCTCTAAGCCTATCAAACTAAAGAATCATGGCACCACCTTCGGTATGGGATATGAGTACACTTGGGAGGAATTCAACAACTGGTCGCCACCATGGCGCGGTCCTAACTATCCGCTGGAGCAACCAATACCACATTTGGAGCAGACTTCCCAGCTACCCGATGTTATCTATGGGTCAGAAGAAGAGGAAGCACTTGCAACAGTAAGGAATTTGTACCTGGAAGACAATGATATGGATTGTTGTATTGTTTTCGAGGCGGAGGGGAAGGAAGGCCCTTCCATACAGGCATTGAGCAGAGGAGAATGCCTCAATAACTAGACCATCAGAACCACTAGAGCCTGGAAAGACTCGTGGTAGCAAGGCTAAACAAGCATCATGCACTATCTTTAATTTTTACTAGTTGACTTTCTTTTCGCATTTCAAAATTTCACAATAAAATCTTCAATGTTCAAAACAGTTATGGAATTTTTCAAAGCATTTCGATTTTCCCTATAAATCTTACTCTTATTATTCTCTCTCATTACTTTGCTTATACAGCATTACTATCACTTATCTTGATGAACCAATGACTGTGACATGCAACGAGACAACGCAACAAACGGACACAGATTCAAAGGAATATGAAATACCCAAAGATATTGTCAAGGAAGTTGAGAATTTTTAGAACAGACCTATGTCCAACCTGGACGAGACCGAGATTGTTAACCTGGGAGATGAAGAGAACGTCAAAGAAATGAGAATCAGTGTCCACTTATCGCCATCAGAAAAGAAGGAATACACAAAATTTCTAAGGGAATATGAAGACATATTCGCTTGGTCGTATGATGAAATGACTGGTCTGAGTACATCTATTGTGGCACACAAACTGCCAAGTGATCCAACATGTCCGCTAGTAAAGCAAAAACTCAGAAATTTCAAGCCTGATATGAGCTTGAAAATTAAAGAAGAAGTCACTAAGCAGCTCAAAGCCAAGGTTCTCAGGGTAGTAGAATATCCGACGTGGTTAGCCAACATCGTGCCGGTACCAAAGAAGGACGGGAAGGTCAGAGTTTGTGTCGACTACCGGGATCTTAACCGGGCCAGTCCAAAAGACAACTTCCCCTTGCCAAACATACACATCATGATCGACAATTACGCCAGGCATGAGTTGCAGTCATTTGTAGATTGTTTTGCGGGGTATCATCACTTATGGATGGATGAATAAGATGCTGAGAAAAGGGCTTTCATTATACCATAGGAGATGTACTGTTACAAGATGATTCCGTTTGGATTAAAAATGCTGGGACCACCTATATGAGGGCCATGGCCACCATTTTCCACGATATGATACACAAGGAGATCGAAGTATATGTAGACGATGTTATCATCAAGTCAAAGAAAGTCACTGATCACATGGAAGATTTGAGGAAGTTCCTCAATAGACTAAGAAGATACAACCTAAAACTAAATCCCGCAAAATGTGCATTTGGTGTTCTTGCCGGAAAAATACTTGTGTTCATTGTAAGTTGCAAAGGAATAGAACTGGATCCATCAAAGGTCAAAGCTATTCAAGAGTTTCCACCGCCAAAGAACAAGAAGGACATGATGAGTTTCTTGGGGAGACTTAACTATATCAGCCGGTTCATAGCACAATCTATAGTTATCTCTGAGCCAATATTTAAGATGTTGAAGAAGGAGGCCGCTACCAAATGGACTGATGACTGCCAAAAGTCTTCGACAGAATCAAGGAGTACCTGTCAACACCACCAGTCTTGGTCCCGCCCGAGCCAGGTAGACCTCTATTACTCTACCTCGTAGTATTGGATGGAGCATTCAGTTGTGTTCAGTTGTGTTCAGTAAGAAGTTCACCCCGTACGAGGCCCGGTATTCTCTGTTAAAGCACACCTGTTGTGCTTTAACTTGGGTAACTCAGAAGTTGAGGTACTACTTCTATGCCTATACTACATATCTCATATCAAGGATGGATCCTTTGAAGTACATCTTCCAGAAGCCCATGCCCACTGGAAAGCTAGCCAAGTGGAAAATCTTGTTGAGTGAATTTGACATTGTCTACGTAACTCAGAAGGCAATCAAGGGACAGCCACTAGCATATCACCTTGCTGAAAACCCCGTGGATGAAGAATATGAACCCCTAAAAATGTATTTTCCTGACGAAGAGGTATCATTCATAGGAGAAGATATTGCAGAATCCTATGTTGGTTGGAGAATGTTTTTTGATGGAGCAGCAAACTTCAAAGGAGTTGGCATAGTAGCAGTCCTCGTATCGAAAACCGGTCAGCATTATCCGGTGTCTGCCAAACTCAGATTCCCGTGCACCAACAATATGACTGAGTATGAAGACTGCATCTTAGGCCTGAAAATGGCCATCAACATGAACATTCAAGAGTTGCTAGTAATGGGGTATTCAGACTTGCTTATACATCAGTTCCAAGAAGAATGGGCGACCAAGAACTCCAAGATACTCCCTTATCTGCATCATGTACAAGAATTGAGAAAGAGGTTCACAAAGACAGCGATGCGTTGGCCACCCTTCATCCATGATACAACATCCAGACAAGAACTTCATTGATCCCATTCTGGTAAAGATCTATGATCATCCAGCTTATTGTGCTCATGTCGAAGAAGAAGTAGATGGAAAGCCTTGGTTTCATGATATCAAGGAATATTTGGCAAAAATGAGAATACCCAGAACTTGCGAACGCTACTCAAAAGTGCACACTTCGAAGGTTGTCCAACAATTTCTTTCACAGCAGAGGAATCCTATATAGGTGGACTCATGATTTGGGATTACTAAGGTGTGTCGACGCGAAGAAAGCATTTAAACTACTAGAAGAAATCCATGCGGGGACCTGCAAACCACATATGAACGGATTTTTCTTAGCAAAGAAGATACTTAGTGCTGGTTACTTTTGGATGACTATGGAGATGGACTGCATCCAGTATGTCTGGAAATGCCACCACTGTCAGATACATGCAGACATGATAAAGCTACCTCTAAGCCAGCTTACTACAACAAGCTCACCGTGGTCGTTCACTGCCTGGGGAATGGATGTAATTTGACCAATCGAGCATGCCTCCTCCAACGGGAAAAGGTTTATCCTAGTAGCAATTGACTATTTCACCAAATGGGTCGAAGCAGCATCTTACAAAGTAGTGACTAAGAAAGTCGTGGCAGACTTCATCCGCAAACGTATCATTTGTCAGTTCGGGATTTTGGAATCAATCATCACTGATAATGGTTCTAATCTCAACAGTGACCTGATGAAAGCCATGTGTGAAACCTTCAAGATCAAACACAAGAATTTTACAGCCTACAGACCTCAGATGAACAGAGCAGTAGAAGCCGCCAATAAGAATATCAAGAATATACTAAGGAAAATGATAGAGAAGCATAAGCAGTGGCACGAGAAGCTATCATTTGCTTTATTGGGATACCGCACCACAGTCCGCACATCAACCGGGGCAACCCCCTATATACTGGTTTATGGTACAAAAGCCGTCATTCCCGCCGAGATGGAAATTCCCTCATTAAGAATCATACATGAAGCAAAGCTAGACGATGCAGAATGGGTAAAGAATCGTTATGAGCAGCTAGCTCTTATAGATGGAAAGAGAATGAATGCAGTTTGCCATGGTCAGTTTTATCAGAACAGGATGTCCAGAGCCTTCAACAAAAGAGTCAAGCCAAGACAATTCACACCGGGGCAGTTGGTGTTAAAGAAAATTTTCCCGCATCAAGATGAAGCCAAAAGAAAATTCTATCCCAACTAGCAGGGTCCATACATGGTTCACCGGGTTCTAACAGGAGGAGCCCTCATACTTGCGGAAATGGACGGAAAATTCTGGACAAAGCCGATCAATTTTGATGCAGTAAAGTGCTACTATATGTAATCTTTATGCTTTCCTTTGTGATGTAATTTGAACTACGCCTGACCTAATTCCTGTTTAAGAGGGGATACGTAGGCAGCCGTGTAGGTTCGGTCACAATTTATCAAAACTTTCATTTCCCCCCTCAATTGGAAACTGGGGTAGAATTTTGAGGAGGACCCTCAAAATTCCGAAGTTAATTTCAGCCAATCATCACTAGTAGCAGTCAGAAGCAGCAACCCATAAACTAGGGCAGAATTTTGAGGAGGACCCTCAAAATTCTGTAATAAGGAAGGTTGCAATGTCTTGGACCACGTCACAGTCGTCGGTTCATCTAAAAGTTGTTCTTGATTATACACTTATGTCATATTTTTTACAAAATCATGCATGTTTATTTCTAAAATCTCTTTGTTTAGAAACGCTACCCCAATGATATGTACAGTATCACTAAATCCAAGCCGAGCAAGTCAACCAGAGCCAACGAGGATACGAACTAACCTCCCCCTTTTACAAAACTCACGATTTTTCGTTGGATGCAGGCACTTGAGTTGCAAAATCATCAAATATACTATACACTCACGAGACTCACATTGCTTAGAAATATGACTCTCAAAACTGTTGCACTTACTCACAACTACTATCTGCACGCAGTGTCCCCAGCAGATATAGTATCCCCAGCAGTCGTAATATCGCAATCCGCTATCAGCTAAGAAAATTCTATTATTATTTGCCTTTACTTCCTGCATAAGGCTACCATTGTGCCTTCCGAGACTAAGCTCTGTCTCCATCTGCATTTCTCCATTGAATAAGGCTACCATTCTGCCTTCCGAGACTAAGCCCTGTCTCTATCTGCATTTATGCATTGCCTAAGGTTACCATTCTGCTTTCCGAGGTTGAGCTCTACCTCCATCTGCATTTCTGCATTACATAAGGCTACTATTCTACCTTCTAAGGTTAAGCTCTACCTCGATCTGCATTTCTGTATTGCATACTATTCTGCCTTCTGAGGTTAATCTCTACCTCCATCTGCATGGCCGAAAGATCGCCACCTCCACATTTACATGGCTGAAATATCTCCACCTTATTTACATTTACATTGGCTGAAAGATCGCCACCTTATTTACATTTGCACTGGCTGAAAGATCGCCACCTTATTTACATTTGCATTGGCTGAAAGATCGCCACCTCTACATTTGCATGGCTGAAAGATCGCCACCTTATTTACATTTGTATTGGCTGAAAGATTGCCACCTCTACATTTGCATGGCTGAAAGATCTCCACCTTATTTACATTTTCGTTGGCTGAAATATTTCCACCTTATTTATGTTTGCATTGGCTGAAAGATCGCCACCTTATTTACATTTGCATTTGCTGAAAGATCGCCATCTTATTTATGTTTGCATGGCTGAAAGATCGTCACCTCTACATTTGCATTGCTGAAAGATCGCCACCTCTACATTTGCATCTCATGGGCTGAAAGATCGCCACCTGTTGCATTTCATGGGCTGAAAGATCGCCAAATTTTCCAAAGGCGTCATTGTTCGGAGGTACAATTTTCATAGCCCAAGAAAACCACGCCATGGATTGAGGAACCCCCCTCCCCCCTCATTTTCCTTTTTAATCTCTTGCATATCATTATTTAAAGGCATCATGGTTCGAAGGAATCATTCTAATAGCCTGAGAGCATCATTTCATGGCCTACGAATCCTTTATTATACGCTTCATGGCCCATGACACCATTGTCTGAGGACGTCATCCTAACCGTTCGAGGACAAACATTCATGGTCCGACAGGAATTTGTAT
Organism: Nicotiana tabacum; assembly: GCF_000715075.1. NCBI lineage: Eukaryota > Viridiplantae > Streptophyta > Magnoliopsida > Solanales > Solanaceae > Nicotiana > Nicotiana tabacum. The sequence goes on along the minus strand of NC_134086.1, from coordinate 92,193,259 downwards.
CATGTTTAATTTTACGCACAATATATGCTTGAATTGTTTATTTGCATGTAAATCAGCGAGCAACGACCATCTCAGCAGGAGCGATCCCACTCCAGTTCCCACATCCCTATCAGATTTCAGCCATCCACCCCAACCTGAATATTGCGTCTGTTCTTGAAAGTCTCCATCAGGCCTACTCCGCCGACGAATCCTGAACTATATATGCCATGATTCCTGTAAAATCAGGGATATGCAGGCAGATCAAAAATCAGAGTATGGCCTAAGTCTCCTCAAACCCTTTCGTTCGGTCAAAATTGGCCATCATATCTTACCTGACAACTCTTTCATCCTTCCCGGATAAAGAGGGGCAGCTGTTGATACCCTAATTTTTCCCTGTATATTTTTAATATGCAAAATACTTTCAAAATAGCATGAATATGCATGTCCCAATGTTTTAATATTTTTTCTCTTAATTTTAAGGATTTTTAAATCAATTTATTGCCTTATTTTAGCAAGAAAAACCCAATAATTGTTCCCAAAATTATCATTTTGGTGATTCATCTATTGGATTCTCATATTTGGATTAAATCTAGCTAACATAATTTTTGCATATTTTTTATAAATTTATTTAGTATTTTTAAAGCTAAATTGCACGTAATTACGATATTAGCATTTTTTAAGATTTATTGGTGTTTATATTTATAAAAATAGCTTCAGTATTTTTAATTGGATAATTATGTATTATTAATCATTTTATTGCTTTTAATTTATTTCTATAAATCATTTTACTATTTTTTTAAAAATAAATAAGGGAAAAATAGTTATTTAAATGATAGTCCATTTGTATTTCAATTTTGGCCAGATTTGAACCCCTATTTAAATCCAATCTCAAGCCCAATTACCCAGTCCAAATCCTAATTCTACCCGACCCACAACCCGTTTGAATAACCCGCCCGGATCCCCATTTAATCCAGGTCGTTGATCAAAATGATTAACGACCACCATTTACCCTTCCTAAATTAAACCAAATGACCCCCCCAAACCCCTCTCATTTCCCTCACTCAACCGACTTTCTCTCTCTATCTCTCTATATCTGATTCTCTCTAGAACCTTCCCCTTCCCCCTCCTCTTCGATGAGTCTCATCCATCTTCTCCGGCCATCTCCTAGACTGAATCTATAGTGGTCTCACCACCTACCAACCTTCCATGGTGCATACACGCTCGTTTGCTGAGGTTTCATGGCTTGACCACGAAGAAGCTTCGTCCATTCCTCGTTGATTCAAGTTTTATGGCCATCTCCGGCCTTGCTCCGACAAGCTATATCTGTTTCGAGCCTGGCTTTGATTCCTCCTTCTTTGATCCAGGCCTTTCTTACCGTTTGGGTTCCTCTAAAACCCTAGCTTTTGAGGTTTTTCTGATCTCTTTAGATCTGTTCCAGATCCATGTTTTCCCTATGTTTTTAAATGATTTCTTGATATTTGTTTCAAAGCTATGTTTTTAAAACCCCTTATTTTTTTCCGACCTAGGGTTTTTGAGTTGTTTAGAGGCTTCTCTGATTTTCTTTTTCTTTTGTATGTTTTTTACTACGTTTCTTCTATTGTGTTCTATGTCAGTTTCTTATTAAGTTGCTTCCACTGTGTTCTTAATTAGTTTCTTCTACCATGTTCTTTATATGTTTCTCCTACTATGTTCTGATTAGTCTTCTTCTGCTATGTTTCTTATTAGCTTTTTCTACTATGTTTCTTTGAGCTCTTCTACTGTGATTCACATGTTACTCTTTTACTATGTTTCTCATGAGTTTCCGTTACTGAAAAAGCATGCCGAAGGCCCCAGTTCCCTTCTGAGATCTTTGCACTTGTTTTCGACTAGTATCTTCTTCTTCATTACTTATCCTCTCATCTCGACACTCGATTGATGGTAAAACCCTAGAATTTGGGGTTCATCCGAGTTTGAGAACATTGGCTATTTAATATATTTGTTCTTCATCTTTAAAACCGTCTAATTTCAGAAACCCTAACTATTTCGAGTTTTTGAATTTGTTTCTCAACTATGTCTCGAAATCTTTATTTCAACCTCTGTCTCTTTAAGCAATTCTGATTTTCCACTAAACTCTTCTAAGGTCTTTTACAGTGAACCTTTTGTATGCTATTTGATGCTACTTCTATTCTACATTGCTAACCTATGTGACTATCATGCTCCTGTAGTCTACTATCTGCTGATTTTGCAATGACACGTCCTTTTCTTTCAGCTTAGCATGTTTGTATGCTCTTTATATGTACTGAACTTCCCTCTAAAATGGCTTTCAAATTTGTGATTAGTTCAGACTTCCCTCTGTATAGGTTTGATTGATTTCTTTCCTTATTTGTTGATTTCCCTGTGACTCAACTTAAGTTAAAACTTTTCTCAGCTTTTTTGACTTAGTTCATTCATGGACCAGTGATTACAAAATCTCTGATCCTTGATTTACTGGATACTAATTGTTTTTTCTTACCTTATTTATGTAACCGTGTATTTCAAAATTCTGCCCTTAAGTAACTTCTTATGTATTTACCCCTAATTGCATGCTTTGCACAAGATGTTTATTTGATTTCTTCCCTTAAATAGTTTTCCCGTTTGAATATGAGTTCCTTAATTAAGGGAAATCTTGTATTGATTGATTTTTTTAATTGATACCCCAGTCCCTTAATTGTTTTCTTACCCTATTTCTGCCTATTTTTCACACTATAAATACACTACTCTTTCATTAGCACAAGGAATCCATCCCTCACTCATAGTTTTCTTCTAAAACTACACTTACACACAAATAGTATTCTCTCTTATTTGCTTGTATCGTGGCCTGTTTACAAGACCTACTGCTTTTCTTTATTTGTTTCTTTGAAACTGGTATGTTTTTATTTAAGCTTTAGCACCACGACAATGTGTTTATTTACTACTTTTGTATCCATGCCTACTTACTGTTTCTGTATAGCTCAACACTTAAATTAGCATGCTGGTTTCTTTATGGCTATTTCTATTATGAATCCCAAACCCCTGCCCCATATGTGTTTGAGTTGTGGCTTAAGGCATGGCAATATGAAAATTATTGTCCATAAATTAAGCTTGATCCCTTGGGATCCTAACCTCTAATAGTGTATTCTAATAGGCTTATGAGTGTGCTAGCATTCACCATTGCTGGGTATGCCCACAGCATGCCCTTGGCTCTTTACACCTCCCCGTTCCCCTATACCCTTATATGTATTTATTTGTAATTGTTTCACTTCCCCTTTCCCTCTCTCAGAATTCTTTTCTGCACTTGCACTCCCTCTTAGTCTTTAAGTTTTGCCTCCCTCTTGTGAGCCTTGCCTTGGGACCTTGAGTTCCCTTTGAACTTGGACACTTGAGAGCTGGCCCTTCCACACTGCATTTGTCATAATCTAATAATACATTTGGGTGTGAGCATTACCCGGAGTCCTTTTGAGGCTCTTAGGGAACTTTGACACACTCGAATGGGAGAAAGGCTTTGGATCCTGATCTTATAGAGTTGGTTTACCTCATATTTCAGACATGAAGTCTGAATCAGGCTCTCCTTTGGTTGTACTTTTATTTTTTCTGATGTATTTTACTTTATTCTGGGCTGTAATAATTTTGTAATAAACATTTGGGGCTGGTTAGTCAAAGAGCGGGTAGCTATGTATGCAAAGGGTAGATGTCATGCCTATAGGTATTTCTGAATTATGCACTCTCACGTAGATGTCATGCCTATAGGTATTTCTGAATTTCGTATTCTCACATAGATACCACGTCTATATGTTTTCGAATTCTACACATTCAAATGCATATAGAAATCATGTCTATAGGGAATTCTGAATGTCCATTTTTCATATAGAAATCATGATCATAGGTCTGCTACTCTCGTCTAGAAATCATGCCTATAAGTTAATCTACATTCTGCATATGTATATAGAAAATATGCCTATAGGTCTTTCTGAATCCTGTATATCCATTTTCTCATATAGAAATCATGTTCATAGGTCTTAAACAAATTTTTGCACCTAGATACCATGCTCATAGGACTTAAACATTCAATTGAACTTGGGCATCATGTGTTAAATAGAATTCAACATCTAGATATCATGTTCATAGGTTTAGAACGAGTCTTCTATATTTTATACAATGTCTTCAAGGTTTTAAAATCAGTAACGCCTAGAAAGCATGTATATAGGAGTTTCTAATTGAATCTGATTTGCCTCACTTAATGTTAGATATATAGTTAGTAATAATGAGTATCATCAGTTTCAGAGCCTATAACTTTCGTTAAAGTGCGCTTTCTCTGACTTCCCCTTTTTTCCAGCATGCACTCAGTTTATTTTTAGACCTTATTATTTCATGGCTTTCCCGAATTCAATAGATACCATGCCTATAGGATCCTTGTCCGACACTTAAGCAAGCCTTAAGATAAAAGTTATAAACTGAATCTATGTTATTAACTACAACTAGCAGGCAGGCCTGACTCGAGCTTCTTATCTGAATTATGTAATAAATTAGTCTACCTCAACCTTTAAGTTCTTTCTCACACCATAAACAGTATGTGAAAGTCATGATAATTATGTGCTTTCTTTGTTCAAGGGGGTATATCTGAACCTTTTACTTGTTATGTGCTTTCCCCAACTTACTATACATGTTTTTGTATGTCGCCTTAGAATTTTACCTTTAAAACTACAAATAAGCCTAATATCCCCCCCTTAGAATTAGTAGTCCTAAATGCTTCCGGACTGATAGGATTGGGACGGGTAATAGCATGTAATAAGTAATCGAGACCATTTAGCGCTTTAATACCTCAACGGGGTGGGAAAGGGTAGATATAGATATGATGACCACACGATAACGTCGCGTGTAGCCCCTCACTGAGGAGTGATTACCAGATGTTGTGTCGGGTGATCCATATTATTAATAAACCTAGGACCCCCCTTTTCCCTTTTGTTTCTCTGTTTCTTCTAAAGATTTCAAACTATTTCTTTTAAGAAAATCGGCTTCCTTTTAATTCTTTCCAATTTTGTTTGAAGCCATTATGTGTAAATCCCCTCTTATTTGAAGTTTTATTTGCCTAAATGTTATTTGCACCTAAATTCACAACAATAGTCTGGCCAGGAACCACACTAGTGGATTCTTAGGGGTGCCTAACACCTTCCCCTTGGAATAATTTCAAGCCCTTACCCAATCTCTGGTTACTCAAATCAAACCTTCTTGTTGTCCTAATGCACCTTAATCATTAGGTGACGACTCTTCAAATACAAACCCAAATTCCCAAAAGGTAATGAGTTGTCCTCCCAAATGTCATAACCCCGATTTCGCGAGAAAAAGGGGGCGCGACACCTTGAAAGATGCAGATTGGATTACAGCCATGCAAGACGAGCTACATCAGTTTGAGAGAAACAATCTGTGGCACCTGGTACTTAGACCCCCAGATCGAACCATTATAGGAACTAGGTGGGTATTCAGAAACAAGCTCGATGAATATGGAATTATTCACCTTGCTCCAAATGGATGTCAAGAGTGCATTTTTGAATGGAGTCCTTAAGGAATAAGTCTATGTGAAGCAACCCCCAGGGTTTGAATGTCATGATCACCCTGAATATGTGTTTAAACTGGACAAAGCTCTATACGGTCGAAAGCAGGCTCCTCGAGCTTGGTATGAAAGGTTGTCAAAGTTTCTCTTGGAAAATGGCTTTATAAGAAGGAAAATTGACAACACTCTTTTATTAAAGAAATGAGGAAGGAACCTGCTTATTATTCAGGTCTATGTTGATGATATCATTTTTGGAGCAACAGTTGATTCTCTGTGTAAAGAATTTGCAAAATTCATGGGAAGTTAATTTGAAATGAGCATGATGGGGGAACTGAACTTGTTGTCGGGTCTTCAAGTAAAACAGTCCCCAAAGGGTATATCCATTTGTCATCAAAAATACATCAGGGAGCTCTTGAAGAGGTTTGACATGGAAGCATCTAAGGTGATAGACCTGTGAATCAAACCATGTATAGAGGCATTATTGGTTCTCTCATCTATCTCACTGCTAGCAGACCTGATATTATTTTTAGTGTGGGGCTGTGTGCAAGGTTTCAATCAAATCCCAAGTAATATCACTTGAAGGTTGCCAAAACAATACTAAGATATCTCAAAGGATAATAGGACCTGGTGTTATATTATAAGTCAGGTGACAGTTTTAATCTGATTGGGTATGATGATGCAGATTATGCAGGTTATCTTGTTGATCGGAAAAGCACTTCTAGAATGACTCACTTCTTAGGTTCATGTATTATCTCTTAAGGCACAAGGAAGCAAAATTCAGTGGCTCTTTCAACAGCTGAAGCTGAATATGTAGCTGCAACGTCCTGCTATGCTCAGCTCTTATGGACCAAGCAGCAACTGGAGGACTTTGGGATACTCACTGAGAGTGTTCCCCTTCTATGTGACAACACCAGTGCACTCAACATAGCCAAGAATCCAGTTCAACAAAAAAGGACAAAACATATTGATGTGAGGCATCATTTTTTGAAGGACAATGTGGAGAAAGGGCTGATATGTATGAAGTTCTGCAGCACAGAAGATCAAATTGCAGACATTTTCACCAAGGCGCTAAGTAAGGAATAGTATGAAAGAAATAGAGTAAATCTGGGGCTTTTAAATCCAAATTGAGAACCTATTTACTCTTTATCTGGCTTTTACCTTCAAGAAATAACTGGCTAAAAGTATTTTCTGGCCATGTCTAACTCACTTCAATACCATTGCAGGTAAACACGCATGATGAGTATAGAAGCTGTAGATGCAGTGCATGAATGATAAAAGAGGATTGATTCTTTCAAATAAAAAGGTTAAGAACTTGGTTCTTGTACCAAAGGTTAGTAGTTCTGTGCATCCTTTAATACACATCTTAAAAAGGGTACAAAACACAACTGCCATGTCATCAACTTTTTAGATCCTCCTGTCACGTCTCTTCACTTCAAATTGTTCCATCTCCCTCTGAAACATTGCAATGCACCATGCCCAACCGCCAATTCAGAACCGGTGCCTATTCCTCTCTCTTCATAATTATCCTCTCCTCTTAAAAACCCTCTTTTTTGCTCTTCCTAACCATAAGTCTTACACTATAATTTCCCAAAAAAGGATCATCATACCACTTCTTTCAATGGTTGGGATAACTTCCGATCTCCCTGCCTCAATCGTAACTACTACTGATCAATCTATGGAGCCTTCCTCACCCACTATTACTCCTACTGCTACAGTCACACCTCACTTAGTTTCCTAGTCTCTTCCTAATTCAGAAACCCTTAAAACTACTGTTCCATTCTCTCCATCGTATGAGGTTCCCGCCAGTCAAAAACCAAGTGGAGAACAAGGTCAAAACCCTGAGGTCACAAAGAGTTCTACCATCGTTGCCACTGATTCCATGGTGGTGGTAGCACCTTTTGAGGAAGAGAAAAAAGTTCTAACCGTGTTTGTGGTGTCTGCTGATGAGGTACAACATGAGATTACATCTCAGAAAAATGAGGCACAAACTGTGGAGGAAAAAGGGGCCATATTAACTGTTGAATAGGATGCCGTAGCAAATACTACTAGGCCATCACATGAGGAACCTGATCCCTCTCCGGAGGACCTAGGTTAGGACTCTCGTTCCTAGGACAGTGTTGTTCCTGCATTCGATGTTGTGCCCCTAGAAATTCACGCACCTGAAATGAGATCCAATGATGAAGAAGACCTAGATAATGTGTCTCTTGATGCATTCATAAGTAAGCGGAGAGTTGTGTCCACCCCTGAGTCTGAAACCAAATGACCTACTACCAGGCTTCAAATTAAAGTGGCCTACGATTCGTCCCTTCAAAAGAGCAAGAAGAGTAGTAAGAAGAAAAAAAGAAAGTTGGTGAAAGACGGTGTACCTGTAAGTGATGAGGTGATCCCTATAGTCGAGGTGGAAGAAGAAACCCCAGATGAACCTGGTTCACTTATTAGACGGTCTTCGAAAAAGATGAAGCCTGCTTCAATAGAGAAGGGTTCAACATCTAGGTCCAAAATGAAGGTGGTGGTGAGTGAGTTTTCAATGTCTGATGAGGATGTCTTAGTCAAATCCAATGGAAAACGAAAATTCAGTGGAGAGAAGTCCGGCAAACGCAAGTATAAACCTTTTGAAGAACCTAGTTCCGTGAAGAGAATGAGAAGTGAAGTCAGCCTTGGCTCTGAATGCCTAAGGCATCAAAAAGTTCTTCTAGGTGGTACGTTTGACCCAGCAATCTTTGAGATGGCTGGAATGCGCCAATTTCTAGACATGGTCGAGTTTCAATGCTGGGCACATTTATTTCAAATTGATGTACTTAAGGTATATGAGGATGAGGTACAAAGCTTCTTTGCTAGCTCTTTCCAGTTGAGACTGACCACATTTGTGCTTTGGTCAATGGGGTGGACATCGTGTTCGATGTAAAGTTGCTTGGAGAGATTTTAAAAGTTCCTACCGCTGGTGTGTCCAGTGTAAGAGATGTGTGTTAGTTTAACTTCAAAAATGCCTTGGTAAAAGACAATGCAAACCAGAAGGGGGACCAGATCTATAAGAAAGTGTCACTCCATGTCTATCAGCTACTGTTTGAATTGGTTAACAAAGTTCTATTGCCTCGAGCTGAGAGGAGGTCAGTGACTTCTAAGTCTGACCTATTTTTGATAGAGCAACTGGACAGTTTTACTTCTGTGAGTCTGCCTGCTATTGTGATTGAACACATGCAAAAGGTTGCCACCTTCAAATATGGTAATCATGGCCTTCCCTATGTGTTCATGCTTACTCCAGTGTTCAAATTCTTTAAAGTCCCACTAGGGACAGTCCAGGTGGGGACTAGGAAGCAGACTTTCTTACAGACAACTTTGGAAGAGTGCGAGTGCGTGGAAAAGAATGGGGGGGGGGGGGGTAGGAATTACATCAACTATCTCACATCTTATTAATGCTCAGAATAGTGCAGCTGAGGAAATTCGTCGGTTGAAGGCCAGGAGTGCTATCCTGGAAGGTTAGGAAGCCCAAGGGGTGCCGGTGTCAAATAATGAAGTGGATTGTTTGACAAAGGAGAATGCTGATCTCAGGGCACAAGTAGAGAACTTGAAAGCAGAACTGCTCAATGAGCAAAAGTCGGAAAATGCCCGAAAAGACCTCGTCTCCAAACACATGTTGCAGCCACCAAGCCTTTTGCTCCTAGTGCCCCCTAAGTACCCCTTCAGTGAACAGTTTCTGGAAATGTTTGTTAAGTTTTTTTTGATGTTTTGGTGGATATTTTTTGTTTTATTTTTTTTATTTGGTTGGGATGAAACACTGCTGCTCCCGTTTTAACAAGTCCAATGTTGTCTTTCGCTTTTTCAAAGCAAAGGCATATTAAATCTTTATTAATATCGATCCTTGTTTTATTATGACAGTTGTCACGTCCTTAGTTTTTAACTAAGTACACGTGCGGCACTTGAAAACTCCCTCACGATCTTACACAACTTGCTCATGTTCTTGCTATGTCAAGTCAGCCTTACTACACTAAAGATCGCTAAGAGAATGGAAGAAAGAACACAAGAGAATTGTTAAAGGAAGCTTTGTATTAGAGAGAACTTGAATTGTTTGCTTGATGAATTACAAATGAATGGCCCCTTTATATACTAGTCTCCTAGAGGCTAGTGTGTAAATATTAATTATTACATAAGTCCTTGATATTTACAAGATAAGGGCTTTTTCTAGAATTCTCTACAAGCCTAGAAGATTCCAAGGACTTTCCTAGCAAATCCATAAGGATCTAGGTTCTTCCTAAGAAAATGTTCATACCTCTCTAGAATCATCTCACAAATGCTAGCCTTCTTATTATGTAAGCTTCCAAATGGCATTAATATATGCCAAAATGGTGCCTATGTAGCATGATGATATGGTGGGTCATCACACTCTCCCCCACCCAATATAGCAACGACCGTGGCACAATGCTGCTGCATAAATTCTCGGATCTTATCTTTGAATTGCCATAAGTCTTCATATCATTCCCATGTGGCCTCCTCCGGTGATTGCCCTTTCTAATGGATGAGGTACATAGCGGTGGATTTTTGCCCTTGTTTTCGCCTGGCCTTGTAATCTATGATAGCCTCAATCTCCCTACCATGTGAGGCAGTGATAGTCATTGGTGCCCGACTTGATTGTCCCCTACTCGGATCATCCTTATCTTCATGATATGGCTTAAGCATGATGGCATGGAAGACAGGGTAGATCTTAGGATGCGATGTCATGTAAAGCTTGTATATGATCTTGCCTACCTTGGCGACGATCTTAAATGGCCCCTCATACTTGCGAATTAGATTCTGATGCATACCCCGTAGTGCCTTGAACTGTCTTGGGTTAAACTTCACCATGACCATCTCCCCAACTCTATAGTATGTGGAACGCTGCTTATAGTCCACAAACTTCTTCATCTTCTTAGCTGCCTTATCCAAGTAGGATATAGCAGTGTCGAGCTGCTTCTCTTATCCTTTGGCCATATGATAAGCCCCCAAACTCTTTCCCTCGAACGCAACTGGTAAGGAATGTGGAGTTTGTGGTTTTTGGCCTGTGGCTAGCTCAAATGGTGTCCGTCCCGTGGACTCACTCTGCTGCAAGTTATAAGAGAATTGGGCGATATCTATAAGCCTTGCCCAATATTTTTGATGCGCGCTTACATAATGCCTCAAGTAGCATTCTAGTAAGGTATTGGCTCGTTATATTTGTCCATCCGTCTGTGGGTGGAAACTAGCAGAAAAGTGCATCTCCATACCAAGTATGTCAAACAACTCTCTCCAAAAGTTTCCAGTAATGCGGGGGTCTCGATCACAGATTATATGCCTTGTTAAGCTCCAATACTTCACCACGTTCTTAAAGAATAACTTGGCGGCATCCTTGGCTTTGCAACCTGGTGAGGCAGGCATGAAGGTGGAATATTTGGAAAATCTATCCACGACAACCATAATAGTACCATAACCATTGGACCTTGGTAGGCAAGTGATAAAGTCCATAGTCACGCTATCCCATGGACGCTCTGTAACTGGTAGTGGCTCCAAAAGTCCTCCGGGCTATTGCTCAAACTTGTCCTGTTGACATATAAGACAAGTCTGCACATAACATTTTATATCATCTTGCATGTGTGGCCAATAGTAGATTGACTTAACCAAGGTTCTGGTATGACGTTGGCCTGGATGACCAGCCCACATTGTATCATAACTCTCCCTTATGATCCACCGTCTAATGTCTCCAAGCTTAGGCACATAGACCCAACGACCCGTGGTAAGCAATATGTCGTCTTCTACCCAAAAACGTCTCGTCTTGCCCTGGTTGGCTAACTTGATAAGTTGTTTGGCTGCTGGATCATGTTGCATGCCTTCTTTTATAGCCTCCCAAATATCCCATCTTACTAAAGTGATTGCATCAAGCTCAGCTTTCTGGCTAAAGGCATCGGCTACAACGTTACCTTTGCCTGGCTTATACTCTAGCGCATAATCAAACTCGGCCAAGAAATCCTGCCACCTAGCCTGCTTTGGTGTGAGCTTCTTCTATATCTAAAAGTAGCTAGTAGCCACATTATTAGTCTTGACCACGAACCTCGACCCGAGCAGATAATGTCTCCATGTACGAAGGCAATGCACAATGGCAGTCATTTCCTTCTCTTGTACCGTGTAACGCTGCTCCGTCTCATTTAACTTGCAGCTCTCAAATGCTATGGGATGCTTATCCTGCATCAGGACACCCCGAGTGGTAGAGTCTGAGGTATCTGTGTGCACCTCAAAAGTCTTGGCAAAGTCAGGTAATGCCAAGACTGGCTCCTCTATTACAGCTGCCTTAAGGCCTTCAAATGCCTTTTGACAATGCTCCGTCCAAACCCATGGCTTGTTCTTCTTTAGCAACTTTGTCAATGGTGCGGCCTTTGCTGAGTATCCACTGATGAACCGACAATAGTATTTAACAAGGCCAAGGAAGGATCTCAACTCAGTTACCTTTATGGGTGCCTCCCACTCCTGGATAGCACGTACCTTCGCACTGTCCATGAATAGCTCGCCATTGCTAATGATATGGCCCAAGAAGTGCACCTTTGATTGTGCAAACTCGCACTTCTCTCTCTTGATGTATAGCTCATTCTCCCGCAAGACTTGGAAAACCTTCCTTAAGTGCTACATGTGTTCCTCCAAGGTGTTGCTATAGATGACTATGTCATCTAGGTAGACTACCACGAACTGATCAAGGTAGGGATGAAAAATCTTGTTAATAAGGGTTCAAAATGTGGCCGGTGCATTGGTTAAGCCGAAGGGCATCACCAACCACTCAAAGGCTCCATATCTCATCACAAATATTGTCTTTGGCTCATCCCTTTCCGCAATGCGAACCTGGTAGTAGCCCTTTCAAAGATCCACCTTGGTAAAGTACTTGGCTTGCACAAGTCTATCGAACAAGTCAGAAATGAGCGGAATCGGGTACTTATTCTTCACGGTGACCTTATTAAGTGCTCGGTAGTCTATGAATAAACACAACGATCCATTCTTCTTCTTTTGGAACAATACAGGTGCGCCAAAAGGTGCATTTAATGGGCGAATGTGACCAGCATCTAGCAGCTCATTCAATTGTTTCCTGAGTTCCTCTAGCTCGGGAGGTGCCATATGATATGGGGCAAATACGGGTGGCTTAGCCCTTGGCTCCAACTCAATCTTGTGATCCACCTCTCGCCTGGGCGGCAAGTTCATAGGAAACTCCTCAGGCATGACATCTTTGTTTTCCTTAAGAAACTTCTCTATGCAAGGCGGCATTGTCTCTTGAAATTTTTTGTCTTCCTCTAGACTTGCAATGGTTGCCACGAACGTCGCCTCCCCCTTCTTGATCCCCTTGACAACCTACATAGCTGAGAGTTGTGCTTTTATTTGTCCGTGTGGCATAGTCACTGTAGGTACCATGCAAGCTACTTCTCGCTCCATAACCAAGAGATGTTGGAGGTAGGGGTCGATTAAAGTATGACAATGTCTAAAGAACTCTTGCCTCAGTATGATGTCAAAGATATCCAGAGCGGTTACGATAAAGTTTGTCATACCTTTCCAAGTTCCTAATTTGAAACCAACTCCATTAGCTACCCCACGAGCATTCTGTATCTCAACATTCACGGTCTTAACACGAGAGTTGGTTGGAGCAAACTTCAATTCTAGTCTCTTTGCGGCAGCCTCAATCACAAAATTATGAGTTGCTCCAGTATCCACCATTGCATGAGCGGGCTTGTTGTTGATGGTGAGATCCACGTACTGATTGCCATTCTCAGTAGGTTGGATAGCTTACTTCGTGACAATACCACATAATCCGATCATACCTAACTGTACGGTTCCCGGACTCTCTCCTTGTGGCTGCTCCTTCCGCTCACGTACAATGGCGCTGAGGCTCTTGAGGTCAGGACAATTCCTGAAGCAATGTGTCCCTCCACATATATAGCATCCCTTCTTCTCGACTTGCACCTTCTTCTCAGTGTAGCCTTGATGACCACTCAACTTTTGAAATCTTGAGTCTTGGAGTATTGTTGTTGTATCTCCTAGACTTTGCCACAGCCTCCCCCACCTTTGGTATTGTTAACCTTTGACTTCTTGACATTGCCTTTGTCGTTCTTGTCATTCCTGAAATCCATCAATGATTCGGCCTCCACTATGGCTTCGTCTATATCAGTGACTTGTCGGCGTTGCAAATCCTACTTAGCCCAATTTTGCTTCCAGTCCATGAAGTGGAACAACAAGTCATCATTGGTCAGGTTGGGGATTTGAAGCATAAGGGTAGTGAACTCCTTGACATAGTTACGTATTCTCCCTATTTGCTTCAATTCCATAAGCTTGCGCCTTACCTCATACAAGACATTGTTTGGAAAGAACTATCGCTTGAACTCCGCTTTGAACTGATCCCATGTGCTAATAGTACATAGAATTTTATCCACGTCGGCCATCTTCCTTCTCCACCATAGCATGGTAGTCTCTGAGAGGTACAATACCGCAGTGTTGATCTTGGCCTCGTCGTCCCTCACTTTACCATGCCTGAAGTAGTTCTCCAAGTGCCAAAGGAAGTTTTCCACTTCTTGTGCATCACAAACACCTTTGAACGGAGGGGGTTTGGGAGCCTCCATCTTGGCCTCCCTCGTTACCACAACATTGATGACTACCTCGGTCACGCCAGCATTAACATGCTCATCGAGTGACTCTATCTTTGCTTTCATAGCATCGATAGTACTCAAAGCCTCCATGAGTCTGCACTCTAAGGCAGTGATAGTTTGCCTTAGTTCCATCTCAGTCTATGTACGTCCCTCTAAGTCATTTCGGATACTCTCAATCTCTTCAAGAGTGTGCCCCTCAAGAACGTTAAGGGTGCCTTCCACCTTCCCCAAGCATTGGCCAAAGATCTCCACGGCGTCCATCCCCGCATTCATCTTCATCACCCACTCTTTACCGAGCAAGACGTCCTCTAGAAGGACCCCCACTTCATCCTCTCTTGCCTCAGTGGCAGATGGTTCTTTGGATGTAAGCCCTTCGTTTGACACAACCTCATGTGGCACCTCCTGGCTCTTGTTAGTGGCATTCCTCTTTTTGTTACGGCCGCTCATGCCAGCAGCATCCTGGATGACGTTGGCTTGGGTGTTGGCAGCATTAATTTCTCCGTCATTCGCCATTCCCTTAGTTGAAACCTTCGCTCTGATACCACATCGTCATGTCCTTAGTTGTTAACTAAGTACATGTGCGACATTTGATAAATCGCTCACGATCTTGCACAACTTGCTCACGTTCTTGCTATGTCAAGTCAGCCTTACTACACTCAAGATCTCTAAGAGAATGGAAGAAAGAACACAAGAGAATTGTTAAAGGAAGTTTTATATTAGAGAGAACTTGAATTGTTTGCTTGATGAATTACAAATAAATGGCCCCCTTTATATACTAGTATCCTAAGGTCTAGTGTGTAAATATTAATTATTACACAAGTCCTTGATATTTACAAGATAAGGGCTTTTTCTAGAATTCTCTACAAGCCTAGAAGATTCCAAGGACTTTCCTAGCAAATTCATAAGGATCTAGGTTCTTCCTAAGGAAATGTCCATACCTCTCTAGAATCTTCTCACAAATACTAGCCTTCTTCTTATGTAAGCTTCCACATGGCATTAATATATGCCAAATGGCACCTATGTGGCATGATGACATGCCAGGTCATCACACAGTGCTCTCCTTCTGTGTTTCTATTCTCTATCATGATTGTGTGCACATATATGGCATGAGTTAGCTTAGTTGGACTTCTTTGTGCTGTTATTCTGTATGATGTTTAATGATGCCAAAAGGGGGGGAAATAATACGGCCATCAACTTAGGGGGAACACATGTGTTAAGAAAGGCATAGATTCAGGGGGAACCTGTGTTCCCAAGTTACTTAATCTGGTTCTTACTGTCCTAAATCCACTATATAAATGTTTAGTTGGTCATCATCAAAAAGGGGGAAATTGGTAGGTTTTAAATGTTCTTGCCTTATGTTTTGATGATCTAACAAACTTACAGTTAAGAACCAGATAAGGTACCTGACCGACTCGGACTATACTGCAAGCTTAATAAATTCCAGCTAAAGGTGAAATGCTACAGCTTCAAGATCTAGGAACCCAAACAAGGATTTTATACCCTTGTGGTTTCCTCATCACAGTACAAGTCAATTGGTCATAGCTGAAAATGAAGTGACTGACTGCACTGTTTTTGTTTCTGCTGCATTACACTGTCTCCAGCGCCCACTCATTCTCTAACCAAATAAAGTGCTCACATCATTTCAAATGATATGATCAAAGTGTACTTACAATGAGTTTATACAAAACATCACTTAAAGGTTTAAGTTTCTCATTCAAGCCTTTTGCCAAAAA